>NC_140950.1:108781993-109289493 GCF_014529385.1 Adiantum capillus-veneris
TAGCGCATTTCACCCACATGGGCCATGTAGGCGAAATGCGCAAGGGTAAGGCCCCCACCCCATCACTCGACATTCGATGGTGTTGCGAAGAGGAGAAATGGAGCATCAACCTGCCTCTATAGATCCCCACACACACATTCTTGGAAACACACACACGCAATAGGGGCACTAGACTTACTCATACACACTCAAAAAAACCCACAGATGCTCTCAAATGTGAGTCATATCGGGGCAGCTGCATTGTATACACTTGGAGCAGACGAAAACACACACATACCTTCTCTCCTAAATCAGCTCTTGGGCTCAAAAAACCTTGCATTTAGCTCATAGATCAGATATAGGGCACACCAATAGACCAAAGGAGTCATACACCAAATGAAATTGCTACGGAAACCATCAATTTGAAGAGGCGGAGCTCACACGCTCTAGCTAAAAAACACACTATTCACAATAGCTAAACTATGCACTTCTAGAAAATTTTGACAGTGCCATCGTGTCTGGCACGTGCCAAAACCCTAAAATACACCTTAAGTTCACCCTAATCCGATGCTAAACGAGCAAATTATGAGCAAAATATGCTCCAAAATCAACTATTTTGGGTAGCGACTTGTTTTTCTGACCTTGGCTGCTCCTCATGCCTTACTCTTTGGATTCGTTGCAGGTTTTTTAAGTATACACACTAGGGCCTCAAACTTGGGCACCCTTGGCCTTTCGTTTGACCCCAAACGCGACCCCCGGACGAGCCAAAACGGTCCCTGTCAGCGTCGGCAGTCTTTTCGTGTCCTTCCACACACCTGGCGCCGCCAAGCCAATCAAATGCTTCCCTTTTCCCTCGTGCTCATGGAATCCACATGAAGTGGTCCCCGTCTCCAGCACTCATGATGACCGTTTGCATAACTGCCCATACGGACTCGCATCTGCACTCATCATCAGCATCTGCCCTTTACACGTCTTGTGGGACCCGCAACCACTTCTTCTTGATTCCTTCCGCATCCAACTTCTTCAACATGCCACTAAGCATGAAGATTTCTCGAGAAGCTAATGGGACCGACAACTCCCTTTTACTGCCTAAAAACATCCGAATACAGCTACTAGTGAAAAATAGTAAACTAGGCACACACTGTCCTGCCTGTACACATGTGGGCCCCACCATGCAAACAACTCCTTGGTAGAGATGATCACTTATTTTTCGCCCATAATTGGTAATCATAATAAAACTGACTCGCGGCCATAAACAGGGTATCCACTGCGCCCTCTATACAAAGTGGCCCCCACATAGCTGACTAGCCTCGGATATGGGCATCCTTTATTCTGATGCACCATGCAAGAGTAAATACACATGCCATAAAAACCATGCACAAAAACTGCGTGACATAGTTTTCCCACCCCCTAGCCTGCTAGATCATTTATGATCAGTAGCAAGAAAATAAAAGCAAGACCATTATCCACCTAGATCAAAAGGAAATTGCTTGACATCACCATCCACTTTCCCCACATTGTGATGAAACAAAGATTGCGTTATAGCATACCACACATCAAACACAGGAGCCATAGAATCCTCCTCTTCCACCTCTTCATATGCATCCACAGTCTTTCTCCACGCATCATCATCCATGGGCACTTGCTCTCGACATAACCCATGAAAAAGCACCTGACCCGCAACAAACATCTTTGTCCTCAACACATGTGGCATAACAACGGTTAGCATCCAATTGAGCATCTTTGAAGCCCAAGTTCCAACATCCTCACCGCAAGCACATGCCAATTCACCTCCTCTACAATGGCAACATCAATTGGTGCTTCAATGTCCTCCAAGATAGGCATCACAACATCAACCTCCAACTCAACCTTTTCAAAATTCTTGCCATCTATGACCTTTGCCTTTAGCATTTCAACCACAGGCATAGAAGCCTTTGTCACACTTTCAACCATTGGAGCATTTAAGTCCATTGTTGGCTCTCGCTCATCTAGGCTGGCTACCTCCCATCCATCACCATCAAGCTCCTCATTCACATCATCATGATCTTTTTCAACCAAAGCTGTATGCACATCTTTTAGGGCATTGCCAACCCCCTTGGTGTCACTGATACTACAATAAGATAGGATGGTGAGGTTAGACATGAGTCCCACATTTGGCGTGGCTACCGGGGATTGAAGAGACCTAAACTAGGGAAAAACACAAGAGTCTTGTGTAATTGTCCTTTAACTTCCTCTAGGTTCGCCTAGAGTTCAAAACTCTCTTTTAGAAACTGCATAGCTTAAGATTGTCGTCTTTTGCTGTGTAGAGGTAGCTTGGAAGTAATCGTACTTGCTGAGTACCTTTAGGAATGTAGGATTGTGGATTTAGATTAGGATTTGGAGGATGATTGGTAGACGAGACAAGTCTTAAGATCAAGACTCTGAAAACATAAAAAACACAAGAAAACGAGTGTTTGTGGACACTTTCCACAACCCCATTGCATGAGAAACTAGGAGTAGAGTAAGTAGGATCCGAGGTGGATTTCGTAGCATTTCTCTCTCTGAAAGAATCAAGTGTGAGTTGTTATGTAAAGTTGCAAAATTTCAGGTCTACGGCTAGAAATAGCACGAAAAGACTCCAATTCACTAAATCCAACTGGGGAGTAAGCCTAAGAGTTGTCTGAACCAGTGGGTAAGCCCAAGGACACTTTGAGGTAAAAATTTCAAGAAGTTGACCAAAACTCAGATTATTTACTTTTTCTTGATTTTTTAGGCCAAACTAAGTTTTGACTTGATTCATAGGCTTAAAACACATCATAAAAGGACCGTCCTTGAGAAAATTTCAAAAAAGTGCTCATTTCAAGCCTCAAGTTAATAATCGCGATTATTAACTTTTTGCTCTAAATTAGACTCATATCATTGATTCATTGCATGTGTACAAACAACTTTTGTAAAGGCCCAAAAGATTTGGATCACTAAACTGGTAAAAAACTGGGTAAAACTAAAGTTTGTACTGACTTTTTGAATCTTGAGCGTGAATTGAGGAAAAATTTATCCAAACTTGTTGAAAATTGATTCATAGGCTTATATTGATGTGATAAAGATGTGTATATGCTCAATTGACCAAAAACTTGCAAAATTTTGACAAAAGTAAATAATCGTGATTATTTACTTTCTGCCCTATTTTTGAACTTTTTTGACCAAGTTGGCACACCACAAGCTTTACCATGTTGTAATAGGCCCACAAACCAAATTTGATAAGATTTGGATCACTGGAGTGAAAACTGTGACAAAAAATTGCAAGATTAGTTTGCGGATAGATAATTGGTGACCATTTGACAAAACATTATCCAAACTTGATGAAAATTGGCTAGTGATCTTAATATAAGGTGCTTAATACATCTGTGTCAAAGTTGGGACATAAATTTGCAAAAAATTATCAAGAGTAAATAATCGTGATTATTTACATTTGCTTCAAAACTTGGTGATTTTGCAAATTTGAGTATACCACAAGGCCAAGCACATCAATTAGACCCCACAAATCAATTTTGGTAAAATTTGGACCACACAAGTGAGACTTAAGCTAGATTCTTGAAATCAGAGTCTGCGGACACGGAACAGTGGGTAAATTTGATCAAATTTTGTCCAAACTTGTTGAAACTTGCCCGAGGGCTATAACAAGTTGTATACTTGCCAAACCAATTCAAAAAGTGGAAAAAAGTGACAAAAGTAAATAATCGCGATTATTTACTTCTGCTATCCAGAGACTTCAAATTTGACCTTTGGGCTTATACATTGTTAGACCAGCATAATATAAGGCCACAGAGAAATTTTGGGTTCAATCAGATCAAAATTGGTACAGATACACTCAGTTTATAGATTGCAGATTAGACCTTTGATTTTGCTAAGCTGAATCTGAAAGTCAAAATTTTGACTTCTATAACACGAATTGAAGTGAAATATACAGACCAGTCACTGGAGTTCTCAAGAGCTCTACTGTCCTTATAGAAAAATAGCTAATTTGATAAATTTTGTACAGGAATCCGGTTGTAGACAAGGAATCAGTGGCTTGACAGGAAGTTGTAATTGAATCAAGTGGACATTGATGATAAGTCAATCCAAGGTGAATACTCTATCCAGGGCTTCATACGTCTATATGAACCTTAGATCCGGTCATATAATAGGAAATCAAGGCCTATTCGGGGAAAACACCAGTAGATTATCCACTCAAGAAAGCGTGAATCAAGGCAATTCCTTGCACACAATTCTTGAAGAAGTCTCAGACACTTTTTCAGATTCAACATCCGAAATGTCTTCTTCCTCGACTTACTCGAAAATTGGAACGAAAATGCGCTACAAGCATATCCTCTCTTTTTACAAGACTAATCATCATGGACACTACAAGAGGCTATTCATATTAGCGACGCTCAAAAAAAAATTCCCGGCGTCGCTATGAGTGTCGCTATAAGCGTCGCTAATTTACAAAGAAATTTGCGACGCTCATAGCGACGCCGACTGAGCTAAAAAAATAACAGCGAGCGCCCAAAAACTCAGATCTCAGATCTGAGTTTTTCGACGCCCTCAAGCAAGGAGCAGGTAACGCTCTTCCTCTCTCTCTCTCTCTCTCTCTCTCTCTCTCTCTTTCTTCTCCACACACACACACACACACACACGAGGAGAGGAAGGAGAGCCAGGTATGCTCCTTCCCTCTCCTCACTCTCATGTTCCCTTCCCCTCTTTCTCTCTCCCTCTCTCTCTCTCACACACACACACATACACACACACATAGTGTTTTTGAGAGAGAGAGAGAGAGAGAGAGAGAGAGAGAGAGAGAGAGAGAGAGAGAGAGTACAAACATAAACAAAAACGCACACACACATACATAAACAAAGAATGCACACACACATTGAGAGAGAAAAAGAGAGAGAGAGCATGCATAAACAAAAAACGCACACATTGAGAGAGGAAAAGAGAGAGAGAACATGCATAAACAAAAAACGCACACATTGAGAGAGGAAAAGAGAGAGAAAACATGCATAAACAAAAAAATGCACACACATTGAGAGAGAAAGAGAGAGAAACTAATTTAACGTCGTAGGAAACTAATTAAAATTAAAAGACCTAAAGATCTAGCCGACGAGGAGTTGAACTCAAGACCTATTATTCAAGAGGGAAATGGCATAACCAATCTATCATACTTGGCATGGGTGATAGAAAGGTAATACCATTTATCTCTTTTTATTGGCACACACATCCACACACGCACACACACACACACAAGAAGAAGAGAGTTATAACGTCGTAGGAAACTATCCTAAAAGACGTTAAAGATTAGGTTAGATGTAGACTTACATTAAATTAGATTTAGGTTTTTTAAAGTTAAATTAGATTAGATTTAGGTTTATTTATAATTAGATTTACGTTTATTTACGCTAGATTTAGATTTACGTTATATTAGATTAGATTTAGGTCTCCATAGACTGCGATGCCTGCATGAAGCGGGTGAAGAAAGCCCTCAATGGAATATAGGGTATTGCTGCCTTCACTCATGGTGGGCTCCGTCGATCCAAAAGTACTGGTGAAATGTCTTCAGAAGATAGGGAAGAAGGTGGATCTTCAGGGCGGCAAGAGTCACTACATCCCCGACACAATGACCATCTAGACAACCTCTAGTCATTCAACATCAACTTCAAAGTTAGTAACAAGAGCAAGAACGGTCTAAAGGGCCAATTGCTGTCGTCAGATGTGGATGGAGATGAGGCAGCGTCACCGCCGGAAGTTAACTCTCACATCTTTAGTGATGAGAATGCCAACTCTTGCCGAGTTATTTGAAAAATTATGTGTTAAATCAGTTTTAAGGTTCTTATAATCCCTGTTAGTTTAGTTCTTTGTTTTTAATATAACATAATTTACGTTAGATTTAGATTTATGTTATATTAGATTAGACTTAGGTTTATTTAGGTTTATTTAGGTTTACCCACACACACACACACACACACACACACACACACAAGAAGAAGAGAGTTTTAACGTCGTAGGAAACTATCCCAAAAGACGTTAAAGATTAGGTTAGATGTAGACTTACGTTAAATTAGATTTAGGTTTATTTTTAGTTAGATTTATGTTTATTTAGATTTACGTTTATTTACGTTAGATCGAGTCCACGCAAGAATTACTTACGGTTTAGGGTTTAGAGTTAGACGAATAGTGAAAAGATCTACTGTGAAAAGATGTTAAGATGCTGTGAAGTGCTACAGCTAGAGAAGAGGCAAAGGGGTTTTGTCCACTACATGCAGTATCATGTAGACGTGGGTCTATAGATTTCTTGTACCCACAAATATAGGTATTGACTAATAAAGATGAGATTATAACCCGGTGGTTCTGATCTCCGTGCACCTCTAGACCGAGGCGTGCGGGGATTGGACATGACTAGAGAATGTGAGGTAGAGAGAGAGAGAGAGAGAGAGAGAGAGAGAGAGAGAGAGAGAGAGAGAGAGAGAGAGAGAGAGAGATAAGACGAATAATGCCAATAGAATATTAAATTTGTTGTCCAGGTTATAAGATTTTTATCCTCAGTATGAGTAGTGACGAGGATGTGGGACCGTCCAACCGAAACACCTATCTCTCAGCGAGGGTCTTATGTCCTTGTAATCAATGCAAGCATGCTGTGCGACGGACAAGACGTGTTTCTTTGCCGCACGTTCACGAATTTGGCGAGTTTGATCCATCTATTATAGATCGAGTTGTTGCCAATTATAACTTGTCGGACTCTGACACTGGCCAACAAGCAGCAATCTTGCAACCCAATAGACGTGTTCGCAGGCGCTTTGGTCAAGCAGCATATGTGAGGCCACAAGATGTAGCCTCTGACAGCTCGGGGGATGATCATGCAGAGCACATTCCCAACGAGGCAATGTTTGAGCCCGAGATTGATGAAATGATCGAGACGATCATGGATTCAGAAAGGCTTATCTATGATGATATGAAAAGTGAAGCCGATACGCCATTGTATAATGGAGCACGTATGTCTAGATTGAAAGCACTCCTGGTTCTTCTCAACATGCAGGCAAAGTTTGGATGGAGTGACACTAGCGTCACAGCGCTTTTCAGGTGATCTATTACAATTAGTTTACTTTAATAAAACTCTAAATGTATAATGATCTGATAGATTTTTACACGACTTTATCATATTTTTATGTTATGTAGATTGCTTAAAGAGCACATACTACCAGCTGACAATGTGATGCCAGATTCCTGAGATGAAGCAAGAAAGATTTTGCAAAACTTGGGGATGGATTACAATTCTATCCACGCTTGTCCTAATGACTGCATTCTTCTCAGAGGGGAATACATAGACATGGAGAAGTGTCCGAAATGTGATTCCGAAAAATATCGAGTAGATCTCCACGGGACACAAATTCCACAAAAGGTTTTGCGACATTTTCCTCTGCTTCCTCGCATCAAGCATTTCTTCGAATGTAAGTCCATGGCCGCCCTAGCATCATGGCATGAGGAGAATAAATCTTCGGATGGTGTGCTACGAATTCCTGCAGATTGCGCAGCCTGGAAACATATAGATGGAACATGGTCGGATTTTGCCAGGGAAGCTCGAAATTTGCGCTTAGGCCTGGCTATGGATGGCGTAAATCCATTTGGTCAAAGATCAACATCTTACAGTGTATGGCCCGTTGTCATCGTCAACTACAACATTCCCCCGTGGTTGACTACGAAGAAGGGGCACCTATGGCTAAGCTTGATTGTGCCAGGGCGATATAAAGTGGGGAATATGGATGTGTATCTTCGTCCACTATTGGAAGAGCTACAACAATTGTGGATTGGCATAGAGGTGGTGGATATGAGCCGACACACAGGACGACGAAATGCTTTGATCAGAGGCATTCTAATGTGGACCATGCATGACTATCCCCGGCTAACAGAATGCTCAGGTGATCTATTGACACTCCTCACTCAGACACTATAAATCTTGTTTTTTCCCATAGTTGATCTATTATCATGTGTATACATGCAGGGCTTCAAACAAGCGAATACAGAGCATGTGTCACATGTGGACCTAGACTGAATGCACGTAGGGCGCCCTCACTGAAGAAGCAAATCTACGAAGGTCATCAAGCGTATCTTCCAGAGAATCATGTGTTACGCGACGGCTTTTTGGGAAGAGAGCCACCAAGGATGTCTGCACAAGCATGGTTAGAGCAGAAGGAGATGTGCGATGACGGATTGCCTCCAGGGATGAAGAGACTATCTCTATGGTACGAGTTACCATACTGGCCCCGACTCATGATCAATCACTTGCTCGATCCAATGCACATATTCAAGAATGTGGGTAATCTACTATGGGACCATCTGACCGGCAAGAAAGATACTTTGGGAGCCAGTGTTGACCTTAGAAATGTGGATCGTATGGAGCAATATTGGCCGCAAACAGCGTCTGATGGATCGATAAAACTCCCTAAAGCACCATGGATTTTCACAGGAGCCCAAGAACGCAAAGTAAAAGAGACCATTCGATCTTTGCGTACCCCCACTGGCATAATGCACTCGCTCCGAACGTGTTTTACTAAAGAAGGAAAGCTTACCGGTTTGAAGTCACACGATTGGCATAAAATGTGTCAGGTACGTTCATAGTGGACTTTAATATTATTGCATAAAATGTGGACTTTAATATCATTGCTACACATACTTTACAGTTTATTTTACCGGTTGCCATTGAGGGATGTTTGTCTCTCGACATCCGTAACACAATCTACAAACTTGCAAAGCTAGTGCAATGGATCTCACAAAAGGAGATCAAAGTAGACTCCATACCATTTGCCAAACTAAATGCTGCGGAGCTTGTGTGCATGTTTGAGAAACATTTTCCTACTACCATGCTAACCATTCAGGTGCATCTTCTTGTTCACATAGTTGATGAGGTGGAAATAGCTGGCACAATTCATTCCAGATGGATGTTCTTCTTAGAACGTTTCATGAAAACGCTTAAGGGATATGTGCGTAAAGGCACGTCCGGAGGGTAGCCTGGGAGAAGGTTGGTTGGTATCAGAGTCCCTAGTGTACATTGGAGAGTGGCTAGACGGATTTGATAAAGCCTGGGACACGCTATGGCGAACCATAGATGATGAGCGCATATCTGGGATTGTCATGTGCAATCTCGGTGTTGAGAAGAACATGACGGAAGATCTAGAGGCTAAAATCAACCGATTTTGCATGCTTCACAATCCAGTGATGCAAAAGTGGATTTCACAATATGAGGATGCAAAGCAAGAGCGACAAAGGGCACGAATCGAGTGGAGACCGGGAAGACGACCACCGATGCACTATCCGACGGTTCTGGAGAGCCTACCAACCTTCATGAGCTTAAGATGGTTGCACAACCCATTGAAAAGCGCACAACAATGCGGTGACGAAGTGACTGAGGAAGAGTGGGAATACTCTCGGGGTTGTGCGACCAAGGTAAGTTTGCAATGTATGACTAGCTAGTGACTTTATTTCTAAACGTTTGAACGGCCACTCATAATCTTTGTTCGTTGTAGTATAAGTCATACACAGCAGCATGGTGTAAAGGTCGACATTTTAGGGTGGAACGAATTGACAAAAAGCGTTTTACTCAAGATTGTGGAATCATGGCAAAAATTTGAACAGTCTAGTCGACGACGTTCCTCTGATGCAGATCCTGTGGTGGCGGAACTCACTTACTTCGGCATGCTGCAAGAGATTTTGAGGATCGATTACAGAGGATTTTTTTTCGACTTGTTCGACGTGCAATGGTTCAAGATAATCATGGAGGGTCGCAATGCTACTGTGCGTAGAGGAGAGTCTGGTTTTTTTGAGGTGGATTCTACTAAGAAATGGAATGACCTAAGAGACACTTTCGTACTACCCGAGCATTGTGAACAAGTATGTATGTAAATAGTTAACATCCCCCTTTTACAAGTTATGTGCTTGAAAGCTCTCATGTAAGTTATGTGGCTCTGGCAGGTAATATTTCATCCTACAAAGTCTACATCAAACTGGTGGTACGTCATAGAGTTAGCCCCTTGTAGTGCAAGGACGTATGAAGGCTACCATGTGCCAATCACAACGGCATCAATGGAGGAGATCAGAGAAGATGCTAAATCAGAAGCCGCTGCGGTGGTGCTAGACGAGCATCAAGATGCTACTACTCTATATGGGGTGCATGCAGAGGAGCTACAAAATGAAACAGAGGATATGTGTTTAAACGGAGAGCTCTATATAGATATAGGAAGTTATGCTGAGTTATGCGAGGATGAGAGAGAGATCTCTTAAAGCCACAAATATTGTATTTGAACAATTTTGCTCCGTGTTGTAAAAGCTCTGGCTCTCTAAGTACCTTCCATGGTGTATAACGCTCTTTTCTACTCGCGCTCACATCTTTTGATTGAAAATTATGAGTTTTCGACTTGCCTCTTCTATCACTCAATTCATTGCGTCATTGTATTTATATGCATCATTACATCATTGTATTTAATGGTCTTTGCGTCATTGTCTACTCTATTCATTCAATATTAAGTTTAAATATTCGTGTGTTTAATGCAGGTATGGATGATGAGGATTTTCTTTCTTCTTTGTCACCGCAGCAGAGACAGTGGTACGTGGAGCGTCATCACTCTGGCGCATCATCTCGCGTTCCTACTCCATCCGCATCTCGCTCCCTTTTGGAGCATTCGGCGCGCTCCGAAGCTTCGGCGTCGACGAGACGAGCTTCACACTCGTCTAGACACCGACGCTCTAGTGGTGGCGGTGGCGATTGTTGTGGGGATTCCGCCACTGATGCCTCCACACCGCCTCGTGTTCGACGAGGCTCTTTACCCTCCCCTTCTTTGCCCGCCCCCACACCAGCCACAACATCGCCATCTATGCCAGGTTTTGCACGGCTGGCTGTTCCTAGCAGCTACACACCTCTACCTACTCCGCCAGGAGCCACCCCACTCGACACTCGTCGCTTTGGGGCCCAGACGCCGGTGGAGACACCTGACATCCGTACCCCCATCGATATGCCGCTAGAGACCCCTGCCGGGACACCCAGGTTCACGCGTCATCGGCCAGAGGGATTGCCTTACTCCGTCGACTTCAGCGGCGGCATCATCATGGATGATGACGGCAAGAAGGTGATCTCGCGCATGCGTGGTCTTTGCTCTCAGCTGTTTAGACACTACATACTAAACAAATGGAGTGAAGTACCAAGTGATTTAAAAAACAGAGTCATCAGCATACTTCATGATGAGTTTCTCGTTCCAGCACGGGATCAACGCTTCAATGAAGACCTGATGAAGATTCGAATGCGCGAATACTGCAAACACAAGCGTTCTGAAGTGCAAAAAGCAATCAAGCATGGGTGGAACAGGCCAGATTGGCTGGCCAAAGAAGATTGGAAGAATGCGAAGAAAGCAGCGCGCAAGAATCCCGACAAGTGGAAGCAACAAAAGGATTCAGCCAGAGCACGAGTAGAGGCATTGAGCTCGCACCACTTGGGGAGCGGTGGATGGGCATCATTTGAGGCCAATTTTGTAAGTGTTTTCGCATTGCTCTTTATGTTCGATAGTTTAGGGTTTATGAGTTTTTTAATTCTAACATAATGAAATCTTTGGATGTTTTGACAGTGGTCGATGACAGGACGTGATCCCACACCGCACGAGCGCGAGTACGCAGGCAGGAAGGGCTTAAACGCCCTGATGGACATTCTCAGTTCTCGTGGCGGCATGGTTAGTATTAGGGTTTACTCTTTTCTATTTTTTGTATTGTTTTATAAATGTGGTTATATGTTTATACTTACTGAAAGCTGTCTTATTGTCTTTTTTTGCAGAATCCGACAGATACACCGCTTGGACGCGATGAGACGTCTGACTAGACGACGTCAGTTTAGCCGTAGCTAGATAGCATTAGTTTAGGGTTTCTCATAGCTTATGTATCATGAGACGGATTTTATACGTCTTTTTGAACCATGTATATTATTACATTTGTCACCGCAGTTCATTTTGCCAATCAATTCTTTATGCCTATGATGTTGTACAATTGTCATTATTACATTTGCCAATCAATTCATTTTGCCTATGATGTGTACAATTGTCAATTTTACGCTTGTCAATTTTGCAAACAATGCGTCTTGTGGGTGACTATTTTGGGTCTATTATCTACCCTTGCACTTTTTTTAAAAAGTGAATCAAGTACAATATGGTTGATGGGTGGCAAGGCATTCAATGCCCTATCTCCAAAAAAAATTTCTCTCGGGCGTCACTATAACCGTCGCTATTTATGGCTCTGTAGCGTCGCTATGAGCGTCGCTATAGACTTCTGTGTAAACGTCGCTATAACCCTCGCTATGAGTGTCTCTATATAGCGATGCTTATAGCGACGCATATAGTGACGCAGATAGCGATGCATATAGCGACGCTCTCGTAGCGACGCTATTAGCGACGGTTTTAGCGACGTCGGGGGTTATAAAAACCCAGTGTATTTCCTTCGCTAACAGCGTCACAAGAGCACACAACCTCTTGTAGTGGGAGCCCAGATTTACTTGGATCCTAACGAAGAGTATGCTATTTGCATTGATGATCATGGTATTGAGTTTGAAGAAGAAGTTAGGGCAAACAAATAAGGAAAAATATACATGGATCGAAACGGAACTCAATATGTACAAGTCGAAAACCCGGATGTGATAGAGAAATGGGGATTAGATATAAATACTATAATCTCAGATATGTCAGCAAAAGAAGGACCACCAACCTTGGAATTTTTAGGGATACGATCAAGTAGACTTGAAGCCTTTGAAATGGCTTAGTACGAATAATCCTAGGATCGGAGTCTATTGTTGGGAAGATAGAAACATAAAATATCTTTTGTGAACTTCTCATGCTAGACCAGGGCAATTAACGGCCATGAAGATCATCTATATCTTCAAATCAATGATAAGGGATCTGCGGATCTACCAACTTACTTGTTTAGGGATTGTTATAACAACAATTTTTCTATGATGACTCCTGAGGAAGTAGAACAAACCAAATACCAGGGGTATTCCATATGGGATTGGATATTGGGTTAAGGACCAGAAACCACTCCAAGAGACGAACATCATGAGAGATCATCTCAAAGTAATGTGAAGAAACCAGAAACCACCTCATTACGTAGAAAAACGGGTGACACTAAAGCTAGTCCAGGGCTACATGAGTCACTATTTCCGACAGACTGGTTTGAAGGACTCGGAACAAGACCAACTCCCAGAAGACCTGGAGTTGAACCATATAGACGTGTCAGACCAGCTGATTTCCAAAAATGGATCAAAAAATACAGTGGATTAGGGGATCCATATGACCACTTAGCAAGCTTCAAGTAAGTGCTAAGAGCAGAGCGTATATTTGACTTCCATACCCAATTCGAGGGGTTTGGAATGACATTAGAAGGAAAAGCTTTGACATGGTTCCAAAACATTCCACCAAGGTCAATCATGAATTTGAATACATTAGCTCAAAGATTTGTAGCTGCTTGTTCTAAAACAGGGATTAAACATAATACGGTAGCTCAAATCTACAGCTTCAAACAGAAACATGGTGAGTCTGTTAGGGATTGTGCAACTCGAATGAAACAATAAATTGCCAGATGCCCAGAGATGGAGATACCTGTAGAGGAGTGACTTGTCTCATTGTTTATGGAGGGACTTCTAAACAAAGAAGTCCATGCTATACTCTATAGTAAAAAGCATACAACCCTAGAGGCGTGTGTGTCTGATGCTATCGACCTAGGAGACAATTGTGAGATCTTTAATGAAGAGGATGTCCCTAAGGATAACCAAAGTGAGAAGACTGCATCCACAAAACCAGCACAAGTGGGAACGGCTGCTGCGGCATCACTCTCAGCCATAGAAGATATGCTAAAAAGGATGAATGACATGATGAACAATATGCAAAAAGCACCTATGAGAGGACAAGGATAGGGGATATCCCCACAAGGACAACCAATTAGGCCACAAAAATGGTGTGCAATTGAGGGTAAATAGACCAACCATGAGACCCATGAGTGCTACTTCAGACCAAAGTATGATGGGAATGTTTAGTACGTGCCCATGAGGCCACAAGGACAACCCATGTACAGATATCAGCCTAATATGGCTCAAGTTCAAAGACCACCAATGGGTATGGAGAGACCTCAACCTGTGTTAGGACAACAACCTCCTTATCCAGGACATAATGCGGTGCCTGTAAAGTACATGTATTCAGAAGGAGTCATAGATGAACAAGCATTAGTGCCTGTTACAACCTATGCAGAGTCTAGTCCATCTACCGTAATGGTAGAGGGAGATTGGTATAGTCCATAACCACCACCAATGAAGGAAACCATGACTTATGATCCACCAGAGCTCGCACCAATGTATTATGTAGCTAATCAAGGTGTCAGACCTCCCATGGGAAGACCCATGATGAAGCTCAGAACAGAAAACTTTCATAACTGTGGTGCTGATGACCATTGGAAGAACGAATGTCCAGAGTCTGACAAAAACCTCAAACCAATTGAAGCCTATTGCATAAAATATTGCAAAAAGGGAGGGCACTTTTCAAAAGATTGTCCTAAGAATCCTTTGAACAAGGGAAAAACTATAGTCAACGTAGTCCAAGTGATGCCTAGTAGCTCATCGGAGAGCGAACCAATTGTTCCGATCAAAGTAATCACTAGAGCCCATGCAAAGAAAAAGAAACAAAATTCCTATGATGATTTGGAGAACACGAAATTTTCTTCTCAAAGAATCAAAAGGAGCAGAAGCAAAATATGAGAAAACAAAAACAGCGGATTGAAAACGAAGAGAAAGCAAAAATTTTAGCCCAGGACAAGTTGAAAGAAACTAGCAGTGAATTTAAGAAAACAATCGTGAAATCTGAAGGATCCATTCTGGTTGATAAAATTTTTGAGCCTATCAACGCCGCCTTGGAAGCCTACCAAGCAGGACTTAGAGCGGGCCAAAACATGAAAAACAAATGGAAAAACTATCCATCTCCAGACATGGAAGCAGCTAAGCTGGAAGCTTATCAAAATTTGGTAAGAATCACGCACGAAATGCTGGATAAACAGAAACCCAAGCTTGAAAGTATTGCAAAACTGGAAGAGCTTGCGGTAGAAGAAACGAAAGTAAAATCCAATGTGGTGGCAGAACCCCACCTTGAAACAAATGAACCAGAGCTCATAGTGCCGGATAGTGAAGACGCCTTAGACGGAATTCCATTCGTGGAGGAAGACTGGCCAGGACACTTATGGGAAAAGGTAAGGGAGATCAATGATGGGAGCCTAACTTTAAATTCAGCTCCTATAGAGGAAGTCTGGTTAGATAACCTACCATCTGATATGAACATGGATTTACAGTCCTTGTATGGGGATTGCGGATCGGAGTCTTCAAGAGTATCTAAACCAATGACATTAAAAACATTACCTTCTTAATTGGGAGATAACGAAGATGAATCTATCATTTGCAAGACCACTCAAGTAAAAAGATCCAAACAGACCTTAGAAGTGGACAACATTCACTCAATCATGTCTACACATATCCAATGCACTCTTACTTTGGGAGAACTATTGAAACTCATGCCATACTTATGGAATGATTTACAGAAAACCCTATAGAAGGTGGGTATAATGGGGTTAATCTCTAAGAATCTGGGAAACTTGAAAAATGAAACGGAAAACAAAGAGATACGATCAATTCCTATGAACAAGGTCGGAGAATATTATGAAGGGGAAGAAGGAAACATACCCTCCGAGTGAAATATAATGACATTGAAACCATGGCAATCCTGGATAGTGGAGCGGGCATAGCCATAGCCATTAAAGTAGTATGGGAATCGTGGGGACATCCAGCCATTGAACAAACGCGAATGAAATTGCAGTTGGCTGACGGACACATTGAAAGACCACTAGGGCTGCTAGAAAAAGTGATAGTCAACTCTTGTGTAATTGAATATCAACACACTTTTGCCATAGTAGACTTTGGGAAGAAACTTAACTATGAAATCATATTGAGAAGACCGTTCATGTGACAGGTACAGCTTATCCAAGATTGGGGAAACGACTATCAATACTTAAAACAAGTGGGATCTATAACAAGAGTCAATCTAAAGGACCATACCTATAGAGACATCTTGAAAACACCCATCCAGGAGTTTGATTCAGTCTCTTTGGCTGAAACTAAACTTCTATCGTGGCTAAACAAAGACACTCCTATTGGATGTGCGGAGGTTCAGAAAATGGAAGCTTGAGACGAGAGAAATGTATCCTAGAAAGGGACTCTACAGACGAAGCCTACATACCAGAACCCTTTCTAGAACATTTATTTGAATCATTCGAGTGGACTCAAATCTTAGCAACAATGGATGTATGTGTGAATACGTCTATGCCTACTCAATTTTGCAATGAGGATGGCTACGACATGATTCCCATCCAAATGATGTCAATTCTTAACATTGAAAACAAGGATGAGGAAACAAAGGACTTGATGAAATCTCAACAAGTCTTTTCTGACCTCTATTATGATGCAATTGATGAGTTGGATGAACACTCGGCTACCTCCAAAGACTCGGGATCCGAAAAAGAACATACGAGAGCTCAACTACTCTTAAGGGGAAGGGAGGAAAAGTTTTTTGACTTTCCAAACTAGAAATCAATACGACAAAAATGGTATAGAAGAAAGAGGGACACTAAAATTGTGAAAGCACGACCTATGCCATCAGTCTCCAGTAAAACACAATTCGTGATGTAGATAGATGCTAATGATTGTGTCAAGGACAAAATAACTGGCAGATATCCTTCAAACGGAGACTCAAAAATGCCTCAGACATCGAGAAAAAACAAGGAAGGGTACTCAAGAAGAAAATCAGGATAAAAAACCACTCATGACCAGAGTCGAGCGGAAAAAGAAATATCAAGAGTTGAAAAAAGCTCTATAGGAGATATACACCATCGAAATGGAAACCACGGAAGGAGATGGGAAGGATGTAATGCATGTTCCATCCCATTACAAAAACTATACCCTCCAAGATCGGAAAATCATAATCGAAAAACTTGTTAGGAAACTAAGGAAACAAGGCGAGTCTTACGAAGGCCCTGAAAATGCTAAAAGGTAAGACTTGGCTGAACCAGGAGAAGAGCCTACACCGGCTTATATTGCAAATGACCTAACAGAAGAAGAAGAAAAGCTTTTGCTAAGCTTGTTAAAGTAATACCGAGATATCTTTGCTTGGTCTTACAAGGATATCAAAGGTGTTGATCCAAAAATCTGCCAACATACCATACCCATGAGAGATGATGCGAAACCAAGTAGACAGAGACCATACACTTATAACGAAACATTTTCCAGGAAGATCAAAGAAGAGATTGAAAAACTAAAGGAAGCTAAATTCATTTACGAAATTGAACACACTGATTGGGTGTCCCCAATTGTGGTAGTACCTAAGAAGAATGGGAAATTACGAGTGTGCATTAATCTCAAAAAAGTGAATGCAGCTACCATTAGAGACAACTTTCCTCTTCCGATAACTGAGCACGTTTTAGAACGAGTGGTAGGAAAAGAAGCTTATAGCTTTCTAGATGGTTTTTCGGGATACAATCAACTTTTGGTTGACCCAAAAGATCAACACAAAACTGCTTTTGCAACAGAATGGGGTATATTTGCCTATCGGGTTATGCCGTTTGGATTAACTAATGCTACAGCCACATTTCAGAGATTGATGAGCCATGGTTTCAAAGAGTATCTTCAGAAATTCTTGAAAGTATACATGGATGATTTATGCGTACATTCGTCAATCCAAGCTGATCATTTTGAACACCTCAAAAAGATATTCGAGAAATGTAGACTTTACAGAATTTTCTTAAACCCTAAAAAGTGCACATTCATGGGAAGACAAGGGAAAATTCTTGGACATATAGTGTCTAAAAATGGCATAGCTACTGATATTGAAAAGATTCATTTCATTGCTGATTTGCCTAGACCAACAATAGTCAAAGGGGTACAAGCCTTCATGAGACATTGTGGATATTACCGACGGTTCATCTACATGTATGCTATAATTGCAAAATCCATGTATAGCTTGATTACGCACTTTGAATGGACCGAAGAATGTGAAGAATCCTTCATGAAGCTTAAACAAAATCTCACCTCAGCTGCAATATTGAAAGCACCCGATTGGGATAAGGTATTCCACGTACACGTAGATGCTTCAAACTTTGCTATTGGTTGTATACTAGCCCAACCAGGAGATGGGAAAATTGACTTTCCTATTTCTTATGCTAGCCGACAATTGAATATGGTAGAAAAGAATTACACCACCACTGAAAGAGAAGGACTAGGAATGATCTATGCCGTTAAAAAGTATAGACATTACCTATTAGCCAACAAGTTTGTGTTCTTTGTGGACCACCAAGCTTTGTTATATTTGGTCAACAAACCATGCAGCATAGGAAGAATAGTGAGATGGTTCATCATTCTTCTCGAATTTGATTTCACTGTGGTTGTTAAAAAAGGCACTACACATTAACGAGCAAATCATTTATCCAAGATTTTTTCGGGGGAACCACCTAAAGGGGTAGATGATGATCTACTAGATGCCTATTTGTTCTCCATGGAAATGATACCAAGATGGTTGGAAAAAATTGTGTCATTAATGACGATAGCTCAAGTGCATTCACCACTCCCTATCATAGTTGATTTAATCGAGCAATCGACTACATACCAATTACTAGCTGGGAGGTTATATAAAAGAAATCGAGATGGGATATTGCTTTTATGCATTAACCCTGAAGAAAGGGATCAATACCTAAGTCAAGCACATGTTACCATAGTAGGACTTCACTTTGCGGAAGACCAAACTATGCAACAAACCTTAAGACTTGGAGTATTTTGGCCGACTATGACGAAAGATGTTCGATCTTTTGTAAGAGATTTCTCTCAATGTCAGAAACAACAACCCATTCCTCATGTAACATTGTTTCAATGTCACATGTTCCTAAGTGGACTAACTATCTGGTTACTTACTTATCAAGTCAAACATTTCCTGAGGATATGAGTAAACGCCGTCAAAGAGCAATTGAAACGTAAGCAAGAGACTATGCTCTTATTGGGAACCAATTATATCGGCGAGGTGAAGATCAACATTTGCGTCTTTGTGCAAATGAAAACAAGTATATTCCGATTATAGAACAAGCACATGCTAGATTAGCTGGAGGTCACTTTTCTAGTGAGACCACCGTAAGAGCAATCTTGATGGCACACATATGGTGGCCAACACTTTTTGCAGATGCCAAAGAATATGTTCGAAGGTGTGATGCTTGTCAGAAAAAATGCCAACATGAGTGGATAGCATGACCTTAATACCAATGATGGGGGCCAGAGCCTTTGCAAAATGGGGTATAGATTTTGTTGGACCGATATAGCCACCTGCTTATAGAACCCAAGCTCAATATATCATTGTAGCTACGGACTATTTAACCAAATGGGCCGAGGCTAAAGCGACTCAAAAGAATGATGCCAGAACCACTGTTGCATTCTTATATGAGTATGTATTTGTAAGGTATGGACTGCCAATAGAGATTGTCAGTGATCGGGAAACTCATTTCCTCAACGAGGTGATAGAGTATTTGCTTAATGAGTTTATGGTATCCATAACAAATCAGCTCCCTATCACCCACAAGCAAACGAACAAGCTGAGCAGATGAATAATATTCTTAGCTCAGTACTGACCAAAGTGGTTAGTTCAGGAAGGACCGACTAGGAAATGAATCTCCATGTTGCTCTATGGGCTTATCGAGTTTCATTGAAAACAACTTTAAATGCTACACCCTTTAACCTTGTTTATGGTCTTGATGCCATACAACCAATAGAATTTCTATTGCCGACATTAAGGGTAGCAAAAACTCTTGAGTGGAATGGACATGAATTGTCTGAAAGACTTGAAGATTTGGAAAAGCTAGACGAGCAAAGGCTAACTGCTATAGCTCATATCTATGCACAAAAGAGGAAACAAAAACAGTTTTTTTGATTCCCATTTAATCACCAAAATTTTCAAGAAAGGGGACTTAGTTCTAGTCTATTCCCTTAAGCAACACATTCCCAAGTTTAAGAAAAAGAAAAATGGACTATTTATCATTGAAGATGTATCTCCAAGTGGACAGTAAAATTGTCAACCATAGATGGTGAACCAATGGCTAATTGGATTAGTGGATGTCGTTTAAAGAAATACAATTTTCCACTAACCAATGAATTGCTAGAGAGAATGCATGCAGCCAAACAAAGGAAGATGAAGCGACAAGAAGTTATTGATGAAGCCCAAGAGGAAGCTAGACTTCGGGTACTCAAGCGTAAAGCTGCTCTCAAGAATCAACATATACCGATTCCCATCAACACTTTGGAAATAGATGATCGACAATGGGAATTGCCTAAAGATGCAGTTTGAACAGATGACAACTGGTTAGATGGAATGGATCTCCGCATCAAAGTATATCTCAACAATCATAGCACCAATGCTTTGGTAGACACAAGAGTGAATGCAGTCAGTTATTCCACATACAAGAAAGCAACAAGTCAAGCATTGACCGCAGGAATAACGACAATCAAAGGATGCAACAAGAACCCAACGCCAACATTGGGAGTAGTCAACTTGAACGTGGTAGTACATAGATGCTCATGTCCACATCAGTTTGTATGCTTGACAGAGGAACACATGAATGAGACGATGATTCTTGGCATTCCTTGGATGTGTACATACAAAGAAGTACCAGATTGGTATATAAATCATCTAAAGCTATCACTTAAAGGAGGGAAACTCATTGTTCCCATTGCACCAAGCAAAGAGGAATGGAAAAGATGCAATCTGAGGACCAATCCACGAAGCAAATCTTCTCCATCCCCTCAACAAAAATTCTACAAGTAGCATGCAAGGAGTCAGGAAAATTTGGGTACCAAAAGCACAACTTGTGGATAAACCAAATCAGATCTGGGTGCCTAAAACTTCACCAAAGAAGGAGAAGACGGTTCCAAGGATACGAACATAGAATCGAGCACCTATGATAAGGGAACCTACCATGAAAAGGGTTTGGAAGAAAAAGGAACACTTATCTTCTCCACACAATGCGAAACCAATCAAATAGTGGCGAGTTAAGTCTCATCAGACTCTCAAAAACCATGCACCAAGCAGACCGAGATACTGATGGCGAAAAAAAGCTCGACAACCGTCTAAAGTGCTACCAACAGCTCAAGCAATCAGCGTACTTAAACACCCTGATGGTACTATCAAACAGAGAGCACAAAGACTACAAGATTTTCTCTTTGGAAGATACCAACAGCAAACCTCGACATCGGTAACCCTTGAGTTATTTACTCAAGACCCAGCTCTTGCACAACATGTTGAGTTGAATTGCATTGATCTTCACATCATGGTAGAGCCAATCATGGCTATGCATAGACACAATTGTTCAACCCATGCACACAGTCGTCCCGGAGAACGCCATCTAGGAGGGGTGGAAGGGTACTATTAAATACTAAGTAATTAGGGGCAATGTTTGAAGAGGGAGGAAAAAGTTTCATGTTAACGTGTGATTTTTTACAAAATTACCTAATAATGCCCTTATAATTCATCAACTGGGGAAAATTCACTAATAATATCTTCCCGATGAGTGTAAATAGTGTATATACTATCAGAAAATCATAAAAAATAGTCATTTTTTGATATTTTTCATCATTTTTGCTAATAGGAAGGCTTAAAAATGAAGAAATCCAACAAAAAAAAATAAAGCGGTGTTTTTCAAGGGATTTTCTTAATTACTTGATTTTCACTTTGCTTTTTAAAAGCATTTTTCTATTTTCTTTGATTTTTTCAAATAAAAAGGTCAAAAATTAATAATAAATAGCAAGGAAGCTCAGATGGAAAAATGGAAGACACGTTGGTGATCAGAAAGACAAGGCGGACAAGCACAAAAATTTTCAACGAAATCAGAAGATGGAAGCGGGAAGCCTAAATTAGGCGGCCAAGCCTACTTTTGCAAAATTCTTGCAGAATGAGCTACAGAAATCCGATTTGGGAAATTTTTGAGCCTAACACAGATTTCACGGCCTAATAGGACTAACGGGGGAAATTGGTTCGGAAAGTCCGGGTATAGATAGCCAGAGTAGGCTAAAACCACCTCATTTCCACTTGGAGCTTTGCAGAGAGAGCATTTCGGCTTCTTTTGCGCGTCATTTCCGGAGCCCACAGTTGACCTATTTCAGTGCCGTCTCACACGAAACATGAGGGGTAAGTTACCTACTAATCAATGATCCATTTTGTATGGCCGGTAGCTAGTCTAAAGCCCTAGAAAAAACCCTAGAAGCCGAACAGTGCACGAAGACCTACGACCTAAAAGTGACCATAGCGGCCTGCTAGCATGACTAAATCGGATGGGATTTGAACCATAGTATGCCCTAACATAATAGAACCATTCCATACCATCAGATGATCATTCGGCTGGGGTCAAGGGGGTCCTCAGTAGAGAATTAGGGTTTTGTGGGAAAGGCCAAAATTTCGACTTGACTCCATAGATGGCCCGCTAATGAGGTTCATATACAATGTATATGATTGGTTTGGAGAAATCCATCAAGTAAAGCCCTTGAAAAGAAGAAAACGGTTCGAAGGTTACAAAGCGTCAAATTCGACATACGAGGCCAAGTGAGCCAGAATTGGACAGGTAGCTTCACAATGATGTTACGGACAAGTCCAAAGCCTCAAAGTTGATCGACCAACCCAACAGACAGAGTAGTCACAAAAAACGGTGATTTCAGAGTCAACAGAGCACAAAGTGATGCCGGCATGACCAAACTTGACCAAATTCAATTTAGGACTTGTATTAGGTGTATGAAACATGTCTAGGTCAAAATTTATGTGAAATGCAAAGTTTTTGTCACTGTTGTAAGATTATTTACTTTTGCAACATTTTTGCATGGAAATTGTCAATTCACCTCACCTATCATGTGTACACACCTATTACATGCCAAAAAGAAAGTATGAGCCAAAATGACCACCCATTACTTGCAAAAATGCCAAAAAACGCAAAGAAGTCTGTGAAAGCCAAAATTTGGGTTATGGACAACTTTTCTTGATCCAAATCATCTCATAATTCATACCCAAGGTCTATACCATGCCTAGAACAAGTCTATGCCAAAAAATGTCAATTTTGGAAGAAAAGTTAATAATCGTGATTATTTACTTTTTGGCCAAAATGGAGCAATTTGGAAAATTTGTCATCATATATCCACAGAGCATGTTGAAATAAGCCCACTAGTCAATTTTGAGTCAATTTGGATTTCAAAATCTCAAATTTCCTTCATATCTACTGTTTTAGAGACCTAAAGCCAAAATCTGGTACCATTTTCACCCTGTACATTTAAATGAGCCCATATTTTCCTGAGAGCATGCAATTGGCATATACTTCAAGCCTATAAAGCCAAGTTTGCAAAAAAGTTGAAATTTTTTCCAGCTGTAAATAATCGCGATTATTTACTTTGGTTGCAAATTTTTGTTCTGACCATACAGTTTTGTTCCTTGCATGATTTTATGCATCTTTGCTTGTTCAAAAATCGATTTGAAGCAATTTGGATGAGATTATTAGCATTTCTGTCTAAAAGGACATTCTGAAGAAAAATCTGACAACTCCACTAACTTTGCACTCTATTCACTGAATAGGAGCAATGCAAGCCGCGGAGAAAGCCAAGAAAAAGTTAAACCAAAAGAAGAAATTGCAAGAGCTGCCCCCGTATCAACTGGACCCCGAGTCAGTAAAAGCTGCAAAGGCATCTTATCTTTCTAAAGAGAAGTTAGAAGAACCCCACACCATAGTCTTCACTGGCACGTTTAAGAGTGAAGAAGGACATCCAGTGGAGTTGCAGCTCTTGCCTAAAGAGGTTTATGATGTCGCAGCAAAGCCAGAAACCAAAGAGGCTAACCGCAGATTGGGACTCCGACACTTCTATGAACAAGAGCCCTGCGGAGTAGAATTTCAGAAATCTTACGAGCTTCTGTCCACCATCAAGGAAGACGTAACTGCCCAAATCTCAGACAACCAAGGAAATAAGGTAGAGATTGTAAGTACAAAGAAAATAGTGACAGAGGCACTCAGATTGCCCACTGAAGGGATGACCATGTGGGTAAGAGATAGGAAAATAGTGGGCACGTTTACAAAGGAAACAACTGCGGCTACATTTGCCAATCTCATCCACAAGCAGGTGGAAGAGCCAACCAGTCTGTACCCCCAACATTTCCATTTCCTGGCGAAAAGGCCACCAAGGTACACGACACCAAATCACGCCGTGGCCACCACTTTTACACAAGTTTTGAAGTCAACCACCAGACAACCTGTGGACCATGCGCAATATGTGTTGACAACATTGAAGGCCACCAAGAAGGAGGGAAAGATAACATACTTGGGCGCACCGGAAGTATTGACCAGAATAGCCTATCATGCCATGGGCATGGCTGACAACCTACCGCCTGCCTCGGATTAGAGCACATGGATCTTGGAAGCTCAACCCTCTCCAAGATCTACAAGATCTGGTAAGCGATCCTTTAAATCAGGTGATGAATCCGATAACAGTTCATCAGAGCAGCATGGCAGGGAAAGCTCTGACAACGAAGAAAAACGAGCTACGAGGGAAGAGATGAAGAGGAAAGCAGTGGCTGCCCACCAAGAGGAGCCAGCTCAAAAGCAAGCGAGATTTGAAAGAGAAAAACATGCGCATTAGCGCACTAGGCAAGCACAGGGAAAGGACCCAGAAAAGTGGGTACCCACTGGCTTGAAGGGACTTCGAACGAAACATCATTCAAGGAAAGAGGCCGAGGATCCCAAGGATCATTTAAGAAGAATGTACCAAGAGGAAGAGGCCTTGAAGATGAAAGAGGTGGAAGAAGCAGCCAAGAAAGCTGAGGAAGCAGCAACTCAAGATCAAGGCTAAGCATCTCCTTGACCCACCTCACCGCCGTCGGAACAACATACCAGCCCATGCCCACTCCACCATCATCACCGCCAGGCCAAGAGACCACTGAAGAGGCCGAGACTGACAAGGAAAAAGAGTCTGATTTCACCCACCAAATGGAAGCTACACAACAAGCTGACCACGCCAAGCAACATGAAGAAAAGGAAGCTGAACCAGCACCAGAGCAGATAGCCGAGGATACTCACAAGGAGGCGGATGAAACTGATAAAGAGCAAGATGCAGAAAGAGAGCAAACCACTACACATGAGGAAGAAAGCGAGACTGAGAAGGTAGAAAGGCGTGCAACTGAAGAAATTGTAAGGGTTGAGACCACACAGGTTGTTTCCACTCAGCCAGAACCTGCAGAGGTTTCAAAACCTCAGGATGGCAAAGATAAAGAAACCATCTCTATAGAAAGACCAGGAATAACAACACAGCAAGAAGCGACACAAGAGGCTACCGGCACATCTCAACTTGCAAGACAGGAGGAGTGGTAGTCCAATGATGAAGTCATTCTACAAGTGAATGAGTATGCAAGGCATATGAAAATCATGACGGAGAAACTCCACTCAGCAGCCTTTAACCGCAGTACTAAAGCCAAAGAATTAGAAATGTCATCGATGCTCTTCAAGGAGAGCTTGACGACAGAATGGCTACAATTACGGATCTCCAAAATCAGGTACAAAAGCTAAAGATTGAAGCGAAACAACATCAAATAGCACGAGACAAACAATAGAAGGAAATGGAGGAGCTAGGTGACCTCCTGACTAAGTTATCTGATGCCTGCAAAGTGAAAGATGAATAGCTGACATAAGTGACAAATGAACTTCTTACCACCTCTCTGTTAGCTCAAAAGATTCAAGTACAATTAGATGTAGCAAACACATCTCTGCAGTATTCGAAACAAAGAATTAATGATAGGGCCACTTTCTTGCGGCAGCAATTAAGAGAAAATCCAGCTGTGGCCTCGATCAAGGGAACAGATGAGGTATATAAAGCACTTGAAAATAAAAACAAAGAATTAGAACTGGAGTTGAAGTTGGAGCAGTCACAACGCAGAGACCTGACACTCATGCGGGTCCAAAGAGAGGAGGAGCTCCTTAAGGAAATTGCCGAATTAAAAAGAATAAATCAACTCCTCAAAGAGGGAAAGCCAGATACATAGGAAGAGGCAGGCACTTCAGAGCCGCCTCAAGTGGAAATCCCCTCGGTATCATTTGCTGACTTTGAGACACAGTCTACAGCAGAGCCAAGTGGAGGAGAAGATTTTCAAGTCCAAATCACAGAGGAAGACACAGTGCCGATGGTCCAATTGTCAAAGGCTGAAGAAGATGCACTAAAGGACAAGATCACCTTGGAGGTAGATGAGCAGTGGAAGGCAGCTATGTATTGGGAGTTGAGAGTTTTACACTCTGTCAACGTCACACAGCTCACTCCCAATCAAATCAATGCTCAATGGCACCAACAATCCCTGCCATACCCTCTCATCAAGGTTGAACTTGTACAGGTAAAGGAAAGATTATACAGGGATATGCAGGAAGATGGCGCAAATCAAGACCACCTGAAGTGGAGGCTAAGCTGACTGAACAGGAATCCAAGATACTTGATTTTGTTCACAAGAGCACCTGCGGCCATACAGAAAGAGCCAACATTTTGTCCTATACCTCGAGTAAGGACATGGCAAGCACACGAAGCACTACAGAAGAAGAGGCCAACATGGCTAAACTTTCCCAGGTTGCAAGCTCCAGAGAGAGGCCAAGCAACAGAAGAATACATGGTTAAAACCCTAACGGGCACCATGACATTCTTCAAAAGTCTGCCAGATCTCTCCTACGCAATACTATACAAAATCTACAGGATGCTACTTACTTGCATAAGAGTCTTCAATGATCTTGAGCAGACAAGAGCCCCATGGCTCTCATTTTTGGAAGGAAACAAGGGCCTTGGCTAAGGTATAAAAGCCAATTTTTTGTAAGTTTTTTATAAGTTTTTGGATAAGAAATACAAAGCGTGAGCTAACAGTGCTCACTCCTCTCCTTCTCGCGCTTCCTACTCCCTCTCCGATTGTCACATTGCGAATGCGTTTGTTGCATTGCAACCGCAGGTAAGAGCTCTACGCATTGACGTAAGACATGCACAGTATTTCGTAGCTTTTGGCATCGTCGACCCACGGCCTAATTTCATCATAAATAGGATTTTACATGTTCAAATAAAAAACTAAGCATAGGCGGGGTATTGGGGCATCATTGCTAAGCATTTAGATGCATTCTAGGTCGAAAACGACTAGGTCAAAAATCCACTGTTGTTAATAATCGTGATTTTAGAACTTGACCTAAAGTCGAGTTTGAGGCCATAGGCATGTGTTCTTAGGTCTTATAAACTTGTCCTAGAAGTTTCGTTACGTTTGGATGTCATTTGATGCTGTAACGGATGTGATTTGTTTACCGATGAGCGATTGGCTTTTGGTGATTTCAATTCACTTGAGTGTAGCCTGAGTTAGATGTGAGTTGTTAGCTATTTTCCAAGAGATTGACAACCTCTTGTAGCCTCTATGAACTAGTCGAGTCAGCTTCATCCCATGGTTTGACAAATTAATCGTGGTTCTCGCTAATACTGCAATAAGATAGGATTGGTGAGCTTAGACATGCGTCCCACACATGCATTCAAACTTTTCATGAACGTGAGCAAGCAGGAGCCCCATGGATGTCTTTCCTAGAAGGAAACAAAGGTCTATGCTATGATTTGAGTGGAAAACTTTCAGAAGAAGTCCTCTATGGTTTCTACGCTAGATGCATGTTTCTGCCATCAAGCAATATGTTGGCATTTGAAGAGGCATTTTATACAGGATTCTTCACATGGTGGACAAAGATTTTTGGGCTAGTAATCAATAAACTTACATCTGGTTATTCACCCATCGAACTTAAAAACAAATTCACCATGCAATTTTTGCAAGTTCCTGACAAAGAAAGACGAATCAGATATAAGAAGCCCTACACGCGCTTAAAGACCGCCTCGCCAGTTGCTGTCAACCCGAAGACTCCTTCAATCAATGAAGCTGTGTCAAGGGACAACACAATCGAGGAGGGGGGGAATGTTAGCGGCAAGCTAACTCAGATAACATTTTTCGGGAGCTTTTATAGTAAAAACACTTATTCTTTTGATAAACTGAGAATGTTGTAACTCTTATTTTCCAAATGGATAGTGTAATTGATGAGCCGGGGCTACAAGCTTCCAGATTGTATTTACTAATCTTTAGCTAGAGCTCCCAAATTATTAGTTTTTGACCAAAGAAGCATTGGTTAAGGTATAAAAGCCAATTTTTGTAAGTTATTTTCAAGTTTTGAATAATAAAAATATATTGTGAGCTAACGGCTCTCACTTCACTTCTTCTCGTGCTTCCTACTCCCTTCTCGATTGTCACATTGCAATGCCGTCTTTTGCATTGCAACCGCAAGTAAGAGCTCAACGTAAACATATAATGGTAATCCATAGATTTTGGTGTCACAGACTCGCAGCCTAATTTCATCATAAGTAGGAATTTAAGCTAGGAAATCACAAAGTAAGCATAGGTGGGGTATTGGGCCATCATTGCTAAGCATTTAGATGATTTTGGGTCAAAAATGACTAGGTCAAAAACTTATTGTTGTTAATAGTTGCGATTTTTGCACTTGACCTAAAGTGAGATTTGAGACCATAAGCATGTGTGCTTAGGTCTTATAAACATGTCCTACAAGTTTCATAACGTTCGATGTTATTCTTTGACTTATTTGGGAAGTCACTACTTTACAATCTTCGCAATGTAAAAATTTTATACAATGCCTATATCAGACCTGAGTGCCTTGCAGATTGTGCAAATATTCACAGATCAGTGGGATGGGACACATCGGATTTGTTTCCAAAAGAATCCGTTTTCTTCGATGACTACTTCAGGTACATGAAGGCGATTATTCACACCGAAATGGGGGTACCTGTAACAAACAAATCTCTTACTCAAGAATGGTATGACTCACACACCAACAAAGAGATGTTCCAGCCAAAGATCATAAAGGATTATTGGAATCAACCATCACACATACTCAAGGAATGGGAGAAATATACTCCATTGGTGGAAGGATGTCACAATGGATATTACCAAGTGCATTATGTTAGAGCCATTAGGTTTTATAAGAAATTATCAAGACACCTTGTAGACTTTCAAAAACCCAAAGTTTTGTGATATAGAAATTGGATTAATCTATTCATTATTCTTTCTCCTATTTTCTTCTCATCTTGTCTTTAAACATCTATTCTATTTGATTTAAGGACTTTGGGCATAATAGAATATTTTGGTTAGTCTGATCTTGGTTGATATGGTGAAGTAAGTTACCATGCCTCCTAGAGGAAATGCGGCTGCTGCTGCTAACACAAATGTGCATGTTGCTCCTCAACACACCATCATCGATAGAGACATCGATGCTATGCTTCGCAAGTCTGAACCTTGGAATTTTAGTGGGGAAGGCAAAGATGTAAGAAAAGTTCTTGAAGATTGGATTGCTACTTTGATTTGACTCATTTATTAGCTGTAAACAAAGCTACCATTGCTAAGTTCAAACTAGAGAAAATAGCCAAGCATTGGTGGAGAGACCATTGCATAGAAAACAATGTTGATCCTAATGATAAAACTTGTGATTATCTTAAGACTCAACTTAAGAAGAAGAATCAGAATAATGTTTATCATTTAGACCGTATGAATGAGTATCTTGACTGTACTCAAGGAACCAGAGGTCTAGAATCATAATATCAATATTTTTTAACCCTTGTCGAGTATGCTCTAGGAGGGACAACTCAAGAGGTCAAGGTAGCAAAGAAGAGAGAACTTATTACATCTGAAAGATAGACTTATTACGTATGAAATCTAGACATGATCATTTATGCTACACTTGTCTTGATCTTGGTCATCAATCCAAGGATTGTCCCTTTAACAATTCAAGCTTCATACGATGGGTGGACAATTATGAACATAGAAACTTCAATCCGAATCAAAACTTTAGACCGAAACCATCGGCAGTTCAGAGGAAATTCAATCAGCAAAACTTTAACCAAAACTAGAGACAACCTCAAAACCGGAGACAACCTCAAAACTAGGGGAATTTTAGACTAGGCTTTTGTTTATAATGGACCATCTGTCAACAATAACAACAATGGAAATGTTAACCATCAACTTCGTTCAGAAGGAGCAGGAAATCAAAGACTCAAGGAAGGCCTCAAGCTAACAGAACTCAAGGGGCTAGAGGTGAAGGAAATCAGGCAAACGCGTATGTTCATGCTGCAATTGAACATCAGGGAGTGAATAAAAAAATTTCAGTTATTCAAACCCCAGCGGAGCATCAAGGTAACCATTTTACCTTATTGATTGATTTAAGGAGTACACATTCTTTCATATCTCCTAAGTGCATCAAAACCTCATTTTTCCTGAACACCCTGATATAGACCTTACAGTAGAATTAGCTCCGAGTAGAAAGGTTAGATCTTCTACTTCAGTGGGTAACCTGGATTTTGTTTTGGATGGTCATAATACTTCTGCAAACTTCAGAGTCTTACCCATCAAAATCTACAATGGAATCCTAGGAATGGATTGGCTTAATGCCAATGATGCTCACATACATTGTAAAGATGCTTCATTGACTTTCAAAAATGACCAAAGCTCTAGGGTCACAATTACTGGGAAACGGGGAAAGCCTAAGCTCAAACTAGTGAAATTTACCAAGTTTATGAAGAGTCATAGGAAAAATAAAAGCATTTATGCAGTAAAGCTCAACCCTAAAGAGAAGAAGATAGATTCACCTGAACCCGAATGGATAACATAACTTGATGATGTATTTCTTGAAGAGCTTTCAGAATTGCCACCCAAGCATGATGTTGATCATGCAATAGAGCTTACTCCAAGAGCTCAAACATTTGCTCATAGACGCTACAAAATGTCAGTACCTGAATTTGCAGAACTCAAGGAGCAATTAACTCAACTTCTTGAACAAGGATTCATTCGATCCATCATTTCTCCATGGAGTACTCCTGTTCTCTTTAATCGGAAGAAGGATGTTATTCTACGTCTTTGTATTGATTATCATGGATTGAACCAGGTAACAATCAAGAATAATTATGTAATACCAAGGATCGAAGAACTCCTTTATGGATTACATGGAGCTTCTATCTTCACAAAGATTGATCTCAAGTCAGGGTATTACCAAATCCGAATCAAGGAGGAAGACATACCAAAGACCGGATTTAATACTCATTTTGGACGTTATGAATTTACAGTTATACCTTTTGGACTTAGTAATGCTCTTGCAACTTTTAATCGTCTTATGACCGACGTGTTTTGAGAGCATCTTGATGATTTTGTTCTTGTCTTGTTTGATGATATCTTGGTTTACTCAAGAAACAGAGAAGAACACGGACAACATGTGCGGCGAATACTTGAACTTCTCTGTCAAAATCAATTATATGCCAAACGTAGCAAATGCACCTTCTTCACTGACAAAGTGGAATATTTGGGATTTTTTGTATCCAAAGATGGTGTTTCTACTACCCAAGTAAGATCAAAGTTATTATAGCTTGGCCTACACGAAATCAATACGAGAAGTACCTGGCTTCCTTTGTTTAACAAGATGGTATCGTACATTTATTAAAGGTTATGCTAAGATTGCATCTCCATTGACTAATATGCTTAAGAAGGCTAAGGTGTTTACTTGGAATATATGTGTTCAAGATAGTTTTGAGAAACTCAAAGAATCTTTGGTGAATGCTCCGATACTACAGCTTCCAAACTTCTCAAAGACACTCACTGTGCTCAGTGATGCAAGTGGACAAGCAATTAGTGGAATTTTGTCTCAAGAAGGAAAACCAGTAGCTTATGAATCTCGTAAGTTACGTATACATGAGTTGAATTATCCTACACATGACATGGAATTATTGGCCGTTGTGCATGCTCTTAAAGTATGGTGACATTATCTTCTTGAAAGGAGATTTGAACTGCATACTGACCATAAAAGCCTAAAGTGGATCTACACCCAACCTGATCTTAATATGCGGCAACGAAGATGGATGGAGTTATTATGCGAGTATGATTTTGGAATCAAATATAAACCTAGGAAGGAAAATCTTGTGGTCGATGCCTTAGCAAGAAGAGTACTGTAGCGGCTGTCACAACCTCTACTACTTCTTTAATTGACTTTATTCGAGAAGGTATGACTAATGACCCATATTACATAAAAATCCAGTACTTGATAAAATTAAATAATCACACAGAGAAGCAAGAGAGGAAAATTAAAGGATTTCACGTTGAAGGTGATGAACTTTACTTTGGTAACCGTCCTTGTATTCCAAATCAAGGTGGGATCAAAATTCAGATATTGCAAGAAGCTCATGATATACCTATAACAGAACATCCAGGATACATTAAGACTTACACTACTGTAAGAAAGATTTTCTTTTGGCCAGGACTAAAGCGTGATGTGTTGAACTATGCTACAAGATGTTTAACGTGTCAACATATAAAAGCTGAACAAATTCGATACCCTGGTAAGCTTCAACCTATTGGTGCTCCACAAATGAAGTGGAAATGCCTATCCATGAATTTTATTACAGGACTTCCTACATCTCTGGGATATGAATCTATTTTTGTGGTTGTTGATATGCTTACAAAAATGACCCATTTGTTTCTAGTCAAGACAACATTTACAGCTAAAGATATAGCTCAAGTCTTCATGAAAGGTGTTTTCATGTATCATGGTTAACCTCGACGAATAATTTCTGATCGTGATGCGAAGTTCACCTCAAATTTTTGGAAAGCCTTATTCTCAGCTACAGGAACCCAGCTAGCCTTTAGTACTGCTTATCATCCTCAAACTGATGGATAGACAGAAAGAACAAATTAGATCATTGAAGACATTTTAAGAGCTTATTGTATGCATGAGCAAAGAAAATGGACTAGATATTTGTATTTTGTTGAATTTGCATATAATTCCTCATTCCAACGCTCAATTTGAATGTCTCTTTTTCAAGCATTGTATGGACAAGAGTGTCTTACTCCACTCAAATGGACAGACCCTCTCATACGAGTTCAAGCATCCAAAGAAATGTTGGATGAGATGCAAATACAAATCGATCTTATACGGCAGGATATTAAGACTGCTCAAGATAGACAGAAGAGTTATGCTGATCCAAAATGATCTCCCAGACTTTTTGAAGAAGGCGATATGGTATCTTTGAGAGTGAAACCCAAACGTAGTTCTTTATCAATGGGTAAGTGTAAGAAGCTAAGTGCCATATATTGTGGACCTTTTGTAATCACAGAGCGGATAAAGATCAAGCTTACAGACTCTTGTTACCACCATACATAAAGGTACATGATGTTTTTCACGTCAGCTTACTCAAGAAGTATGTACCCGATCCACAACATATTCTTGATGATTCTCTATTATCTACATCTATTGATGAAACTTTTGAAGTATATCCGAAAGTAATACTTCAAAGAAGAACCAAGCCTCTACGTAATCGGACCATTATTGAACACCTTGTTAAATGGTCAACGTATCCTTAGGAAGATGCCACTTGTGAACGTGATGATGTAATGAGACTAAATTATCCAGATTTCATGTCGAGGTGAGGACACCTCGAATTTTTCAAGTGTGGGAGGATGTAAGATCCCCAATTTTTGGGTCTCTTCTAAAAAATAAGAAAAATAGCTTTCAATATCTATTTTTGCTAAATTTTGACTTAAGATGCTTGATTGATCCTATTGGAAGGTTCTAAAGTAAAAAGCAAGGTCGTTTCCATATTCTAGTAGGTTAGATGGACGTTTGGTACAGTTCTAGAAAAATTACTATTTTTAGCTTTTTATGCTTTTAAGTGCTTTTTTGCAAAAATCCTTAATCTACGTGTTCCGGGGAAGCTATGGTCCAATTTTGTAAAAATCTGTTTTCTGAATGCTTTTCATGCTATTTATAGCTTTTCATGATTTCTAGTGCTTTTTAGTGAAAAGCGAGTCTGCTTTCTTATTCCAATGGACGAGGGGAACCTGTGGTTCAATTTTGGAATTTTTTTTTGCTTTTTACACTATTTTTAGCTTTTCGTTCTTTTCAGTGTTTTTGAAAAGCAATTTTCTTTTTATGATTACCTAAATGTAAAAATATTAATTTTAGTCCTTGTCGGATTTAAAAATGATCATCCGGAGCAAAAACGGGACCAGAAGGGATTTTTACGAGAATTATTTTTATAAAAAGCATTACTGTAAATACATAAGGGCAGTATGGGAAGGTCATAATTATGTCGAGATATTACGATGTGGCATACTGTAGCTACAGTTTTTATTAGTTCGCCAGATATTGCTCGGATGGTCAATTTTGCTGTAAAAATTGAATGGTAAGTAAGAGAGTTGACCACCAAAAGCAAAGGCTTGTTTTTAGGAAAGACTGGTGCTTCTTCCCAAAGGCTAGGGGCTATTCTATGCTGAGAGGTAGCACCATCTTTCTGCTTGGGACACACTCCAGCCTGCTCCACTTGCCCATAACTTGCCGGTTAGTGCTCAGTTTTTAGTGCCGTCTGTTACATCTACTACCACAAGGCTATTTGTATCTATTATACGAAGTGGTGTAAGCTCTTCATCACCATCTCCATAAGATCTTCTCTCTTGGGAAGAAGAAGAAGAAGAAGGATACTCTCTCTCTACTTGCTTATTATCTTGTCTCTCGTTTCACGGTGTACGCGCTCTCTGGAAGCTTTCGTGGCGGATACCTCTACATAGCTCTATTCATCGCTCTCTTGCGGAAAAGTGAGAAGCCTTTGGACAACCCCTAATTGATTCTAAAGCATGGTGAGAAGCTCTAAACTCCATAGCCATCATCTCTCTCTCTCTCTCTCTCTATGTTGTTTTTCTGAGTAGTCACCCTCTAGGTGATTGTTTTAACTTTTTTCGCATATGAGTGCATGTATGGATCAAGCGAGTACATACAAAGTTGCTCAATGATTATTTCATCATGTTTAACACACTGATTTATGCACATAATGCATTTATGATCACGTGTGTGCATAAAAAGCACTTTTTGTTTCACATCATAGAGCTGGTAGGGACACTACTTTGGTCATAAATCACAAACTATTATGAATTAGCCCGAACCCTTTACACCAGAGATAAAACACACCATTTATAACATTTTATCTCTCTGGTGTCATGTAAAAAACACGCACGATCTAAGAGGTATGGTCAAAAACAGCTTGTTGCTCACTACACAACTAAATTTTTTGACTACAGGTGTTACCATATACATGCAGTAGTGATGTGTGTGAACACACTAGGACCGTCGGGGTATTTTTTTCCTCTTTAAGTTTTTTTTCCCCCCCCCATGCATTATATATACGCCCATGACTCTAGGGCTATCTATCTTTCCATTGCACACTAAGTAATACACTCTCTATTGTGTGCCTTGAGCTTCCTTCGTCTTCTCCAAGCTGTGTGTTTTCCTACAACCCTAATTTCAACAATTGGTATCAGAGTAGGTTGTGTTCTCCGGGGCTTAGTCACCAACATATCCAGCACACACTTGCTCATTTTCTCTGATTTGTGTGAGCTTTGGCGAGCGTTCGTAGGCTGACAAAATTTTTGGGGGAACTCGTATAGCTCAGTCTGCTCAGATTTTTGATTCAGGCTCATTTCGGCCTCCGTTTCTACTACAACCAGGTTTGCACAAGTAATGTTATCATTTTGTGAAGAATTTCTATCAGTGCCAAATACTGCATAATAGGTTCCATACAGTCTACTGCACGTTGTGCTATATAGCACATACTGGTCTCACTCAATTTCTCCTCATTTCATGCAGTTTTCACATCAGGTGCAACCATTTTCCATGGCTAACAACAACACAGATGTGTTCAAGATGTTTGATGTTGAGGACAGATTGGATGGGGACAATTACCGTATGTGGGCTTACATGATGTAACATGTTCTTGTGTCAAAGGGCGTCTGGAATATTGTGCAGGGCATTGATGTACGTCCTGGTTCTGAAGATGTAGGCGATGTTGAGGCTGTGGAAGGTTTTGCTGCAAGGATTGCTGCTACTAGAGTTGTTTTGCCTATGGCAGAACAAGCTCGCTGGGATGTAAAGGATGAGCAAGCTCATGCATTGGTTGCGTTGTTTGTGAAGCGCACCATTACTCCTCACATTCGTTCAACAAAATTTGCAAAATAGGCTTGGGATATTCTGGTTGGTCTTTATGCAAGCAGCAATGAGGCAAAAATTGCATTGCTGTGTAAAGAGCCGAGGAAGATGATATGGACACTTTCCTTGCTAGTGTCAAGGATATCACAATGAGAAAATTATTTCTATAGGTGAAGTCATTTCAAATAGTTCCCTTGTGCAGACTGTTCTTGATTCCTTACAAGATTCTTACCAGACTTTTGCTAGTACTTAGAGACTTATGACCCAAGGAAATCCTGAAGTTGTCAAGTTCGATGCATTGTGCACATTCCTATTGCAAGAGTCACTTTCTAGAAAGAACATGACTAGACATAGTACAATTGAACAAGCTTTTATTTCTTCCCAAAGAAAGGGTGGTAACAACAATGCAACCACTTCTTATGGTTCTCCTGCGAGTGGAAAAACTTATGTTCCCAATGCTTCTGCTGGCAATTCTAGTGATAAGGGTAAAAAGAAGATGCGTGGCCATTATTGTAAAGCTAATGATCACTTGATCAAGCAGTGTCCTAAGTTGAAGGCCAAAGAGGTTAAGAAGAAAGAGGTTGGTTCCATTGCAAATGCTGGTTCCACTACAAATGCAGCCATTGTTGAGTCTTTTGTGAAAGGAGACTATGATGCTGATGTTGATGCAGAATGGGCTTTTAGAGTGCACTTACAATCCTGTTGTCCATGATACATGTATGTCAGTTGCTGCAGATTCCCATGTGTGGTATTTTGACAGTGGTGCTACAAAGCACATTACCTCACATCGTGAATTGTTCACCTCTCTCGAGTCTACCCCTCATAGGAATTTAGCCACTTGTGCCAACAATGCCTCTTATCCAGTTCAAGGAGTTGGAAAGATTGTTCTTATTGCTGCAAATGGCAGTTATTTCACACTTGTTGATGCACTTTATATACCTGGAATCAAGAAGAATCTTTTGTCGTTATCTGCACTTGCTAGACTTAGAATTGTAGTCAAAATTTGTAGATGACAGATGTATAATTCATGATCTCATTTTTGGTGATGAAATTGTTGCATCTGGGCTTTTGTGCCGTGGGATGTATAAGCTCATTTTTTATGACAAGTGTGGATAAAATTTTCCAAATGCAGTTGCAAATTCAAGGGCTATTTCAGATGCAAAACTTTGGCATGCACGTTTTGGTCATCTGAATTTTGCCAGTTTGCTGCGTTTGCAAAAATTTGATATGGTTGCTTCTTTGCCGCCTCTTGAAGCACGTATCAAACATGTTTGTGAAGGCTGTATTTTGGGTAAAATGCAGTGTTCTAAGTTTCCAAAGGATGGTTCAGTTAGGGCCACATGCAGGTTGCAGCTTGTACATAGTGATGTGTGTGGGCCCATGCAAGCTCCATACTTGGGGAAATTACCTGTACTTTGCGACTTTCATTGATGATTACTCTAGGCATGCATGTGTATTTTTGCTTAAAGCAAAGTTTGAAGTTTTTATGCTTCAAACAATTTTTGGCTATCATGCTGAAAATGTCTCAAAATGTACTATGGCATCCTCCGTCCCGATCGAGGGGGGGAGTATATGTCTCATGAATTTAATGCATTTTTGGCTAGTTGTGGGATAAAACACCAATTTACAATGCCTTATACGCCTCAACAAAATGGTGTTGCTGAGAGGAGAAAGAGTTCACTTAAAAAAATGGCACAATGTATGGTTAAAAGTCAAGCTTTGCCACATTCTTTTTGGCTCGAGGCCATCATGTGTGCCACTTATGCACTTAACAGGTGTTCTACGAAAGCTTTGGAGTCTATTACTCCATATAAATCATGGCATGATAGAAAGCCTTCTAATGAGCACATGCGTGTTTTTGGTTGTTTCGCATATACTTTGGTGCAACAAACACATCGTAGAAATATGGATGATAAGGCTGTCAAATGTATTTCTATTGGTTATAGTGCTGAAAGCAAAGGTTACAGATTGTATCATCCGTAAACAACACGTATTCTGGTTTCACAAGATGTAGTGTTTGTGGAAGATTCTGTTTAGCCCTTGCTGTCATGTACTAGAGGCAGTAATGTAAGCTCACACGACATTTATGACACTTTGTTGCCTCTTTTTAGTGATGGAATTTTGAATGTAAATTCCAATGAGACAAATGTACAGCCTATGGGGGTTTCCAAAAATGTTACAGATCAGCCTATTACTAATGCGGATGTACATGATGTTTGATGATGAAAGGGCTGAAAATGAGCAAGCTAGAGGTATGCCAAAATGGCTGGTGCAAACATTGTGTGATAGTAAATTGGATGCACCTTTTTCTAGTCGTACTCATTCAGGCTCTCACCATGTATCTTATGCATCAAATTGTTATGCTTTGGCCGTGTCTAACTTACATGATGTTGATGAACCTCTGTCTTTTGATGAAGCACATACCTAAAAAAATTGGATGGCTGTCATTCAATCAAAATATGATGGACTTATATAAAATGACACATGGACTTTATGTTATTTGCCTCTAGGCAAAAAGGCCATTGGTACGAAGTGGGTTTACAAGTTGAAACGTAAGCCATATGGTGAGATCGATCACCATAAGGCTCGACTTGTTGCAAATAGTTATGCACAGTAAAAAGGCATAGATTATGAAGAGAATTTTGCTCCCACTTGTCGTATGAATACTGTGTGTTTTCTATGTGCATTGGCAGCTCATTTTGGTTGGAATGTACATCAATCAGACATCGTTATTGCTGTCTTGAATGGTGATATATTTGAGGAAGTTTATGTAATGCAGTCTCGCAGTTTTGTCAAGAAAGGACAAGAGAACAAAGTGTGTAGATGTAAGAAGGCTTTGTATGGGTTGAAACAATCTCCTCGTGCTTGGTATGAGAAAGCTGACACTCATTTGGTCAAACAAGGCTTTCGTAACAGTTGAATAGAAAGCACATTGTATGTAAAGCGTGAGAGTGATGTACTTCTCATTATGGTTCTTTATGTAGATGATTTGCTGATTACTGGACAAAATGAGAATATATTGCTGAGTTTAATACTGATTTGAATGCTACTTTCAAGATGAAATATTTGGGGTTGTTGCATCATTACTTGGGTATACAGTTTAGGTAGTGTGATGGTGGTATTGCCTTGTGTCAGAAAAGTTACATAGAGACATTGCTATGTAAGTTTGGACTTGAGGATTGCAAACCTATTGCCTCTCCCATGGAAACAAGTTTGAAATTGATTCTTCATGATTCTGGTGATCCTACAGATGTCACTCTTTACCAAACTGCTGTTGGATGCCTCATTTATGTATGCAACATGAGGCCAAATATTTAGTTTGCAGTCTCACAGGTTAGTGGATGTATGCATAGCCCAAGGTCTAAGCATTGATAGGCTGTCAAGAGGATTTTTTGCTACCTTAGTAGCACTTTACATCTTGGCATGTTTTATCCCAAGGGGGGATCATTACCGCCAGACTTACATGCTTTTTCAGACTCAAATTGGGCTGGTTGTTTTGACACGAGAGTGTCCACAAGTGGTTTTTGTTTCATGATTGGTAGTTCATGTATATCATGGTTGAGCAAGAAGCAACAAACTGTGGCTACTTCTAGTTGTGAGGCTGAGTACAAGGAAGTCTTCACAACTATGGTTGAGTGTGTATGGCTCAGACGCCATATGGCTGATTTGGGTGTTGGACAGGACACTGCCAACACTATGTACACTGATAGTCAGAGCACATTGGCAATTTCAAAGAACCCGGTTTTTCATTCTTGCACAAAGCACATTGAGGTGCATTACCACTATGTCAGGGAGAGGATCTCAACAGGAGAGATCAGCTTCTGTTATGTGTCAACATAGAACAACCTTGCAGATCTTTTCACAAAGGCACGTCTGGTGAGAAGCTCGGAGCTTTCCACAAATCTTTGGGCCTACTCCCCTTTGTGGACTGATCATGTCCTCAAGGCATGGCACTTCCCTTTACTCATGTGCCAGCTCTCGTTCATCGCATCACTCTAGGGGGAATTTTTTACCATATACATGTGGTAGTGATGTGTGTGAACCCACTAGGACCGCTGGGGCATTTTCTCCCTCTTTAGGAGGTTTTCTCCCCCGTGCATTGTATATACGCCCATCACTCTAGGGCTATCTATCTTTCCACTACACACTAATTAATACACTCTCTATTGTGTGCCTTGAGCTTCCTTTGTCTTCTCCAAGCTGTGTGTGTTTTCCTGCAACCCTAATTCCAACATGAGGCTCCTTGGAGAACCACTATAAAGATTCACTGGATGGGGAAAACAACTTATCCAATTGAAAAGATTGATGATAAATGAGAATGCGAGTTATTAATTGTTCTCTAACCGGTTCTATATACATATATACGGGTGCTACCAATGGGAAGTACCATATGATGTCATGAGTTGATCGAGCTGTTTTTATATGTTTTATGGTTTGTTTTGGTGAGTTGATTTCAACTATTAGATGGCCATAAACTTATGTGAGAGTATATAATTAAACATTCCAAACCACATAGACAGCTATGATTAAAGCGGCTTTCTTTTGGGGTTACCTTTTTTGTGTGAGTACCATATGGTCGAAGTGATGTGATAGAGTGATAGTCTGTATTATGAAGCTGAGATTTATCCACTGGTTTGAGGTCAAATAATTTCATTTTCATGTTTTCCATGCACTTGAAAATGTCAAAAAATTGTTTTTTGCATATGTGTGAAGTTATGGTTTGTGGTTGACCTAAAGGTCGGAGCTGTTTTGCATCATGCTTATGGTGATGGAATGTTATCACATGATGTATGGGAGCTCATGGATTGATGTGGATGCCTTATATGCATGGTTATTACTGCTTTCCAGCTTTCTAGGTCATAACTAGCTCTATGTGCTAGAGAGGTGAAGTGCAGATGTGATGCATCAACTTTGCATGGTTGGATGTTGTCAAAATTGGATTTTTATATCATGACTAGTTGCTAGTTGGACTCTTTTTATGCATGAAAGAATTGCGTCTTAATGGTCACATATGTGTGGACTCCGATTGATTGCAGGGGATGTGTCAGACTCTAAGTGTGGGAGTTGGTTCAATGTGATTATGATTTATGGTTAAGGGTTGAGATTCACTCATGGATTATGGTTGAAATTTTATGGTGGAAGCCGGTGTGTATTATGGTTTTTTTCTCTGGATTTGGTTATGCTGTCGAAATGTTGCTAAATTTTTTGCAGCCATGTTATGTTCTAAAGTGGTCATGCCTCGCCCAAGTAGGGTGGAGGGCTCACTCGTGTGATGTGTTGGATTATGGTTTATGGATTTGGATTGCATCATGAAGTGATCAAGATGGTTTATGGTAGACATGTAAGGGTAGAGACCCTGTAGAGTCTAGCTGCTTAGAAAAGATTGTTTGTGCATATGGAAAGAGCTATTGGGATTGGACTCATGTGTTATGTTTCTCATGGCAGCGTCGCTACAAGACTAGGATCACTTATATCGCTTAACCTTAGACTAAAGGGTCGTTGACCTCAGGCTTTGCTGGATTAGGGGTGCTGCCTAGGTCTTCTTCTTTTTGTTAGGCTCATCTACACGGTTAGTGCATCGGGGGTTAAATGCGTCGAGGATTTTTCCTTGGCTTTGCCTAAACACGTGATGCTGGGCATCAAAGAGGCGTGGCACCTAAACTGGTATGGTTGGTGTTGATACCCTACCACCTGCTGGTACTTGGGATCCTTTCAAAGCTCGGATTCATGGAGGGAGGCGAAGTGGCCTCAGCTTATGTCTGGCTCAGGTAGGTTGGAGGTGTTCTGGCTTGCTCCTGGTGAAGTGAAATTCTCTCTGTCCGTAGTACAGCAGAAGTGGATGGGTGGAGCGGTAGATCCCTACACAGGGTCCACTGCTCTGCTAGTTATTTTGTCATAAATTTTTTGATGTTATGGTATACGCAGATTTTTTCATTGTGTTCTACCTTATTTGGTTGCCACACTTTTCTCATGTTGCAGAGGTGTTGTATCCATTGCTAAGGAAAGGTAAAAGGTTTGTTTGGGAAGAAGTTCAAACACAAGCTATCAGGAAATTAAAGAAGATGCTTCTTGTGGCTTTGACCTTGAGGAAAGTTGATTACCAATGCGGAAGGACAATTATTTTAACAGTTGACACTAGCCCGATAGGTATTCAGTGCATATCACATCCCAGTACCACATCAAGCTTTAAAAATCACTAGATGATGGCACGCTCTCCAAAGCAATCAAAATTTCCCAGAACCGACCCCTGACCAAAACTTCATCTTCTAATATCTTGACATCCAAGATTCTAATTATTGACTCAAAAAGATCAAAATACTCCATACCACACGCTCTACACATCTCTTTTACTTCAAACTGCCTCTGACCACCTGGCTTCAACTGCCTTGTCTGGATAGAATCTCCAATGCACTCCAGCTTCAAACTTTAATAACTTGCACACCGTGGCTCCGTTTGATGAGACATTTGGAGCTGCTCCTTCAACACTTCAAGCTCTAGATTTCCAATCCAAAAACATGCACTTTGAACATTCTTCACCTTCCATCCAAATTGGCCCTCTATGGAGTCCTTTTTGGCCTATAAACCTCATCATACATACACATTAGCTGCTGATGTCTACCCAAGTTCTTTGTATCTACTCTAGCTCTATGCCATGCACCTATGAGCATACACACCAATGCTTGAGCCCTCTACTATGGTCAACCAACTTTGGCTGCACCAACATTGCTAATCCGCTAGATAAATTTCTGATTTTGCATCTTATACATGCTGACAAGTCAAGCTAGAAATCCCCCCTCCAAGAAATGTGATTGTATCACAAGAATCAAGCATATGTTTTCATAGAGTAGTGAAAAAATTGTTTGACAAAATTATTAATGTTTGATACTAGGAGTTAGTTGATAATGTCTAAAAAATCACTGAAAAAGAACAATTGCTGAAGGAATATCTTCATATGAAACTCATGGTTAGCGAGACAATCCTGCAATTAGCAAAAAATAAGATGAGTCTATCAGCTCTCTTTTTGTCCCTTGTAGTTAGCAAGATTCCTTGTGGTTAGCAAGATGTCCCTTGCGGTTAGTAATTGGGAAAGTTTGTGCATTTTGTGGGTAGCAAATAAGTAAATCCTTTGCAAAGGCTCAATTGGTTAGAGAAAGGAATTCCACGAGTAGCAAAAAACTCATAAGGAAATTGGATAAATCTTTTTTGGTTGAAATATAGGACCCTCTTTATTAGGACTTGGAAATAATTTTTTGGGTGATGTTTGAAGGGTTGTATGAAAGAACCTGTGCCCATATTTAATAAAGGAACCCTATTTGTACATGTAAAACAATGTGGTAGTGATTAAAAGATACGAGGAATGGGTGAGTGCAGTGTGGAAAGTGGGAGACTAGTATCCAAAGAGAACTATGTCTATAGACAGGTGGACCTGATTAGTTGGGTACTTTTTACAAGTCTACTTGCTAGTTAAGAATAAGTCTTATATCACTTGTTAGTCCACTTGTTAGTTAAGAATAAGTCGTATATCACATTTAGTACATATATGACTTTGGATACCGAGTCATCCTGTTCAAGGTATGAAGAGTTTGATCTCTTGCATGTGGATAGAGATGTCGTGAATATATGTGAGGAGTAGGGAGAAGTCAAATCCAATATGCTGGGTATAGGCCATGTGGAGGATTCCACGCCAACAGGTGGATACATGTAGGTAAAGATGGTGTGTGGGTGTGGTGCCATGTTGATGGTCTTGCTCGTTGAGGGTTGCAGGGGAATGTGCTGTAGTGGTGTAGTAGGTACAAAGCTCTATTGGGAAGGATAGAGCAGCCTCAACTATGGAAGAAGAGAAAGAGGGTGATGCTGTATGGAGTGAGTTTCTTTCTTTTTTTGCTAAGGACAAAGCGGTGGAATAGATGCTTGAATGGTGGGATTGAGGATGTTATAGGTGTGGAGGCAAGCATGGAGCCTATATAGTGGAAGCATTTCCAAAGCTGCAGGTATGTTCCATGGTGCACAAAAGGAAACCCGCTTGAGTAGAGGAAGTGGGTAGTAGAAGTGTTTCTTTGGTCGAGCAGTTTTAGAGTCCAATAAGCATGCTTGTGGTTGAACACGAATGTTCAACAAGGGGGTTGTGCAATGATGGTACAACCAAAGTTGTTCAGTGCTGGAAGAGGTCAATGCAATGCTATGGGTGTCTATAGGTGAATGACAGAGTACTAGAGCAGGTATAAAGGCCCAGGACAGACAAAAGCTTGTTGAAATGTATGTCTAAGGTGGTTTCTTAGGCCAGAAGGGCTTCAAAATGAGCCAATCAAGTTGGCAGGATGAAGTGTCCAAATGGCTAAAATTGTGCCTTGGAGTGTGGTGTTTAAGGTGGTCTACAAGTTGATCCATACGGCTCCTCAAATGGAGTTGCGTTGTGAAAGTAGAGATAATGTCAGCGGATAGATGTGGAGTACTTGATTTGTGGTACATGTTGGCCTTTCAGATTGTCAGACAGAGCTCGAATGGGCAAGTTATGGCCAATTAAATATTTGAAGGGGTCCAATTGTGTGGTAATTTGATCGCCTCAATAAGCATGCCATCTGGTGTCTTTTTAGCCCTTCCAAAGTTCCCAAAGGTAGTGTTTGCTGTGTGGAGTTTGCTAGATTTTAGAGTTTGTCAATCAGAGTCATGCTGCCAAGATACAACTCCTTGAAGTTGGGTGCAATTGCCAAGGGCATGGTACTAGATGATTTTCCCTGTTTTTTGGGTGCATGGTTCAAGGTCATGGCAAAGTTAAAATGCAGAAAGGGCCTTGGAGTTTGGAGTTGGCAAGGTGTAGATGTAGTAAGGCTTTATAGCTTAGTTGCCTAATTGTTGAGCAAAATATGTTGAGTCTCCAAAATTTGGGGAAGAAATTGGTTTTTATGTTAATTTTTTGGAGTTTTTTTTAGGTCCAAGGTGGCAAGTGAATCCGGGGATCACCATGGGCACTTGTATGGTCCCATATGCAAAACATGCGCCTTGGAGGTTGCAACATATAAGCTGGAGTGTGACTTTTTCATTGAGAATAAGGAGAGAGGCAGAGAGATCTCCCTCCCTTGGGGGCCATGGTGGGCGCTTGTTGGCGTTGTGTGCCATGGGTGGGAACCTGATGGGCCGTGTCGGTGGTTTTACAAAGGTTGTGGATGGTGCAGGTGGTGTTGCCACCATTGACATGCTGGTGGAGACAATGATGATGTGGCAAGCCCATACGGGCTGTTCCCATGCCCAAAGTGGCCAATATTTTTGAAGGTAAAATGTCCCCCCCCCCCCGCCCCTGCGCGACCTCGGTAGTGCAAGGGAGGGAAGGGTTGAGTTCCAAGGGAGAAGGTCAGTTTGAGAAGGAGCTAGAGATAGATAGATTGATTATCATCCTTGGTGGTCATATATGACCTATGGGACCAAATGGAAAACATTACAAAGTGGCTCATCATATGATTGATACAACTTAGTTGCGTGAAGTATATAATGGAAAATCTAGCTTTTAGGAGACTAACACAAAAAGGGAATAAGGAGGGTAAAGTGTGAGAGAGAAACCTAAGGGGTATCTTCAACCAATTGTGGTGCAATGTTCTTAGAAGCTCAAAAATATTGGTTGATAGCATGTCCATCTCAATAGACTGCCCATTTGCCTTATTTACGGGCATCGTGCATGTTCTTGAGCTTGCTTCCTTGGAGTTTGAGTTAATTTGTTGTCAATTCCTCAGCAATCCAGAACTTTCTTCCCTTGAGGAAGCATGATTGGCGTAATAGCTTCAAACTCTCCTCTTTGTCCTTGAGGGTAAGGGTGCATTGCATGGGTGGCATGTGCCTATTTGTATCATTGATCCAGGAGATTGCGCTGCTCTGCTTGAAGTATTTCATTAAGCTTGATGATTGCTTATTCAAGAGTGTGCTTGTTGATACACCAAGGTGATGGGAGCCCCCCAATCCTAACCTTAAGGCCGAGAGGGATTCTTGCAAAACTGACGTTTTGTAAGGGCTTCTTGTAGCTCGATGTTCCTCTTTGTGATGCCATGTGTAGCTTCATATACTTCTTTTTGGAACAATGTGATAGACTTGGTAAGGGAGGCTTCAAATTCTCGTGCTTTTGCGAGAAAAGCTTGACTTTTTATTTCTTGCGTGTTCTCAAGCTTCTGCAAGCATTGCTTGAGAGCCACATTTCTGCCATGAGCTCATGGATTTGGGCCTCAAGGGTCGAGATCCGTGCTTCCTGATGGGCAACAGGAACCATCTTGGGTGCGTGAGGAGCCGGTTTGCTAGGGGTGGACATGGCATCAATTTAAGAAAACCATCGGTAGACAATCACTTCGAGAAAGACTAGCAAGTTTGCGTGAACCACCTCCTATAGGCCTGCCAAAATGACAAAGCCAGTGAGTGTCTCGATGATGTGCACCACAAAAACCTCAACAATTTGACTGTGCTGAGGGGCGAGGTAACTGCAAGTAGGGGCAAGATAGGTAATGGCAAGACAGCCGCAATAGGACTGCATGCGGTCATAAGCTGCTGCCTTTTGTCACAAAACACGGCCCTGTACTGCTGCTGCAGACCTGCTCCTAAACAGGTCATGACCTACTGCTGTTGAAAATTTGTGGGGCGACAAATGCAAGCGTGCTTGTCTAGGGCAGGATAGGGCAGGGCTAGATCTTAACACCCTCCCACATGGCTGCCCTTCTCCCATTGTAGGACCACTTTGGTGCTGCTTGTAAACCCTATAGACTGGAGAGAGAGAGAGAGAGAGAGAGAGAGAGAGATTTTATTATCGTCCTTAGAGGTCAAATATGACCTATGAGACCAAAGTTACATCTGATGTAGTATGTGTATGGCTAATGAGTGATTCTTGATGCTCCAAAATTGTGGTGATGAGAATCACAATGGAGAACCCACACTGTGGCTGGGAGAGGCAAGTGTGTAGGTACAAGTTATGGCTGAAAATGTGAGGGAATCAATTGCGGATGTGACCAAAAGCTGAGCACTCTAGAGATCTCCTTGTTTTTCTTATTCTTTTCCTTGTATGCCTTGCGACACATATTTTGTTGCTTAATAGTGCAATCTTCACATACAAAACATTTTGTATCCCTCAAATAGATCCAAATATTTTCAAGGATAATCTTTCGTTTGGTTTCATCCGACATGGTGCATACAATTGGCCATTCTCCTGAGCGAGGAGCTCTTTGCTTACCCACTCTGTGCTCCATAGACCATAACTCCAGACATGCCAAAGTGGGTTTTGAAGAAATCTTTGATAACAATGGCAAGAGAAGGATATGTCTTTAACTTCTCTTCAAAAATTCCACGAATAACAATGTTCTTGGAGCGTCGCTCCCATTCCTTCAACTCCTCCACATCCACATTCTCAACATTCTTCGTTTGAGCCATAGCTTGCATGAGTGAGGAATTAGGAACCACATTGTTACCACATACATCAGCCCAAGACTTGTTAGTGCATACATTTTTTATGTCACATACATCCCAGCTCATGGTGTCAAATTTCTCCCCTTTCAATACATGGTAATGCTCTACTTTACTCATGTGCTCCTTCAATGCATTCAAGTTCACAAGAGAGCGTTTACATTCCTTGACTTCCTCTTCAAATTGCATCAAACATGTTGTTTGCATCTCAAGTGTCCTCTTGAGATTCTCATTCTCAACCACAAGTACCCTTAGCGTGCCATTCTCCATTGCAAGTGCCCGTAAGTCTTTGCCTTATTTGTTTACGATCTCTTGCACCGGTACCAAGTATGCCATGATCATGGTTTTTGATGTCGTTGGTTGAGTGGTTGTGTTGGTATCTCCACACTTAGGAGATTTAGGATCATTTTCCACAATAGTTGTGGACATTGTTGAAGAAAAAGAACCCTTGCATGTGCCGAAAGACATTGTATGTGTAAAATAAGAGATGAAAATTAACTTTCTTGAACCTATTCACTTCAAAAATGCTGCTACAAAAATGCCTTTCATAACTCTGATTTTTTTTTGTCTTTACATCAATGCATAGAGGGCATCCTGCTCTTTAATTGAGGCTAAAGATTACCCAAATTGGAGTTTGGATGAAGAAGTTATGATAGAGAGAGAGAGAGAGAGAGAGAGAGAGAGAGAGAGAGAGAGAGAGAGAGAGAGAGAGAGAGAGAGAGAGAGAGAGAGAGAGAGATAATGAAGTGCCACATTTCCCAAGTGCCAAGGGACACTAGAGACATCACTAGTGCTCCTCCTCACTCAAGTGAAAGGAGCAGCTAGATCAAATATCAAGCCAAGGGCACTGCCCTTCAAGAGTTTCCAAAATCAAATGCCAAGTGGTCCAATGGGAGACTAGATACCAAAAATGAGTGGAATCCCCCTATAAAGGGCCATTTTTATATCATCTTAATGCTTTTTGTCAGGCATTTGGCCTTCCAATTGCAAAGAGCCAAGAGGGTGTTTTTTGTGGGGCTTCTTTGTGTAGAGGTGGGTGCTTGCAGAGCCCAAGAAGAGTGAGTTTGAGTGTGTTTTTTCTTGAAAACCATATGGGTGTGCTGTTGTTGTAAGAGAGCTTGTATATGGTGTCTCTGAATTCTAATTGAGCTTCCATAGATTCTTCTTGAGTGTCATTTCCACTTGCTCCCTTTTCTACTTCTTTTGGTTTTGTATTGTGGTACTGGTGTGTGAGAGCAAGTGTGTTCCTCAAGCCATTTTGTGTGCAAAATAGAAGTGAGAGAGAGGTGTTATGTGCAGCAGCAATGTGTGTATTGAAATGAGCTCTAAAGTGCACGTGGGTAGCTGATCTCAACAAGTGTGAGTGTGTGGTAATTTTCTCCTGGTGAGCTTGTGCGAACATCGGGAAGTGTGCAAGTGTTGATCTATTAGTGTGTATTGTATCTTTTGAAGGTGTTTTTGAGAGGATAGTGGTACTATGAATGCCCTGAGCTATAGGGAGGCCTTGTGTTGTGTGCTAGATGTATTCCCCCATTCCGCTCTCCAATGCCTTGTATTTGCATTGCCATGGTGTACCAGGCCCTGAGCTATAGAGAGGAGTTGTGTTGTGTGCTAGATATATTCCCCCATTCCCCTCTCCAACACCTTATATTTGTGTTGACATGGTGTAGCAAGTATTAGCTCATCATCAAAGGAATTTGGAGGTAGTACAAAGAAGGTATGGGGACATGCGTAGCCATTGATGTGTATCACAAGCTTCATGAAACCTGTAGCAATACTCACAGTCCCATTGAATGCTATAAATGTTCTTGCTAGCAATTGTAGAACCAACTCTGGAATTTTTTCATGCAAATCCTAACTTATTATATTCAAATGCACACCAAAATTGACCAGCGCGTGAATAGGTAACATGTTGGCTCCTAGTTTTGAAAAAATGTACGTGTCAAAACTTTTTTCATCTTATCTCCAAGTGGAGCAGTAAAATTTTCCATTCTAGATGGTGAACCAATGGCTAATTGGATTAGTGGATGTCGTTTAAAGAAATACAATTTGCCACTAACCAATGAATTGCTAGAGAGAATGCATGCAACCAAACAAAGGAAGATCAAACGACAACAGGTGATTGAGGAATGCATGCAGCCAAACAAAGGAAGATCAAACGACAATAGGTGATTGAGGAAGCCCAAGAGGAAGCTCGTCTTTGGGTGCTCAAGCGGAAAGCTGCTCTTAAGAATCAACAGATATTGATTCCCATCAACACTTTGGAAATAGATGATCAACAATGGGAATTACCTAAAAACACAATTTCAATAGATGATGACTGGTTAGACAGAATGGATTTGCACATCAAAGTACAACTCAACAATCATAGCACCGATGCTTTGGTCGACACGGGAGCTAGAGTAAATGCAGTCAGTTATTCCACATATAAGAAGGCCACAAGTCAAGCATTGACGGCATGAATAGCGACAATCAAAGGATGCAACAAGAACCCAACTCCAACATTGGGAGTAGTCAACTTGAACGTGATAGTACATGGATGTTCATGTCCTCATCAGTTTGTATGCTTACCAGATGAACACGTGAATGAGACAATGATTCTTGGAATTCCCTGGATGCGTACATACAAAGCAGTACCAGACTGGGATATGAATCAACTAAAGCTATCACCTAAAGGAGGGAAACTCATTGTTCCAATTGCACCAAGCAAGGAGGAATGGAAAAGAAGCAATCAGCAGACCAATCCACAAAGTCAATCTTCTTCATCCCCTCGACAATCAAATGCTACATATAGCATGAAAGGAGTCAATAAAATTTGGGTACCAAAAGCACAACTTAAGGATAAACTAGTTCAGATATGGGTGCCTAAACCTTCACAGATGAAACAAAAGAAGGCTCCAAGGGTTCGAACACAGAGACAAGCATCTCCAAGCAAGGAACCTAACATGGAAATGGTTTGGAAGAAAAAGGAGCACTTATCTTCTCCACAACCCGCGAAACCAATCAAGCAATGGCGAGTTAAGTCTCAACAGACTCCACCACACCATGCAGCACCACGCCGACCAAATTACCAATGGCGAGAAAAAGCTCGACAACAATCAAAAGTGCTACCAACACCTCAAGCAATCAACGTGCTAAAGCATCCTAATGGTACAATCAAACAGAGAGAACAAAAACTACAGGATTTGCTCTTTGGAAGACATTAGCAGCAAACCTCGACATCGAAAACCCTTGAGTTAATTACTCAAGACCCAGCTCTTGCACAATATATTGGTTTGAATTGCATTGATCTTCATATCATGGTAGAGCCAATCACGGCTATGCATAGACACAATTGTTCAACCCATGCACACAGTCATCCCGGAGTATGCCATCTAGGAGGGGTGGAAGGGCACTAAGTACTAAGTAATTAAGGGCAATGTTTGAAGAGGGAGGAAAAAGTTCTATGTTAACGTGTGATTTTTGCAAAATTACCTAATAATGCCCTTATAATTCATCATCAAGGGAAAATTCACTGATAATATCTCCCCGATGAGTGTAAATAGTGTATATACTATCAGAAAATCATCAAAAATAGTCTTTTTTTGAGTACTTTTCATCATTTTTGTTGATAATGAGGCTTAAAAATAGAAAAATCCAACAAAAAACAATAAAACTGTGTTTTTCAAGGGATTTTCTCACTTATTGGATTTTTACTTTACTTTTTTAGAGCATTTTTCTATTTTCTTTGATTTTTTAAAATAAATAGGTCAAAAATTAGTAATAAATAGCAGGGAAGCTCAAATGGAAAAATGGAAGATATGATGGTGATCAGAAAGTCAAGACGGACAAGCACAAAATAATTCAATGAAATCAGAAGATGGAAGCGAGAGACCTAAATTAAGCGGCCAGGCCTACTTTTGCAAAACTCTTGTAGAATGAGCTACAGGAATCCAATCAGATTTCACGGCCTAGTAGGACTAACGTGGGAATCTCGAGAAAATTGGTTCGGGAAGTCCGAGTATAGATATCCAAGGTAGGCTAAAACCACCTCATTTCCACTTGGAGCCTTTGTAGAGAGAGATTTCGGTCTCTTTCGCGCGACTTTTCTGGAGCCCACATTTGACCATTTTCAACACCGTCTCACACGAGACATGAGGGGTAAGTTCTTTACTCAACAATGATCCATTTTGTACGGCTAGTAGCTAGTCTAAAGCCCTAGAAAAAACCTAGAAACCGAGCAGTACACGAAGACCTATGACCTAAAACTGACCATAGCGGCGTGCTTGACCAAATCGGATGGTGGGATTTGAACCATTTGCAAAGTTTTTGTCACTGTTGTAAATAATCATAATTATTTATTTTTACATCAGTTTTGCTTGGAAATTGTCAAATCACCTCACCTATCATGTGTACACACCTATTACATGCCAAAACTCAAGTATGAGCCAAAATGACCACCCATTACTTGTAAAATTGCCGAAAAACACAAAGAAGTCTTTGCAAGACAAAATTTGGGTTATGGACCACATTTCTTGATACAAATCACTTCATATCTCATACTCAAGGTCCATACAATGCCTAGAACCAATTTGTACCAAAAAATGTCACTTTTGGAAGAAAAGTTAATAATCGTGATTATTTACTTTCTGGTCAAAATTGGAAAATTTGGATATTTTGTCATCATACATCCAAAGTACATGATGTGTTAAACCCACTTGCCAATTTTGAATCAATTTGGAGTTCGAAATCTCAAATTTCCTTTATATCTGCTTTTTTAGAGACCTAAAGCCAAAATCTGGTACCATTTTCACCCTTTGCATACAAATGAGCCCATATTTTTCACTCAGAGCATGTATTTGGTATATACTTCAAGCCTATAGAGCCAAGTTTGCAAAAAGTTGAAAATTTTCCTCAGTTGTAAATAATCGCGATTATTTACTTTGGTTGCAAGTTTTTGTTTTGACCATATAGTTTTGTTCCTTGCATGTTTTTATGCATCTTTGTTTGTTCAAAATTTGATTTGAAGCAAATTGGACAAAATTGTCAGCATTTCAGTTTAAACGGAAAATTCAGAGAAAATTCCAACAAATCTGCTAACTTTGTACCCATTCAGTGAACAAGAGCCATGCAAGCAGCAGAGAGGGCCAAGAAGAAGCTAAACCAAAAAAAGAAACTACAAGAACTACCCGTGTATCAACTAGACCCCGAGTCAGTCAAAGCAGCAAAGGCATCCTACCTTTCCAGAGAATAGATGGAAGAGCACCACACTATAGTTTTCACTGGCAGGTTCAAAAGTGAAGAGGGGCATCAACTGGAGTTGCAACTCTTTCCCAAAGAAGTCTATGATGTGGCCGCAAAGCCATAGACAAAAGAGGCTAACCGCAGGTTGGGGCTTAGGCATTTCTATGAACAAGAGCCTTGCGGAGTGGACTTTCAGAAAGCTTACGAGCTTTTATCCACCATCAAAGAAGACGGAATCGCACAGATATTAGACACCCAAGGGAACAAGGTTGAAGTACTGATCACAAAAGAGATAGTGGCAGAGGCACTCAGACTGCCCACTGAAGGAATGACCATGTGGGCAAGAGATAGGAAAACCGTAGGCACATTTACCAAAGAGACAGCCGTGGCTACATTCGCCGATCTTATCCACAAACAGGTGGAAGAGCCAGCCCGTTTGTACCAGCAACACTTCCATTTTATGGAAAAAAGGCCACCAAGGTACACTACACCAAATCACGTCGTGGCCACCACATTCACTCAGGTTCTCAACTCAACAACAAGATAGCCCGTGGACCACGTGCAGTATGTCTTGACAACCTTGAAGGGCACCAAGAAGGAAGGCAAACTCATGTACTTGGGTGCACCACAGGTCTTGACTCAAATAGCATATCATGCCATCGGCATGGCCGACAGCCTACCGCCTGCCCTTGATCAGAATACATGGATATTGGCAGCACAACCCTCTCCATGAGCTACAAGGTCAGGTAAAAGATCATATAAATATGATGATGAGTCAGCTGACAGCTCGCCGAAATGGCATAGTAGCGAGAGCTTTGACAACAAAGAAAAGAGAGCTCGGAGAGAAGAGATGAAAAGAAAAGCTACGGCCGCACACCAAGAAGAGCCAGCTAAAAAACAAGCGCGCTTTGAAAGAGAGAAATAGGCGTACCAGCGTAGTAGGCAAGCACAAGGGAAGGACCCAAACAAATGGGTACCTGCAGGACTGAAAGGCCCTCGAACAAAGCATCATATAAGAAAAGAGGTGGATGATCCAACAGAGTATTTAGAAAGAATGTACCAAGAGACTGAAGGAGGTAGAAGAAGCTGTAAAGAAAACCAAGGAAGCGGAAGACCCAAGGCAAGCCGAGGAAACGGCTAGCCAAGAGCAAAGTCATAGATCTCCCCGACCCATCTCACTGCATACAGAACAGCAAGACCATCCCATGCCTAGCCCACCACCATCACGTGCAAGAAAAGACACCAATGAAGAAGCAAAGCCTGAGAAAGAGAAAGATTCTGAGTCCGCCCAACAAACAAAATCTACACAAGAGGATGACCACCCTGATGGACAAAAAAAAAAAGAAGTCGAGCTGGAACAGGAGAAGGCAACAGAAGATACTAAAAAGCTAGAAGAGGAAAAGGCAACTAGATGTGAAAGAGACTGCTAAAGAAGCAGATGCAGAAAAAGCACCTACCACTGCACATGAGACGGAGCCCGAGCCAGAGAAGGAAGAAAGGCCGGCACCTAAAGAGACAGCAAGGGTTGAGACAACACCCTCTACTTCTACTCAACCAGAAACTACCGAGACATCAAAGCCTCAGGATGGCCAAGAAGAAGACCCACCAGCTACCTCTACACAAGAACCACCAGCAGTTACGACACAGCAAGAATCCACACACGAGGTTGCAGGCACATCCCAGCTGGCACGACAAGAGGAGTGGTAGTCAAACGACGAAGTAATAGTACAGGTCAATGAATATGCACGGTAGATGCAAGAAAGGATGGAGAGACTCCGTTCAACAGCTTTAAACCGCATCACAAAGGCCAAGGAACTTGAAATGGTGATCGACGCTCTCCCAGGAGAGCTAGAAGACAAGATGATTTTCATCACTGATCTCCAAAGGCATGTGCAAGAGCTGAAGGCAGAAGTGGAACAACATCAGATAGCCAGAGATAGGCAACAAAAAAATGGAGGAGTTAGGTGATCTACTCACCAAATTATCTGATGCCTGCAAAGCAAAAGATGAGCAGTTGACAGAGGTTACAAATGAACTTCTTACGACATCTCTGTTAGCTCAGAAAATTCAGGTGCAGTTAGATGTTGCCAATGCTTCTCTACAGTATTCTGAACAAAGGATCAATGATCAGTCCATTTTCTTACGGAAAATCAAAGAAAATCCAGTCATGGCCTCCATCAAAGGAACTAATGAAGTGTACAAGGCACTTGAAAAAAAAAACAAAGACTTAGAATTGGAATTAAAGCTAGAACAATCACAGTGCAGAGACCTGGCATTGATGCAAGTTCAAAGAGATGAGGAGCTTCTAAAGAAGATAGGAGAACTCAAGAGAGTTAATCAACTCCTCAGAGATGGAAAACCAGACACGCAAGAAGAGGCAGGCACTTCCGAGCTGCCACAAATAGACATACCCTTGGTCGCGTTTGCTGAGTTTGAGGCACAATCAACAACAGAGATGAGTAATAATGTAGATTTTCAGATTAACATCACGGATGAAGACACAGTGCCAATGGTCCAGCTGTCAAAAGCTGAAGAAGATGCACTGAAGGAGAAGATCACCCTAGAGGTGGATGAGCAGTGGAAAGCCGCTATGGATCAGGAGTTGAGAGTTTTACACTCTGTCAACGTCACTCAAATCACTCCCAATCAGATCAACAGTCAATGGCACCAACAATCCTTGCCGTACCCTCTCATCAAAGTAGAACTATTACAGGTGAAAGAAAGGTTGTACAAAGATATGCAAGAAGATGGCACAGATAAAGACCACCCAAAGTGGAGGTTAAGCTGGCTGAACAAGAGTCAGAGATACCTGATTCTATTCACAAGAGCACCTGCGGCCCTTCAAAGAGATCCAACCTTCTATCTTGTACCCAGAGTAAGGACATGGCAAGCGCATGAAGCATTGCAAAAGAAGAGGCCAACTTGGCTTAACTTCCCCAAGCTGCCAGCTCCAGAGAGAGGCCAAGTGATAGAGGAATACATGGTGAAAACCCTAACGGGTGCCATGTCTTTCTTCAAGAGTCTTCCAGATCTCTCATGTGCCATGTTATATAAGATCTACAGGATGCTGCTAACATGTATACAAGTTTTTAATGAGCCTAAGAAAATAGGAGCCCCATGGCTATCATTCTTGGAAGGAAACAAAGGCTTATACTACAATCTGAGTGGACAACCTTCAGAAGAGGTCCATTTTGGATTCTATGCCAGATGCATGTTCTTGCCATGGAATAATATGCTGTCCTTTGAAGAATCATTCTACACTGGATTCTTCACTTGGCGAATGAAGATATTTACGCCGGTGATCAACAACCTAACATCAAGGTTTGTAGGATACTCAGTGGTGGAGCTGAAGAATCAAGTAACAATGCAATTTCTGCAAGTGCCCGACAAAGAACAAAGAATTAGATACCAAAAGGCACTAGACGCGCTTAAAGACCGCCTCGCCAGCCATTAACCCGAAGACTATTTTAACCCATAGAGCTGTGTCAAGGAATGACACATGCGAGGAGGGGGGGAATGTTAGCAGCAAGCTAACACGGACACCATATTTTGGAGTTCTCTTTATAAAACATTTATTATTTTGATAAATCGGAAATATTGTAACTCCTATTTTCTTGGATAGACACACCTTGTAATTAATGAGCTGGGGCTACAAGATTCCATATTGTATTAGCCAGTCATTTCCCAGCTTTCGTAGAACTCCAGATTATTAGTTTTGACCACCCAAAAACCTTGGCTAAGGTATAAAAGCCAATTTTTGTAAGTTTTGGATAAGAAATACACAGCGTGAGCTAATAGCGCTCACTTCTCTCCTTCTCGCACTTCCTACTCCCTCTCCGATTGTCACATTGCTATTGCATTTGTTGCATTGCAACCGCAGGTAAGAGCTCCATGCATTGACGTAAGCCATTCACAATATTTTCTAGCTTTCGGCATCGCCGACCCGCGGCCTAATTTCATCATAACTAGGAATTTATACTTTTAAATAAAAAACTAAAGATAGGTAGGATATTGGGGCATCATTGCTAAGCATTTAGATGCATTCTTGGTCGAAAACGACTAGGTCAAAAATCCACTGCTATTAATAATCGCGATTTTGAAACTTGCCCTAAAGTGGGGTTTGAGACCATAGACATGTGTGCTTAGGTCTTATAAACTTGTCCTAGAAGTTTCGTTACATTTGGATGTCATTTGATGCTGTAACGGATGTGATGTGCTTGCTGATGAGCGATTGGCTTTTGGTGATTTCAGTCACTTGAGTGTAGTTTGAGTTAGATGCGAGTTGTTAGTTGTTTTTTGAGACATTGACAACCTCTTGTAGCCTCTATGCACTAGTCGAGTCAGCTTCGTCCCATGGTTTGACAAATTAATCGTGGTTCTCGCTAATACTGCAATAAGATAGGATGGTGAGGTTAGACATGCGTCCCACAGTAACGCAACCTCTGATGGGTTACAATCAAATGGATCTTAGCCATTCCAAAATAGATAGCTCATAGACCTTCCAAAATAGATGACTCTTAGCCCTTTATTTTACCATACCAGCGTAGAAAGATGTTAGTAAAATCATACATGCACAAAGAGAGAGAGAGAGAGAGAGAGAGAGAGAGAGAGAGAGAGAGAGAGAGAGAGAGAGAGAGAGAATGCTAGGATTCCAAAAATACCTTATTCTACTATGGTGTATGTCCCCTACGTATGCTTCTGTGCAAATGATATCTATGTCATAGCTTATCTTATAAGTGTACAACAATCTTCTTGTAATCCGCTCTCTTATAGAGATGCAACAAAAAAAATAAGTCACAGCTTTATGTACCTACCTTGGATGTGATTGTGACTATATCAGATTGACTTATCTCCAGCTCTTTTCCCATGAATGAAGCTTGTTTAATTAAATGATTTTAACATTCAATATCTAATTGTGTCCTTGATTGAGTGGTTGGTGTTATAACAAAATTATAAACAATGATGAGGTGGAATTTAAGTCCATCGTTCTGGCACGACATGCATGCAAAGAAACAAGAAAATGATAAGCCTTGGCTAGAGTGATCGACTCAATAGAGTGAGGTGATATGATAAGTGACATGCACAGTCTGAACAAGCATGGAGACATCACAATTCAACATTTTTAAACATAAAATGTGAGCTTATATCCCTATATTGCCAAATCCTCAAACCCATGTACCAATGCCAGGCATGGGGTTAGAAGCCTTGCCTCTCGTGACTTCTATCAAAGAACGTTGCTTTGAATGACATGCAACCCTTTCCAAATTAAAGTTTTAAACATAGAAAAACAATAAGAACTTCATATTATCTAACCTTGCCACCCTGCTAACCAAATATCTCCTGGAAGTCTAAGGGAAATCTCTTTTTGAGAGTGAATTTCAGTGTGATTTTTTTGTTTGTGCTAGAATTTGGCTCTTATCCATATCTTCTACTAGAGTGAGATCTAACATATATACTATGTATGCTCTCTTGGTTTGTGTCAAACAAACACCAAGTAAATTAATATGTAGACGCATTGCAAAGTCCCCCAAGCTCGTATGCTAATAGCATACTCCAATGTAACATACCTAAGATTTATAAATAAAAACTATTTCAATTATTTTGCAAAGCTATTTGAGATTGCATTTTTGTCCATTCATAGAGGGTTTTGACGGAATGATCAATTAAAAATCGAACTCTAGGACCATTAGTTATGACCCTTACTCACTTGGAAAGAATAAGTTGCTAAGGTTAGAAGCTATAATTGAAAATAAGGAAGGAGAAACTTTTGGCTAAGTTTTAGGAAAGAAAAAGTGTTTTTATCAAAGGGAGAGTATTTTTAGAAAAGAAGGAGTATTTTTACCAAAGAAAGAGTATTTTTAGAGAAGTCAAGATTAGAGCTTCTTTTCTTCTCCTTCTCAAATTAGACAAGCTTCTCCTAAAATTAGAGTCTCAAAATATTGCTTTGAGACACATGTGTGCAATATGTGTGTGTGTGTGTGTGTGTATATAATTGTGCACAAAATTATCTCTCTGCTTTTTGCTATTCTTAGCTTTCTTTTATGGCTCTTGAGAGCCTACATAAAGCCCTCTCTTTTCTTAGTTTTAGACATACACAGAAGTTCTCAAAAGTGGAAGCCTTGTCTTGACGTCTGAGGTATCTTCTCTCCCACAAGCTATCCCTATCTTCCTTAAGTTCTCACCCTCAACCCATCTCCATCTCCAAATCTCCACCACCATCGTGTTGTCCCTCGGATCATAGAGCTCTCTTTCTCTCTGCTTTTCATGGCAAAAAAAAAGCCTCTTCTCTATCTCAATATGATGGCTCCAAACCAAGTGACACAAAGCTCCAAAGATGCTCATGTCATTCCACCTCCAAGGAAGGTACAAATAAAGATATCAACTACTCCATTCATAGCTCAAGTATAGGTATCAATTGCAAAGGAAGTGCCTACCAACCTCCAACATAGAAGGTACTCGAACATGTTACTAATCCGATAAGATAGATTTATAATTCTACATCACTATACATGCTGACTTGGTAAGTCAAATCTAGGAATTTTCCTTAAATCGTCCAAATAATGTGATTGCATCACAAGAAACAAGCATATGAATTGTAGAATAGTGAAAGATTTGTTTCATAAATTGTCAGTGTTTGATAAATTGTTATTGCTTGATAGACTATCATTGTTTGATAACTTGTTACTTTTTGATATTAAGAGTTGATTAATCATGGTTGAAGAATCACTTAAAGAGAAACTTTCTAAAGGAATATCTTTTGCTCCTTGCAATTAGCAAGATGTCTCGCGATTAGCAAGATGATTCCGTAGCTAGTAGAGAATCAGCTGAGGTTATCAGCTCTCTTGCAGTTAGCACAATCCCTTGTGGCTAGTGAGATGCCTTGCAGGTAGAGAGATGCCTCCTACAGCTAGCAATTGGGAAAGTATGTTTCCAGTTAATGAATAAGTAAATCCTTTACAAAGGCTATGTTAATTAGACAGAGAAATTTTGCGGGTAGCAAAAAACTCATAACAAATTGGAAAATTTCTCTTTGTTAAAATACAGGATTGTCTTCATTAGGCCTTGTTTGAATTGTTTTGGTGATGTTTTAAGGGCTGTATGAAAGAACACGTGTGGATAATTAACAAAGGAACATTATTTGTACATGTAAAACAATTGTTGCTGAAGCATTAGGGGTTGAGTAATTCCATATATTTACCATACAAAGTATTTCAACACTTCAATATAGAATTAATACAGGTTCAACACCTCTTCAAGCTACAAGACAAAATCAAGAACAACATAGGAAACTGAATACAGAGAATAGATAGAAATTGAATACTCCATGGCCAAAACCTCTCGTTTATTCCCTTCCTTCTTCCTTACATCGTGTAAGTACATGCCACGAGAATAACTTCGTCTCAGAATGAAGAGGTACAACCCCCTTAACTTACAAAAAGACTGAAAGTTAAAAGCTGAGGTTCTATTAACATTGAACTGAAATAATATCTAAGGCTAACATCTGGCATATCCCGGTGACAAAATATTTTTTGACTCAAAAAACATTTGACTTGACACCCATTAATCCCTTGTTCACAAAAAAAATTCTAAGCACTTACTAGATAATACTATACAAAGTACAGTGCTTGGAACTAAATCCAAGTTGTACAAATATATACCATTATACCAATAAGACACTTCCCATCCCATTAGTGTTTAAAAATGTTATTCTAGTGACTGAGTATCAGAATCCCTTGGTAACTCCTTCACATGATTTTGTCAATTTTGCAGGTTTTTTCTAATTCATGTGGTTGTTGTAACCTCTTACTCATTGCTCTTTAGGTTTTCCTCTTGTTGACAAATTGAAAACTTCCCAATTACATCTTCCTTACCCACAATTTCTTGAACAACCTCTGCTACAACACCTACACTTGCCTCCAACTCCTTCAGGGTCAGATCACCAACCTACTCAACAACAGGTGTTGTTACATCCAAATTTCGAGCCTCATGTGTCTCTACTGCATCTATAAGAGTGTGGAAGTCCTTTGTTCCCCCAAGGCCATGTGCATATTCCACAGTCAACTGATGGATTCGGCCCTATTCAATTTTTTACTCTTGAAAGAATTTTGAAGTTTTCTGTACCTTGAGATCATCAAATTCCTTTTTAAGATCATCATACTATTTTTGAAGAAGTATATATTCATCATGCTCTTCTTCCTTTGCAAAACTTTGGTATGGAATATTTACTAAAGAGATCATTCTCTTTCTTAATTCCAATCACACCTGTTCTCCTTGTTTTTTGACTTCATTCTTCAATACTTGAACATCATGAGGTAACAAATACCACCCATCTAGATCCAAATCCTCCTCAGACATTTCCCTCAATTTTTGTTCCAGTTCCTGACAAGCCTGAACCCTGCTCAAAAGTACACTGTTGTCAGATTGTAATTTAGAGTAATCATTACCCAAGATTTCAAAGTGATTATTTAAGGTTGACATCCGCTGTTCCTTCCAAGATTGAATAACATCTGCCGACTTCTCCCTTCTTTGAAACTGAGTCCTATAAAATTCCACACAACTCTTAGCACTCTGTAAGTCATATTTTAGTTTAGCAATTATACCCTCCTGATCTGAAATTAGTTTGGTATCCTTCGAAGTTCTTCTATAAACAGTCTGTAGTTGAGTGATTTGAGTTTCCAACTGAAACTTCTCTCTTTGGACTACTGAATTGTTCAGTTGGCTCTGTGATGCAAAGTTCCTAACAAGGTCAAGAGCTTTATAAACCTCAGAAATTGTTATTTGATTTACAAACTTATTGAATAGTACACCTTTCCCCAAATCAGGTTTGACTTCTTTTGTAGGACTCTCTATTTTCCTCCTCTTCCACTTCAAGGATGACTTTGAAGAAAAAACATGACCCTCATTAACATTTACTTGGGGTTTAGGTGTTTGCATCAAAGTATCCAGATCAGTATCAAGCTGATCTCCCAAACTTCTCCAAAGATTTTCCTCCTCCTGTTCTATTTTTGAGAGTGTCTTGTCCTAATCTTAAAAATCCTGCTGTTTCTTTGTTCTATACTCTGAATGAGGACCGCCTACTTCTGCTTCTTTGTTACCCTCAATCTATCCCCCAAAAGCAAAATCTTGGCCACTTAAAAGCTGTCAATGTTGTCATACTCATAGCATGAACCTGTAGGGAAATCAGGAAAGCCCCAATCTTGGTAGATCTATCCTTTCTTTTCTTTTTTTGAAACACCTCTGAGCTTATCCTTTGACACAATAAGTTAGCCCAACCAATTTGTCTACCACATTCTGCAGCATGAAGAATAGCATAGTTCTCTTTAGAAATGTATTCCAGCATTACCAACACAGTGACCTTTTCCAAAAACCATTTAATTTGTTGAAATCTATATGGATTCTGCAATTTGCTTTACTGGGTAATAACCCCTATCCCCTTGTACCTGACCAAATTTTGATTCTATTAAGGTATCTGAATCTTTACCCATTGAGTTATCATCCTCCAAGTGAAGGTGAAATATTGAACTTATCAATTCAAGGCCTAACCAAAAACTACCAAAGATGTTACCTTTGGTATCTTGAATATGACTTAACAAAGTCATCAAGGATTGATTGTTTTTCCAATGTTTCCATGGTAACATTGCAAATTGAAGTAACCCAATCCTCTTGAGCCATTCTCTATGTACTACCACCTGCAAATCTAACTCTTGATGCATGTCAAGAAAGTTGTAGTTAACCAGACCACTCTCCATTGCAAGTGGTGACTCCTCAAGAGGTGTTGACATCTCCTCATCAATAATGACATGGACTGAGCTGTAAGAAGAGCTTTTCGTGTTGATCTTCTTGTTCCTACATGAGCTTGCTCATCAGTTCTTTGAGAAGGGGAAACATCTATGGTGATGTCTTTCTTAGACATGGTGACAGAGAACTGCTAAATGCACAAGGTAATACGAAGAAACGCATGCAGTGTGGGAGCAAAGTGACTAGCAAAGAAATTATAACGTCAGAGTAACCTTTAAATTTGATTTTCAAATTTACCCGACATGACCACTCAGCATGAATCAAGTAAATCTCCATCAAATTTACCACATGCTCTAGACCATCATTATTCTTACCCTCAAAAGGAATGTTCCCACCAACCAAGGGTTTTAGTCAAAAACCATTGATTGCTTTTGGAAAAATTCTCTCTTTTGTATCTGCCAATAAAAATGTTGAATCTCCTATTTCCTTTGCAGTTTGAAAAGGACCCAAGTATCTTAATTTAAGTTTCCTTGGCCTCTTTCCAAGCCGGTTGTTGTACATGAGGACCCAATCTCCTCTGAAAATGATTTATATTTAACATTTCTGTCCACCCAAACATGTCTTCTCCTCTGAATGGTTTTAGTTACATAAGCAGCCTGCATTTTGCTTTCTTATAATTTCATGAGTTTCTCCTATCGATAAATTGTTGACTCATCTCCTGACATTTGTACCGAACTGCAATTCTCAAACTTGGAACAACAAATTTCATTGGGACAATTGCTTCTAGACCATACACCATCTTGAATGGTGTCATCCATGTACTTAATTTGAATGCTGCCCTGAATGCCCACAGTGATGAATCCAATTTTGTATCCCAGTCTTTCCTATTCTCTAAAACAATTCTTCTCAAAATTCTCACTAGAGTTTTGTTAGTGGATTCTTCTTGACCATTAGCTTGAGGATAATAAACTGTGGACTTCTTATGGTTGGTCATGTGATATTCATTAAGCTTCCTGATTACGTTGTTAATGAAATGTCCTCCATGATTGAGACCAATTCAATTGGACATCCAAACCTGGTCATTATGTTTTTGTAAATAAATTCAGCCACACTATTTGCTTTATTATCTTTCATTGCCTATGCTTCTACCCAGTTGGTACAGTAATCTGTTGCCACAATAATATATTTATTCCATGTAAACTTTGCTGTTAATTTTTTAGGTCCCACAAAATCTAATCCCCAATTTTGAAAAGGTTCAAGTGGTAGAACAGGTTGTAAAGGCATTCTATCAACATTCAGGGTTCTGTCATCCCTTTGACATGTCAAACATGACTTCACAAACGGATGGGAATCTTTAAAAATTGATGGCCACCACAAACCTACTTGTAAAATTTTCTTTGTTGTGATATCCCTTGAAAAATGACCTCCTGGAATTACCTGAATGAGCTTCAGATAATTCTGCATTCTGTTCAAAATGTTTCACACATCTCCTAAGAATATGGTCAATTTCCTTTTTATACAACACTCCCATTATCACTTGAAAATATCTGGTTTCCCATGCAAGTTTCTTTCTCTCTGTAACTACCATTTGTCTTGGTAAAACACCCTGAAGAAGAAAGTATAAACTATTTGATACCATGAATGCTTGTCTTGCACCACCCGAACTGGAAACAGGTTTGCATAAGGTAATTCATCAATTGAATATGTGGGAACTTCACCTGAAGCCAATCTGCTCAAATAATCTGTAATAACCTGCTCTTGACATGGTTTGTGAATTACCGAATAGTCAAATTCCAGCATCAATAGAACCCCTCTAGCCAGTCTTCCTGATAAATGTGGCTTGTTCACCAAATATACCAAAGCTTGATGATCTACATGAATGGTCACCTGATTGGCTAACAAGTAATGCCTAAATTTCTGAGGACAAAAATCATTCCCAAGAATTTCCTTTTGGTAACTAAATAATTCCTTTTTGCAGAAGACAACACCCTGCTTGCATAATAGATCGGTTTAAACCAACCTTTTTCAGCTTCTTGGATCAAAACTGCACCAATGGCTGAATGCGAAGCATCCACAAACAGGTGGAATGGTTTTTTCCAATTTGGAGCAATTAAGGTGGGTGCAATTACTAGCGTTTTCTCTAATAGAGTAAAAGATCTTTCTTGCTCCTCCTTCCAGAAAAAATCCACATTCTTTTTGGTTAAATGTGTCAGGGGTAAGCAGACATGAGCTAAGTATCTCAAAAACCGTGTATGCATTTAACCTGTCCAACAAATCTCATCAGTTGCTTGACATTTTTAGGAGCATGTGCCTTCAAAATAGTTTCCACCCTCTTGGTGTCAATTTTAATTCCTTATTGACTGATTATGTGGCCCAATAAGATTCCCCTTTTCACTGCAAATGCACACTTTGTAAGGTTGAGTGACATCCTAGACTCCCTACATTTTTGAAAACATAGTCTCAAATGAACCAAATGTTCATTTTTATTCCTTGAGGCATTAAAATAATCAAAAAACACTTTCATGAGTGTTTTCAGGTAAGGATCAAAAACTTCCATGCCCATTTCTGAGAAGCTGGTGGTGCATTCTTTAGTCCAAAGTTCATTACTGTGGAAGCATATACACCCCATTCTTTAATAAATGCAGTTTGGTCTCTATCCTCCAAAGCCATATTGACCTGATTATACCCACTAAAAACATCCAGAAAGCTATACATTTCCTTTCTTGCAATTGCATCTAGCATCGTATCACAGTAAGGCAATGGAAATGGATCAATAATTGTAGCATCATTCAGTTTTCTATAATCCACACAAACTCTGATTTTGTCATTTTTCTTTGGGACCACCACAATGGGTGACAACCAAGTCACTTTATCTATTGAATAGATGAAACCGACTTCTAACAGTTTATCTATTTCCACCTTCACCTGTTTGGCATAGTTAAGATTCATCCTATACCTCTGCTGCTTGACTGGTACTGCATCAATTCTTAAATTGATTTTATGTTGACATAAAGCTGGATTTGCTACATTCATATGAGTATAAGACCAGGAAAAAACATCTATAAACTCCTGCAATAAGGTTTTCATTGACTTCTTAAAATTCAGGTCTAATTCAGTGGACACCCTGACAAATTTGGGTTCTTTTTCCTCTCCCAAATTCATATCCTTTAAATCATCTTCTTTGACCCTTGAACTCTTTGACATTCACTCCTCAAACATTCTCTGTGCATTCTTTATTGCTTCTACTGTTTCCTTTTTCCTCTTGCAACGTTTTTGTAATGATTGTGTTACCTGAATCATTTCTGCTATCTGTCTGTTTTAATTCAGGTGATTGTACCTGATTATGAATTGCATCTGCAATATTTTGCACATCTACTTCAAAAATAGGAATGGCTATTTTATTCCTTTGAAGGGATTCTTCTCCCTCATCTTCCTCGATAGATTCTCCCATGTTGATGCCCTCTGTATACAAAGGTCTAAAACCTGGCGGAATGGTTTTCCTAGGAATCATTTGCATCCTAGCCTTCTTCTTGCCCTTTTTAATAACAATGGTATCTACACCCCACAATTGTTTAACTTTGTCCGCCCTTAACCATGGTCTTCCTAGGATCATAGGATAGGAACAGGTTGTTTCTTCCAATATGAGAATCACAAAATTCACAATAAAGATTAGTCGTGCAACACTTATGGTTTGGTTCCTGAAAATCCCTAAAGGTTTCTCTCTTCTCTGGTCAGCCATCTTCACTTGAAAAGGTGTAGGTTCCAATTTGGTTAGATTCAGTTTCTTACAAACTGATTTAGGAAGGATGTTTACCCCCGATCCTCCATCCACCAACACATCTGACAAATATACTTTTCCAATTGAAATATTGATTACTCGAACCTTGTAGTCCCCATACAATGGTGCTACATCCCCAGAATCAATTTGTGCCACATGAATGCGACTCATCTCCTCTTTCTGTTGCAAATCCTGTTCTCTAACCTCATTTGTCAGTTTCTTGAGGAATCGCTGACTAAAGTCAACAACTAATTTCAATAATTGTCCCACCTTGACTGAAATAGGGGCATCCATCAATGCTTCAAAAAGATCATCTGATAGCCCCTTAATAGGAGACTGTATTGAATTAGCTGATTTCAGGTGATGCTGTAACTCTTCAGAATTTGATAGTTGACTACCCAAATTCTCCCAAATTTTTGGTACTGAACCAGTTGGCCAAAAATCTATTGAATCTTCAGTTCTTTGATTGGATTGGATCTCCCTTAGAACTCCTCTTCAGATCTTATCCTGCACTACAAGAGGTTGTGCGCTCTTGTGACGCTGTTAGCGACGGAAATACACTAGGTTTTTATAACCCCCGGCGTTGCTAAAACCGTCGCTATATGCGTCGCTATAACCGTCGCTATAGGCGTCACTATATGCGTCGCTATGAGCGTCGCTATATAGCGACGCCTATAACCGTCGCTATAGGCGTCGCTATGAGCGTCGCTATATAGCGACGCATATAGCGACAGTTATAGCGACATTTACACAGAAGACTATTGCGACGCTCATAGCGACGCTACAGAGCCATAAATAGCGACGATTATAGCGATGCCCGAGAGATTTTTTTTTTGGTGACAGGGCATTGAATGCTCTGCCACCCATCAACCATATTGTACTTGATTCACTTTTAAAAAAAAGTGAAAGGGTAGATAATAGACCCAAAATAGTCACCCACAAGACGCATTGTTTGCAAAATTGACAAGCGTAAAATTGACAATTGTACACATCATAGGCAAAATGAATTGATTGGCAAATGTAATAATGACAATTGTACAACATCATAGGCATAAAGAATTGATTGGCAAAAGGAACTGTGGTGACAAATGTAATAATATACATGGTTCAAAAAGACGTATAAAATCCGTCTCATGATACATAAGCTATGAGAAACCCTAAACTAATGCTCTAAACTGACGTCGTCTAGTCAGACGTCTCATCGCGTCCAAGCGGCGTATCTGTCGGATTCAACAAAAAAAGACAATAAGACAGCTTTTAGTAAGTATAAACATATAACGACATTTATAAAACAATACAAAAAATAGAAAAGAGTTAACCCTAATACTAACCATGCCGCCGCGAGAACTGAGAATGTCCATCAGGGCGTTTAAGCCCTTCCTGCCTGCGTACTCGCGCTCGTACGGTGTGGGATCACGTCCTGTCATCGACCACTGTCAAAACATACAAAGATTTCATTATGTTAGAATTAAAAAATTCATAAACCCTAAACTATCGAACATAAAGAGCAATACGAAAACACTTACAAAATCGGCCTCAAATGATGCCCATCCACCGCTCCCCAAGTGGTGCGAGCTCCCTGCCTCTACTCGTGCTCTGGCTGCATCCTTTTGTTGCTTCCACTTGTTGGGATTCTCGCACGCTGCTTTCTTCGCATTCTTCCAATCTTCTTTGGCCAGCCAATCTGGCCTGTTCCACCCATTCTTGATTGCTTTTTGCACTTTGGAACGCTTGTGTTTGCAGTATTCGCGCATTCGAATCTTCATCAGGTCTTCATTGAAGCGTTGATCCCGTGTTGGAACAGGAAACTCATCATGAAGTATGCTGATGACTCTGTTTTTTAAATCACTTGGTACTTCACTCCATTTGTTTAGTATGTAGTGTCTAAACAGCTGAGAGCAAAGACCACGCATGCGCAAGATCACCTTCTTGCCGTCATCATCCATGATGATGCCGCCGCTGAAGTCGACGGAGTAAGGCAAGCCCTCTGGCCGGTGACGCGTGAACCTGGGTGTCCCGGCAGGGGTCTCTAGCGGCATGTCGATGGGGGTACGGATGTCAGGTGTCTCCACCGGCGTCTGGGCCCCGAAGTGAGGAGTGTCGAGTGGGGTGGCTCCTGGCGGAGTAGGTAGAGGTGTGTAGCTGCTAGGAACAGTCAGCCGCGCAAAACCTGGCGTAGATGGCGATGCTGTGGCTGGTGTGGGGGCGGGAAAAGAAGGGGAGGGTAAAGAGCCTCGTTGAACACGAGGCGGTGTGGAGGCATCAGCGGCGGAATCCCCACAACAACCGCCACCGCCACCACTAGAGCGCCGGTGTCTAGACGAGTGTGAAGATCGTCTCGTCGACGCTGAAGCTTCGGAGCGCGCCGAATGCTCCGAAAGAGAGGGAGATGCGGATGGAGTAGTAACGCGCGATGATGCGCCAGAGCGATGACGCTCCACGTACCACTGTCTCTGTTGCGGTGACAAAGAAGAAAGAAACTCCTCATCATCCATACCTGCATTAAACACACGAATATTTAAACTTAATATTGAATGAATAGAGTAGACAATGACGCAAAGACCATTAAATACAATGACGTAATGACGCATATAAATACAATGACGCAATGAATTGAGTGATAGAAGAGGCAAGTCGAAAACTTAGAATTTTCAATCAAAAGATGTGAGCGCGAGTAGAAAAGAGCGTTATACACCATGTAAGGTACTTAGAGAGCCAGAGCTTTTACAACACGGAGCAAAATTGTTCAAATACAATATTTGTGGCTTTAAGAGATCTCTCGATCATCCTCGCATAACTCAGCATAAATTCCTATATCTATATAGAGCTCTCCGTTTAAACACATATCCTCTGTTTCATTTTGTAGCTCCTCTGCATGCACCCCATAGTAGTAGCATCTTGATGCTCGTCTGGCACCACCGCAGCGGCTTCTGATTGAGCATCTTCTCTGATCTCCTCCATTGATGCCGTTGTGATTGGCACATGGTAGCCTTCATACGTCCTTGCACTCGAGGGGCTACCTCTATGATGTACCACCAGTTTGATGTAGACTTTGTAGGATGAAATATTACCTGCCAGAGCCACATAACTTACATGAGAGCTTTCAAGCACATAACTTGTAAAAGGGGGATGTTAACTATTTACATACTTACTTGTTCACAATGCTCTGGTAGTACGAAAGTGTCTCTTAGGTCAGTCCATTTCTTAGTAGAATCCACCTCAAGAAAACCAGACTCTCCTCTACGCACAGTAGCGTTGCGACCCTCCATGATTATCTTGAACCATTGCACGTCGAACAAGTCGACAAAAAATCCTCTGTAATCGATCCTCAAAATCTCTTGCAGCGTGCCGAAGTAAGTGAGTTCCACCACCACAGGATCTGCATGAGAGGAACGTTGTCGACTAGACTGTTCAAATTTTGCCATGATTCCACAATCTTGAGTAAAACGCTTTTTGTCCATCTGTTCCACCCTAAAATGTCGACCTTTACACCATGCTGCTGTGTATGACTTATACTACAACGAACAAAGATTATGAGTGGCCGTTCAAACGTTTAGAAATAAAGTCACTAGCATGTCGTACATTGCAAACTTACCTTGGTCGCGCAACCCCGAGAGTACTCCCACTCTTCCTCAGTCACTTTATCACAGCATTGTTGTGCGCATTTCAATTGGTTGTGCAACCATCTTAAGCTCATAAAGGTTGGTAGGCTCTCCAGACCCGTCGGATAGTGCATCGGTGGTCGTCTTCCCCGTCTCCACTTGATTCGTGCCCTTTGTCGCTCTTGCTTTGCATCCTCATATTATGAAATCCACTTTTGCATCACTGGATTGTGAAGCATGCAAAATCGGTTGATTTTAGCCTCTAGATCTTCCGTCATCTTCTTCTCAACACCGAGATTGCACATGACAATCCCAGATATGCGCTCATCATCTATGGTTCGCCATAGCGTGTCCCGGGCTTTATCAAATCCGTCTAGCCACTCTCCAATGTACACTAGGGACTCTGATACCAACCAACCTTCTGCCATGCTACCCTCCGGACGTGCCTTTTGACGCACATATCCCTTAAGCGTTTTCATGAAACGTTCTAAGAAGAACATCCATCTGGAATGAAATGTGCCAGCTATTTCCACCTCATCAACTATGTGAACAAGAAGATGCACCTGAATGGTTAGCATGGTAGTAGGAAAATGTTTCTCAAACATGCACACAAGCTCCGCAGCATTTAGTTTGGCGAATGGCATGGAGTCTACGTTGATCTCCTTTTGTGAGATCCATTGCACCAGCTTTGCAAGTTTGTAGATTGTGTTACGGATGTCGAGATACAAACATCCCTCAATGGCAACCGGTAAAATAAACTGTAAAGTATGTGCAACAATGATATTAAAGTCCACTATGAACGTGCCTGACACATTTTATGCCAATAGTGTGACTTCAAACCGGTAAGCTTTCCGTCTTTAGTAAAACACGTTCGGAGCGAGTGCATTACGCCAGTGGGGGTCCGCAAAGATCGAATGGTCTCTTTTACTTTGCGTTCTTGGGCTCCTGTGAAAATCCATGGTGCTTTAGGGAGTTTTATTGATCCATCAGACGCTCTTTGCGGCCAATATTGCTCCATACGATCCACATTTCTAAGGTCAACTCTGGCTCCCAAAGTATCTTTCTTGCCGGTCAGATGGTCCCATAGTAGATTACCCACATTCTTGAATATGTGCATTGGATCGAGCAAGTGATTGATCATGAGTCGGGGCCAGTATGGTAACTCGTACCATAGAGATAGTCTCTTCATCCCTGGAGGCAATCCGTCATCGCACATCTCCTTCTGCTCTAACCATGCTTGTGCAAACATCCTTGGTGGCTCTCTTCCCAAAAAGCCGTCGCGTAACACATGATTCTCTGGAAGATACGCTTGATGACCTTCGTAGATTTGCTTCTTCAGTGAGGGCGCCCTACGTGCATTCAGTCTAGGTCCACATGTGACACATGCTCTGTATCCGCTTGTTTGAATCCCTGCATGTATACACATGATAATAGATCAACTATGGGAAAAAACAAGATTTACAGTGTCGGAGTGAGGAGTGTCAATAGATCACCTGAGCATTCTGTTAGCCCGGGATAGTCATGCATGGTCCACATTAGAATGCCTCTGATCAAAGCATTCCGTCGTCCTGTGTGTCGGCTCATATCCACCACCTCTATGCCAATTCACAATTGTTGTAGCTCTTCCAATAGTGGACGAAGATACACATCCATATTCTCCACTTTATATCGCCCTGGCACAATCAAGCTTAGCCATAGGTGCCCCTTCTTCGTAGTCAACCACGGGGGAATGTTGTAGTTGACGATGACAACGGGCCATACACTGTAAGATGTTGATCTTTGACCAAATGGATTTATGCCATCCATAGCCAGGCCTAAGCGCAAATTTCGAGCTTCCCTGGCAAAATCCGACCATGTTCCATCTATATGTTTCCAGGCTGCGCAATCTGCAGGAATTCGTAGCACACCATCCGAAGATTTATTCTCCTCATGCCATGATGCTAGGGTGGCCATGGACTTACATTCGAAGAAATGCTTGATGCGAGGAAGCAGAGGAAAATGTCGCAAAACCTTTTGTGGAATTTTTGTCGCGTGGAGATCTACTCAATATCTTTCGGAATCACATTTCGGACACTTCTCCATGTCTATGTATTCCCCTCTGAAAAGAATGCAGTCATTAGGACAAGCGTGGATAGAATTGTAATCCATCCCCAAGTTTCGCAAAATCTTTCTTGCTTCATCTCGGAAATCTGGCATCACATTGTCAGCTGGTAGTATGTGCTCTTTAAGCAATCTACACAACATAAAAATACGATACAGTCGTGTAAAAATCTATCAGATCATTATACATTTAGAGTTTTATTAAAGTAAACTAATTGTAATAGATCACCTGAAAAGCGCTGTGACGCTAGTGTCACTCCATCCAAACTTTGCCTGCATGTTGAGAAGAACCAGGAGTGCTTTCAATCTAGACATACGTGCTCCATTATACAATGGCGTATCGGCTTCACTTTTCATATCATCATAGATAAGCCTTTCTGAATCCATGATCGTCTCGATCATTTCATCAATCTCGGGCTCAAACATTGCCTCGTTGGGAATGTGCTCTGCATGATCATCCCCCGAGCTGTCAGAGGCTACATCTTGTGGCCTCACATATGCTGCTTGACCAAAGCGCCTGCGAACACGTCTATTGGGTTGCAAGATTGCTGCTTGTTGGCTAGCGTCAGAGTCCGACGAGTTATAATTGGCAACAACTCGATCTACAATAGATGGATCGAACTCGCCAAATTCGTGAACGTGCTGCAAAGAAACACGTCTTGTCCGTCGCACAACATGCTTGCATTGATGACAAGGACATAATTAAGACCCTCGTTGAGAGATAGGTGTTTCGGTTGGACGGTCCCACATCCTCGTCACTACTCATAATGAGGATAAAAATCTTATAACCTGGACAACAAATTTAATATTCTATTGGCATTCTTCATCTTATCTCTCTCTCTCTCTCTCTCTCTCTCTCTCTCTCTCTCTCTCTCTCTCTCTCTCTCTCTCTCTCTCTCTCTCTCTCTCTGTTTACCTCACATTCTCTAGTCATGTCCAATCCCCGTACACCTCGGTCTAGAGGTGCACGGAGATCAGAACCACCGGGTTATAATCTCGTCTTTATTGGTCAATACCTATATTTGTGGGTACAAGAAATCTACAGACCCACGTCTACATGATACTGCATGTAGTGGACAAAACCCCTTTGCCTCTTCTCTAGCTGTATCACTTCACAGCATCTTAACATCTTTTCACAGTAGATCTTTTCACTGTTCGTCTAACTCTAAACCCTAAACCGTAAGTAATTCTTGCGTGGACTCGATCTAACGTAAATAAGCGTAAATCTAACTAAAAATAAACCTAAATCTGATTTAACGTAAGTCTACATCTAACCTAATCTTTAACGTCTTTTGGGATAGTTTCCTACGATGTTAAAACTCTCTTCTTCTTGTGTGTGTGTGGGTAAACCTAAATAAACCTAAGTCTAATGTAATATAACATAAATCTAAATCTAACGTAAATTATGTTATATTAAAAACAAAGAACTAAACTAACAGGGATTATAAGAACCTTAAAACTGATTTAACACATAATTTTTCACATAACTCGGCAAGAGTTGGCATTCTCATCACTAAAGATGTGAGAGTTAACTTCCGGCGGTGACGCTGCCTCATCTCCATCCACATCTGACGACAGCAATTGGCCCTTTAGACCGTTCTTGCTCTTGTTACTAACTTTGAAGTTGCTGTTGAATGACTAGAGGTTGTCTAGATGGTCATTGTGTCGGGGATGTAGTGACTCTTGCCGCCCTGAAGATCCACCTTCTTCCCTATCTTCTGAAGACATTTCACCAATACTTTTGGATCGACGGAGCCCACCATGAGTGAAGGCAGCAATACCCTATATTCCATTGAGGGCTTTCTTCACCCGCTTCATGCAGGCATCGCAGTCTATGGAGACCTAAATCTAATCTAATATAACGTAAATCTAAATCTAGCGTAAATAAACGTAAATCTAATTAAAAATAAACCTAAATCTAATCTAATTTAACTTAAATAAACCTAAATCTAATTTAACGTAAGTCTACATCTAGCCTAATCTTTAACGTCTTTTAGGATAGTTTCCTACGACGTTATAACTCTCTTCTTCTTGTGTGTGTGCGCATGTGTGGATGTGTGTGCCAATAAAAAGAGATAAATGGTATAACCTTTCTATCACCCATGCCAAGTATGATAGATTGGTTATGCCATTTCCCTCTTGAATAATAGGTCTTGAGTTCAACTCCTCGTCGGCTAGATCTTTAGGTCTTTTAATTTTAATTAGTTTCCTACGACGTTAAATTAGTTTCTCTCTCTTTCTCTATCAATGTGTGTGCGTTTTTTTGGATCGTATGCATGTTTTCTCTCTCTTTTCCTCTCTCAATGTGTGCGTTTTTTGTTTATGCATGTTCTCTCTCTCTTTTCCTCTCTCAATGCGTGCGTTTTTTGTTTATGCATGCTCTCTCTCTCTTTTCCTCTCTCAATGTGTGTGTGCATTCTTTGTTTATGTATGTGTGTGTGCGTTTTTGTTTATGTTTGTACTCTCTCTCTCTCTCTCTCTCTCTCTCTCTCTCTCTCTCTCAAAAACACTATGTGTGTGTGTGTATGTGTGTGTGTGAGAGAGAGAGAGAGGGAGAGAGAAAGAGGGGAAGGGAACATGAGAGTGAGGAGAGGGAAGGAGCATACTTGGCTCTCCTTCCTCTCCTCGTGTGTGTGTGTGTTTGTGTGTGTGTGTGTGTGTGTGGAGAAGAAAGAGAGAGAGAGAGAGAGAGAGAGAGAGAGAGAGAGAGCGTTACCTGCTCCTTGCTTGAGGGCGCCGAAAAACTCAGATCTGAGATCTGAGTTTTTGGGCGCGCTCTGTTATTTTTTTAGCCTAGTCGGCGTCACTATGAGCGTCGCAAATTTCTTTAGAAATTTGGGACGCTAATAGCGACGCCGGGATTTTTTTTTTGAGCGTCGCTGTGTGAGCGTCGCTAATATGAATAGCCTCTTGTAGTGCTGAGTTGTCCAATTAATAGGATCCTCAGGGTCTTTCCCCTTTTCCTTTTCTTGTGGGAGAAACTTCCCTTTGGACCTAGTAATAACCAAATGTTGTGTTGCCAACAGTGTCGCCAACACTTCTTCAATTGTAATACATTGAGAACAATCACACTGATAAGAATGTAAAGATTGGGTATGTGGGTTTGTAATTATTTCCATGGTTTGTTCAATACATTGGTTGCAGTCAGTTTCTACTTGTTGACTATCCTGCCTTCTACTGAAGAATCAATTTCTTCTAAAAAGACTACAGTGACCTGAGCTGATTGTTTCATTCTTCCATCATTAAAAGAACTAGACCCTACATTTGGAGCATTGAAGGTCAAAATTGGAATCCCTATCTCATTCCTATGCTTACGCCAAAGCTCACAAGAAGGTCCTTGCCTGTGCCCCACTAAACCACAATAAGTATATGGTTGCATTGGATTAGTTGATTGCTAAAACCTTTGGCCTATTTTGACAATTCCCTTGTTGGAATGACCTTGGCTGGTTTGAATTCTAGAACCTACTCCTGAAGGGTTTTGGTGCAACCACATTAGCACCTGACTCCATTTTTGCTAAAATGTGTGCTGGTCTTCTTCTTGTAAAATTGGGGTTAAAATAGAAATTATCATACTCATGTCCAGATCTTTAGCAAACCTAACAAAATGGTGATTTGGTAGGACTAGAAAATGATTGTGGCTGCATCTTCTTCAATTTATCCAAAATCTGCTCTTTTAGTGATGTCCATTTCTCTTTGCTTGCACCACTTCATTGCTTTTAGCCTTGCAATTTACACCCTGTTAGAATTCAAGGAGTTAATTAAACCCTTTGGCCCCCACCAATCCCAACCTCAAAAAAAAATTGGTTGCCCAACCTCAAAGCCTTTGGTGGGTTGCCCATTGAGGCCAAGGCTATTTACCTTAACGGAAAATCTTTCCTTCCTTCTCTAAGCTCAATACTCTAGTGCAAACCAAGCAATGCTAGGAATGTTTCGTTTCTCAGGGGAAGCGGAATTATTGTGGAAACAACATTGTCGTGACATGGGAGTATTGGAAAAATCCTAGAGTTGGAGGTAAATCCAACAAGCAGTGAAGGAAAGATACTTACCTCCTACCATGAAGCGATAAACATAAATGAATTCTATAGGTTGAAACAATACAATTGATCCCTGAAGAGACTACTCAAATTTTGTAAGGCTTAGATGTTACACATGGCCATAGAGCAGCATGGAGCCCATTTCTGCCAAGGTTGAAGAGAGCCAATTAGCTCATAATTGGAATCCCTGAAACCTACCACTATACAAGTTTCCTTACTATGAGCTAAGCCCTTAATGAAGTAGCAAGGGATTAGAAGGAGAGTTAACCAAAATCAGGGTCTTAATGGTTCTAGACGACCAACAAGGTTTTCTAGTAATAATGGAGAACCAACAATTTTATGCCACTAATGCCCAAAATCCTCCATGCTTATGCTTTGAATGTGGAGAGTTGGGACAATATCAGAATAGTTCTCCACATGTAACTAATAGAGTAGCACTAGCAACTAAAAAAACTAAGGACACCACGCTTTTGGACATAACGATGGATGAGCCGGTGAGGAGAGTGGGACTATACTCACTTTGGCTCAAGATGCAGATATCTTGAATCCCTAAGTTGGGGAGATTGTAACATACCCAAGATTTATCAATAAAAACTATTTCAATTATTTTGCAAAAGTATTTGAGATTACATTTTTGTTAAGTCATAGAGAGTTTTAATGGAATGATTGGTTCAAAAATCAAACTCAAAGACTCTTAGTTATGACCCTTATTCTTTTGGAAAGAATAAGTTGCTAAGGTTAGAAGCTATTATTGAAGACACAAGTTGATTCTGAAGAAGGAGAAACTTCTGGCTAAGTTTTAGGAATGAAAGAGCGTTTTTAGCAAACGAAGAGTATTTCTAGGAAAGAAAGAGTGTTTTTAGAAATGAAGGAGTATTTTTAGGAAAGAAACAATATTTTAAAAGAAGTCAAGATTAGAGCTTATGTTCTTTATCTTCTTAAATTAGACAAGCTTCTCCTAAAATTAGAGTCTCAAAATTGTGCATCAATATGCCTGTACGGAAAAAAGGTTGCGAACGTGCATGAACTTATTTCGTTGCTTTTTTCTATCCTTATCTTTCTCTTTTGGCTCTTGAGAGCCTATATAAATCCCCCTCTTCCCTCAATTTTGACACACAAAAATTTTTTGAGAGCGAAATCTCTCTTGCCTTGATACCAAAGGTATCTTGTCTCCCTTAAGCTCTCACCCTCCACCTCTCTTCCTCAAGCTCTCACCCTCAACCCATGTCCATCTCCAACTATAGCTCCATCTCCATCACCATCATTTTTCCCCTCAGATCGTAGAGCTCTCTTTCTCACTACTTTTCACGACAAAACTTTACCTCTTCTCTATCTCGATACAATGGCTTTGAAGCGAGTGACACAAATCTCCAAAGTTGCTCCTATCGTTGTACCTCCAAGGAAGGTGCAAAGAAAGGTATCAACTACTCCAATAATAGCTCAAGTGGGGGTATCAATTATGGAAGAAGTTAAAGCCACCCACCCACCCTCATCGCTTGACAAAACTGGCTGGAACGCTGCTGCTGCATGCTCCCCCACCCCCCCCCCCCCCCCGTTGCGCCATCGTTGCCCCTCACCCCACCCCCCCCCCTCTCTCTCGCCCTCGCGCTGCCTCCAGCCCCCCAGCGCTGCCCCCTCGCCCTCACGCTGCCCCCCTCTCCCTGCTGCCTCCTTCGCCCAGTCCTACCCGCCACCCTCACCCTCTGCTGCCCGCCGCCCGCCGCCCGCGCCCCTAGCTGCCCCCAAGCCCGCCGTTGCCCCCCATTCCCTGGCTGCTTCTCCCTCCCCTCCCCACCCCCGGTCCCTCCGCAGCCTTTTGAACTCTCGCTCGCCGCTTCCCCCCTCCCCTGTCCTCATCGTTCCCGAAGGTCTTCTACACCTGGCTCTGCAACACTTCTTCTTCGGACTAGTGCTCGGCGTGCTCGGTCGCAGATTTTCTTCACCGTCGGCTTCTTCAACTCAGCAGTAGACACAGATGGAGGCTCCAACTCCGCCACAGAGGGACTCCCCTGAAGCCCCCTTGCCTGACCTCGTTGAGCCCTCCATTCGACTTGCTCTTTTGCCGACAGAGCAAGCGAGCCTTGCCGCAGAGGTAGAGCGCTTGCAAGCGACGTCTGTCATATGCAAGGTTCTCGGCACCCATCCTAGCAGAGGAGAGCTACGAGACATTCTCCAGGCCCGCCCTCTCGCAGAGGTGGGCAAGATCTTGGATGTCCAGATTCTCGGACAAGGGTACTACCGGATCGATTTCGAGACTTTCGAGATGGCCTCCAAGGTCATAGCTATGAGTCCACTGGCCATCCGAGCATCAGGCACCCACTTTCGGCAGTGGCGACATGGTTTTGACCCGACCTCGGATGTGCTAGTAGAGGAGGCAGACATCCCCATCTCAGTCTGCTTTCCGGGTTTACGGAGGGAGTACCTTCCACTTCTCTCCAGGATTGGCTCCGCCATCGGGACTGTCCTGGAGACACCTCATACGGCAGCATCAGTAGCTGCCAAGGCGGCTGGCATCCCTTCAGTTTGAGTTTTGGTCAGAGATACCCACACGCTCCCGAAGGTCATCCTTTTGCCTCGGGTGAGTGGGGGTTGGTTTAGACAGAGTGTGGAGTACTCGGGTCTCCCAAACCAGTGCTTCATTTGCAGATAGATGGGCCACCTAGCGAAGGCCTATCCACGGAGGAGGCTACGACTTGCACCTTAGCCTCAGCCCCATCCTGCCAAGGCTGGGCCGCAGCCACAGCCAACGACACAACGCATAGATTCAGAGCCACCCTCCGAGCCTGGGGCTCCAGCGGAGGAGGGGTGGAAGCAGGCCCGTGGCCGTCGACGCCAGGGGCCACAGCGATAGCCTGGCACTCAGAGTGGCCCTCAGGTGACTACTCAGCAGTAGTGGGTTCCCACGGGGAACCGCTTTGGTCCTCTCGAGCAGGAGGAGCCCCCTACACCAGCCTCCACCTTCGCCAGCCGCCCCACCTTCAGATTTCCCTTCCTCCTCCTCATCCCCTCCCCTGCCCTCTACTACCGCCTAATCCCCTCCTCGCCCCCTGTCTTTGTCTCCCCACCCCGCTTCTCTTCTCCTTCTCCCCCCCCAGCTCCTTCTCCCCCTGCTCCTGCTCTAGTACCACAGTCGACTCAGGAGACTGGTCCATCGCCGGCGGCTAGGAGATCTCTTGGCAGCGCCTTTGCCACGAGTCGCGTAGCGAGAGAGGGTCAGCCCTTCTTGCGGCCCCCTCTGCAGATTTAGACATCTTTCCTTGCATCTATCCCTCGTGGTCTGACAAGCATTGATCTCCGACACCGCTGGGATTTCTTCGACTACGGGTTCACTCGCTTCCTCGGCGATTCCACAATAGACCACAAGGCAGCCTGCTTCAGGGTCCATGCTTTGTTCCTCGCCGCTAGGGGAACAGAGGCCTTGTACTCAGCAGTTGGTTTCTCCTTCCCCCTCTGTGGTAGGACCGAGACAGAGTGGTCCCTTGACTCAGTGGTGGGATGGTTGCATACACAGGTTCTCGAGTTCTCTCACCACATGGGAGAACTTGGAGTTACAGATTTGCTGCAGACTTTGTGGCCACTGGCCAAGTTTGCGGTGACACCCCCAGACTCAGCAGGATGTAGGCACATTGTGGTGTACTTTTTTGCTGATACGCAGTGTTTGCCTTGCTATGTATACATTCATGAGGACTCCTGGACAGAGGAGGTTGATTTACGCACGGCTCTCTCTGCTTGGGATTGGGCCAGGCACTCACTGCAGTATCTAGAGGACGCTCGGATGTGGATTACTCCCCGTCCAAGCCAGCCTCGAAGATAGCCCGTCTTGCTGCGGCGGCGGCATCTGTTCTCTCTCGCTCCCCATGAGGATCGTCTCGTGGAACATGCAGGGACTAGGTGGGCCCCAGTTTCAGCGACAACGGGGCCGATTGTGTTAGGAGCTTCAGCGTTGCCTTGTGGGAGGAGAGATTGATCTCCTTATGCTTCAGGAGCACCATTTGTCTGAGAGCTGCATTTGGCGATGTGGTCAGATTTTGCATGGACGTTATGATACCTTTTGGTCAGCTGCTTTTGGACCTGGAGGCATTCAGGGTGGGGTATGTATGACTATTGCGGACTCATTGCAGCAAGTCATTGTGGGCAGAGGGATTATTGTGCCAGGCAGGGCTCAGTGGATTACTATGCAGGTTCAGGGTGGCCTTGTGGGCTTCCTGAACATCTATATGCCCAATGTGGCGAGTGCTCGTGTAGAGTTTTGGTCACAGATTGTTGAGTGTTAGCCACAGGTTGACCATTGGTGTGTAGGAGGGGACTTCACCATGTTGGAGGACCCTTCTGACAGGATCAGAGGCAGCCATGCTACTGTGCATGGAGTCGAGTTAGCAGCTTGGGAGAGGTTGTGTATGACTTTGAGGGTCTCGGATACATGGCAACATTATGGCTTTGTGAGGCCTCCAGAGAGTCTGGCCTTCTCTAGATCGGACCGCAGAGTGTGAGGAGTGAATCTATCGCGGATAGATCGCTTCTACACTAGTGATCACTTCAGTGACTTGGGGGGCTCATTGAGCATCCTGGCAGGGACATCCTTCTCCGACCATGCACCAGTGATCCTCACAGTGGCAGATAGGCAGAGGAGTGGGAGCACGATGCTTCGCATCCCAGAGCGGGTCTTGTTGGACTCAACACTTAGAGAGAGGGTAGAGGCTCTCTAGACAGAGGGCATGGACAACCAGGCTCTACCTGCAGACAGAGTGGCCTTAGGCCTAGCTCAGCTTAGCCACTTTTTTCTCCAGGAGTCTCTGGCTCGATAGGCTGTAGCGAGAGAGGAGGAGCAGCGTCTCAGACGAGGCATTGCTTCACTACAGAGGATGCAGGAGCAGCATCTAGACAGTCCATGGTTGGAGGAGCAGTTATAGCAGGCTCAAAAAGAGCTTGCTAGCATAGAGGAGAGGCGCCATGAGTTTTCCTTTCACCGACAGGCATCTCAGTAGACTCAGATGGGTGATAGAGTGATAGGTGCTTTTTCTGAGACAGTGGGACCTCGACACTCGCATGCCAAGGTCAATCAGTTGAGGAGACCCGATGGGTCAGTTTTTTGTGAGCCCGAGGATATGTGTGCAGCTGCTACTGACTTTTACCGTGAGTTACTATCGGCTGAGCCCCAATCAGAGAGACAGGATGCATGCTAGGAGCAGGTTTGGGCACAGATGCCTTGTCTTGTGACTGAGGAGATGCGCTAGAGGCTAGAGATACGTCTTCAGCTTGAGGAGCTGCACACGGCTCTTCGGGACCTCCCTCATGGTAGCTGTCCAGGTGAGGATGGGCTGACTCCCAGCTTTTTCTTGGAGTACTGGGACCTGCTTGGCCTAGATCTTTGTAGTGCCTTTCACTACATTCTGCACACAGGAGTGATGCCGGATAGCATGAGTGAGGGCCTGATTTACCTCATTCCAAAGGAGGGTGGCTCCTTGGATGAGATCCGACAGTGGCGTCCCATCACCATCCTAAAATCAGCCTACAATATTCTTGCCAAAGCTCTGAGTTTGAGGATTCAGCCACTTTTGGAGAGCCTTATACATGGGACTCAGAAAGGTTTTGTCAAGGAACGTAGTATCCTTGACAACCTCTTCACCTTCTGGGAGGCTTTTGCCCTGGCACGACTCCGTGGGGAGGACCTTGTGATTCTTCTTCTCGATTTTGAGAAGGCATACGATAGAGTTGACTGGGACTTTCTAGAGGGCACGCTACGCAGGATGGGCTTCTCAGATGGGTGTCAGCTTTGTACAGACAGACTCACAGTCAGGTGATTTTGGCAGAAGGTAGAGGTGAGCGCTTCATGCTCACACGATCGGTCAGATAGGGTTTTCCTCTTGCCCCCTTTCTCTTTCTGTTCTATGTGGAGGTGATGAGCAGATTTTTGGTGTCACAGCAGGTTGGTCTGAGGGGCTTAGCACTCTCTATACGGGGAGATGAGCTTCTGGACGCTGAGTTTTCCGACGACTTGGCCTTGTACTTAGAGGGCCAGGAGGCCAATTTACACAGATGTGAGTAGGATTTGGAGACCTTGTGCTGTGCATCGGGCGCACTGATCAAATGCAGAAAGACAGTGGCTTTCTCGGTTGGCAATGCTCCTGTGCTAGACTGGATGCCAGGAGAGGGTTTCAAGTGGATTCTTCCAGGGACTGCAGTTCGGTACTTAGGTTGTCAGGTTGGTTTGGACTTGTCGCCTGAGTAGCAGATTACTCCTCTTCTCCTGTCCATCAGGAGAAATCTGTTACATTGGAGCTCAACACGACTTTCGCTGGTTGGTAGAGTAGTAGTTGCCAACCAGGTGTTGTTGGCGACTATGTGGTACATCACTTCTTGCTAGATCTTCTCGAGTTCTTGTATCATCCAGGTAGAGAGGCTGATAAGAAACTTCCTTTGGTCAGGTCACGACACTCAGATTTCCCTAGCCAAGGTGGCTTGGTCGGTCATCACACTTCCTTGTTCTCAGGGAGGGCTTGGGATCATTGATCCAGCACAGCAGAGCAGAGCCCTTCTTGGGAAGTTCGTCGTAAGAGGACTTCTTCCAATCGAGGAGCCCTAGAAGGAGTTCTTGCTGCAGAGGATTCGTGCCAGAGTGCCTCAGTCAGGAGGCCCTTGGCATCCTTTGACCAGATGGATCTTTACAGAGCTGCACCGAGTTGGTTTGAGCAGGAGACTGGAGGACCGATTTTCTGTGAGTTTGCTTCGATCTTGGGAGCTCTTACGGCGTGGAGTAGAGAAGAGACAACCGATGTGCACGGAGGAGCGCCTACGGCAGCCCCTCGTCTGGAATCCCATGGTTAGCACTCAGAGAGGCCACTTGGTTGGGAGTCGGCCTCATGTTTCTTGGGGTCCCATGGCAGCTGGTCCAGCGCGCTCTCTAGGTGACTGGCTAGAGTTCACAGGTTTGTCAGAGGAGGTGCAGGCTATCCAGCTACAGGGCATGACAGGGGTGTAGAGCATGTGTCAGGACATCTCAGAGTCTGTTCTAGCTCAGTGGCTCACGCCTCTCGAGCCAGTAGCACCCCGATGGATGAAAGCCTTCACACAACTGGAGGTTCTCATTTCAGTCAGGGCTTGCTCAGAGACTGTCCCAGCCCTGTTCTTTGAGCTTCAGGGTGGGGGATGATTACAGCGAGTTGCAGTAGAGGCCCCGCAGGTAGCAAAGTGCTGTTTCCACAGGATCCGAGTTGTGGGCATCTGTGGGAGGACTTGCGTCATAGACCCTGACCCAGCAGCTCTTGAGACAGGACACTAGAGGCTATGGGCTTGGGAGTGCTATCCACTGGCACGAGTACAGTGGGAACCTGGTGAGTGGCTCTGGAGGGACCCCTTCTCTTCTGGAGACCGCCTAGGAGTCACCTTCTTTCAGTACACTGTTCGGCTTGGACGTCATATACTTGTAGCACAGAGAGAGGCCTGCCCTGTTGTAGCACGTCACTGGCAGGAGGAGGGCCTCACAGTTGAGTTCTTGGCAGCTTTTTGGCATGGTTTTGTTACCCGGGTACACAAATTGAAGGATATTTGGAGTTGGATTGGAAATGAGTACATGTTGACAGATGTTTGGATTTGGAATTGGAATGGATGTATGTTGGTAGTATTGAACTTGAGAATGATGAGAACGGATTATTGAAGGATGAGTGTGACCAATGATATCCTGATTCATCAGGGTATGACATATAATGCTTATTCTAGTGGTATGGGACACTAGAATAGGTAGTATGTGAATGACGGCAGGCACAAGCAATGTTGTCTAATTTTATGAATTTTGTTACTATTTGATAAAAATTTCTAATCATTGTTTTTGACAAGTATTGTTTGCAGATTTTTATATTCGTAACTCAGGACAGTTGCTTTCCAACGGAGAGGTATGTTATGGAATTGATATTTTATTATTTATTGCACTTGTGACAGGTGAAAAATATTGGACCGAGCTAGGCCTATGCGAATGAAAATATATACATTGTACATTTTATTATTCAAGTGCTCTTTTATGAGCTTTGGCCATTTATGACCGGCCGGCCAGTTTGTACTCACATTGACCATTCAAGAAATCTATAAATGAAATATGTGCAAGAGGGAAATGGTCACTCTTGCACGGGGGGAGATTGTACCCAGTGCTTGTGTCTTCTTCTCTCCTCTCCTCTCTTCTCTCTCGCCGTGCCGGCGTAGCACTCTGCTCTAGGAGGTGCGCCTACACGCGTTCTTTCACTCTCTCCTGCTCTCTATCTCTTTCTATTCGCTATATATTGTCGATTATGTGCTCGTGGATTTTCCAGGTATGGAGATTTTTCCATTTTATGGCTTGTAGTATATTGTTTTTGGTATTCTGCAGGGTTCTCCATGCTCCCGGCTGTAGCACCTACTACTCGCTCGATACTCTTCAAATACCTAGAATCTAGATAGATTCCTTCATCGTTTGCCAGTTCCTCAAAGAAAATAGCATCCCATCGTCCCCTACACGCTGCCTCTTGCTTCATACTCTCTCTCTCTCTCTCTCTCTCTCTCTCTCTGACTGCACTCTCTCTTTGTGTTCCACCAAGATTTGGGTGACGCGTGCCAATAACAAAGAGAAACCCTCTAGGTAGAGTCAAGACCCTCCTCTGTCTTCTCACGGCCTCTTTCCTATTTTGCACTCACATGCATGTGCATTACCGCCTCCCTCTATGCAGAGTCCCTTCTCTTCTTGCGGTCTTCACGTACACCATCCCTCCCTACTCCTTCCTGCATGCGTCCAGCCTCCACACACACAGAAAGAGAGAGGCTTGTTTCCATGCACTCAATTGTGTGTGTGTGTGTGTGTTTGTGTGTGTGTGTGTGTGTGTGTGTGTGTGTGTGTGTGTGTGTGTGTGTGTGAGAGAGAGAGAGAGAGAGAGAGAACTTAGAGAAGCAAGACAACTTTGCTCCTGGCGTCCCCATCCCTTCTTCGATCTAGATCTAAAAAAACATGTCTCTCTTCGATGCATGACATCTTGCACAAATAAAAGGGATATTTTGGGAATTTCCACAAATTAAGAGGGATATTTTGGTAATGTTCCTAAGAAAATACACCTGCTAGGATGGGTATTTTGGGAGTTTTTGAAATTTGAGGGGTATTTTGGGAATTTTCATAAATTAGAGGGATACTTTGGAAATTGTCACAAGAAAATACACCTGCCACGATGCCATCCATTTTCACTTTGATCAAAAGTGGGGTATTTGCGCTTGATTCCCTTTTAATACACCCAAAACCAAAATTTGTGTGGCCTACTCTACATTGATATTCCTTTAACTTTATACAAATACTCATTCCTTCGCTCTCGCACTGCACACAAAAAAAGAAAGGCAAGCTCCAATGATAGGATGGGCTCCCTCTCCTTCGGCTCCGTCTCCCCCTATTGTACTACAATCTCGTAGTCTCTCTCTGCAATAGATTTTATAATTTAAGAGATACAATATGGGTCCGCCATGCCTTGACCTCCTTTGTACATAGTCTCTGGATGCTCTGTCGCCAACTGTAGTCTCAAGGGTTTCACACGAAACTGTGAGAGAGAGAGAGAGAGAGAGAGAGAGAGAGAGAGATAAACCAAGGGGTTAGTGCTGTGCGACCCACCTCCGGGTCCTTGGCTCGAGCATACTTTTCCATATATCAATATAGTAGTGGCACACACCTGGTCTCCTTCCCTCCTCACCCTGTGCCTCGACTCTGGCAAAGGTGCAGCCCACCCCACCAAGTCAGTACTTCTACTGAATGTTACAACATTACGTTTGTGTGTCGAGTCATTCGAAGGAAATACCTCCAGATGAGCACACAGATTGTTCGCGCGCGCACTGACGCTTTGTGAGCTCATAATGTGCTAGCGAGGTTTTGCCTGATCTGGTACATTTTTATCATTATAAAGTTTAAACTTACAGCCCAGAGCACTTAGACCGTCTGCGCGCGCGGACTCTCTGCAAGCTCATAATCTTTTAGCGAGGTTTTGCGCTAATTTGATACATTTTTGTCCTAATCATTTTTAAACTCACATCCCAAAGCATGGAGACCGTCTGCGCGCGCGGGGACGCTCCACGAGCTCATAGTGTGTAAAGGAAGATGATCACGTGGAACACATGTCAGCTATAAAGTATCAAAATTTGAAATCAAATCAAACTCAAAGTTGAAACAATATAGATATTTTAAAAATAGCTTAATTGTCTAGCGATGAATGAGTTTAGGTTGCACACATGTCCATGCTCTTTTCCATTCTCTAGCCCATTCGCATTGCTAGACAAACAAATATTTTATGGCATAGATCACAAGAAGGTTCAACACTATTGGCAGAGGTTCAACATACAACAACGATTCCCATTGCAAACAATGTGGATATCCTTTTGCTTCAAGGGTTAAGGGCCACCGGCTTTCATGGCGGTTTTGGAAGGTCGGAAAGATTTTTTTTTGTGAATTTCAAGCTACCATGTCCTTCATGGTCAACGCTCATTGAACATTCCTATGTATAACCTTTCTCATAGGCATGTTTTCTAACCTTATTTCTAGGTCTCCTTGCTAGATCCCTCCATTGTTGTGGCTCATGATGTTATGAAATAATAGGTGGGATTATAGCTGCATGTTTAAAACGTCATCAAGTTTTTTTCTAATGATTAAAAACTGCCACATAAATGGCATAGCTTGTGGTATGGTAGTTTGAATGTTGCTTATATCTAACCATTCTCGTTGGCATGTTTTTTAAGGTGAGTGCCATTGACCATATTTCTAAGGACCTAGTCGCTTCCATCCTCTGTGTGTGTAGCCTTCTTGTCGCGTTTTCCGGTAGACGTGGAGTCTCATGATTACGTTGGATAGGGTGGGGCAATAGCTGGTAGGGAAGGTCATGAAAAGAGTTTGCTATTGTGGCAGGATTGTAATTCATTGAGGCTCTCACTGATTTTGAGGGCATAAGAGAAAAACAAAATTGATTCTATATATGACATGACATAGCTTTAATGGCTTGTTCTCTCTCTACTTGATCAGCTAGCTATCGCCTGAAAGGTAGAATATATGGCCACACGGCCAGGTCCTTAGTCTCTGTGCTAGCTGTGCGAGCCCTCCTTAGTAGTAGCTCTCATGATCTTATGAAACACTATGAGTGTGATCATGTGAGGCTGTCAAGTAGTGAGTCTGCCCTGTCACATGTTTTCATTTTCCAGATGATTATCTCACTTCACGTAAGGAAATTATTGCGTATCTTGCAGCTCATGAGAGGTCCAAACACTGCTTACAAGGTGATATGATTGCATTTTCTCTCTCTACATTATCTCTTGGTAACCGACTGAGGAACATGACGAGCATCACATGCGAGCAGGTCCTATATGTGGGTTATCATGGTAGGAATAGAATGTCGTCAAGATTTTTTTGCCTAGTCACAAACAGTCAAAGCTTATGATATAGGTAGTTTGAATGCTACCTATGTCTAACCTTTCTCATATGCATGTTTTCCAAGGCGATTTCCACTAACATTATTTGTTGGTCTCCTTGCAAGGTATGCATGATGTTACGAAACACTATACGGGATTATATTACAAATATATTAAAATTTTATTACGCCTAGTGAATTAAGATGGCTTTTATATTTGCAATTTTATTGCATATTTGAGTGCTGCATAAATGAGCATGGTCCAATGTTGAGTTAGTTCTTTTGGTGAGCTATGTGTGTATGAGTGGCTTTGATGAATATGCATGTTTTTTCTCATTTTTATAGTGGGATGGAAGGTTTGTTTTCGATGTTGGCCTTGCTCTTTATCAAAGGGCTTCAAGCTTTGTCAATACTTGATTAGAAATATTGTTAGATAATTACCAAGTTAATTAATAATCTACTAGTGAAAATTGTCATTGAGATTAAGCATTTACTTTTGATGTTTATCTAGGTGATTTATTGAAACCATTTGGAAGCTTCAAGAAAGAGGGAGGTTTAATATAGAAAAAGGTTTTCCTTTCCATATGGAGGCTCTTCTAATACCCCACCTTGTTTTGATAACACATTCATTGAACATATCAATCATATTTCTTAGCACCATTGTTAAGACGACCATATCAACAGTCACAAATTTCCATCTTTCCCATCTCCTCTCTGCATCAATCCTCCCTTCCCACTGGCCTTCTTTTGGAGCCCCCTCCTTGCCTTTTCTCTAATTCAGTCACTCTTTTGAATTTTGTCAACCCTCCTGTCTCCATTGCTCAGACAAACTTAGAAGAGAACATTTTTCCAGCTTTAAGTAATCAATTTTAATAGGATGATCATCTTGAGAGGTAAGACTCCATGTAAAACCATCTGGAGTAAGACTTTGCATATTAAAAAAAGGCATCCCACCTTGTACAACTCCCTATGAATTTATTCTCAATGACGTCATTATGTGTTTGATGAGACCCGTTACGTAAATAATCTAGTCATAATATTTTATCCATTCCTTGTCGTCCATGCCTATCATATATTTTTTCACTACTTTGGTAGAAATTTTTCATGTTTATTCATTGCTATGCTATAAACATGAGTTCAACCATGCACTCACAAGCACGCACACTCTCATACATAAGAGAAATAATTTCACACAAAAGACAATTTTATTAACTATGAAAGGTGAACTTAAGCTCCCAACCAAAAAGACTCTATATTTCTCAAAAAAGCTCTAATTGAAAAGCTCACATATTTATTATCCCCGGCTTGGAGGTGATGTTGGAATTCCTTCACAACATAAACCATGCATAATCCTTCCCTTTCCATAGTTGTGTAGTTTCATTAGGCGTTGTTGAGTCAACAACTGGCATAGCATATCAAAAAATCCATGGTTCCCTGACCGGGTTGTGCCAAAACACATTCAATGGAAAAAGCGGAGTCATCAACGTGAACATGAAAGATTTTACTCCAATATGGTGCTTTGAGGATCGGTGTTTATACCAAAGCCTACTTCAACTTTTCAAATGATTTCTCATAGTCTTTTGTCTAGTCAAAGGCTACAATCAAACCATAGAAAGGCTTAGCAATAATTGCATACATGTAGATAAACTTTCAATAGTATCCACAATGTGTCATGAATGATTGGACCTCTCTTAGTATTGTCAGGCATCGCATATGCACAATCACTTAGATCTTGTCCATGCCAGTGGATATTTTGTTTGTTGACATGATATATCCAAGGACTTTGCCTTGTCTAGCCATGAAAATTCTTTTTTTTGGATTCAAGTAGATTTAATATGTGCGACATTTATTGAATACCTTTTTTAGATGCTCTATATGGTCTTTGTGTAACATTGAGTACACACATAAGTCATCCATATAGATTTGTAAAAAGATATGCAAGTATTCTCTAAACGCATGAGCCATAAGTCTTTGGAAATTGGTTGATGCATTTGTCAACCCAAAAGTCATTACTAAATAAGAAAAAAGGCCACATTCAGTCTTCTATAAGCTATTTTGTGTTGATCTTTGGGTTTGAGTGACTGATTATAATTTAAAAAACCATCCAAAAAGCTATATGCTCGTTTTCCTCTTCCAATGATTTATGCACGACACCTACATGGGTGACCTTTTTGGGTGGTCAAGGAATTTTGAAACAGCTATGTGAGTATCAAAATGATGACATCAACTAAATATCCGTTTGGTTGGCTCTTCTAGATGCTTGTCAAAGCTAGTGTCAAGGATATCAATGAGCAACTTATTTTTGCAGGAGAAGTTATTTCAGACAGTTTCCTTGTGCAGACTGTTCTTGATGCCTTACCAGATTCTTACCATACTTTTTCTAGTACTTGGAGACTTATGGCCAAGGGGTCACATCATTTGTCATTAATGAGGTAGAAGTGGACACTTTGCATGGGTTTTTTGGGATAAGAAAGCATATGTGGCAGTCAAGTACAAGAAGAAGAAGAAAGTAAAAATCATTTATTCTAATTTACCCCAATTTTATTTTGTGCACATGTTAATATTTGGGCTAGCCATTGTTGGGCTAAAGGAATCTGGGCACCATGTGCGGGCTATGCTACTAGGGAAGTAGGCATATAGGACATGGAAGTGCAAAGATTATATCTTTGGGCAGGGTGTTGAAATTTTGTGTCAAGTTTGGTAGAATGAAGGAGAGGAAAGGGCATTTATCCCACATGCAATGTAATTGTGTATGGCCAGGTATAACAAAGGCCTTCTAGTTCAATGAAAAATCATCCAAGTTTGTGTACATGAGGTGCAATACTTTTTATGAACTTGTGATCACTTGCGTTTAAATCAAGATCGTGTTTATGAGTCCAAGCTAATCTATCTTGGAACCTAATTTGCTTGAGTCACATCGTTTGCTCACACTTATCTCTTTTGCTATCACTTGTGTATTATGGTTAGGCATCACCCACCCTAGTTCATTTGAACCTATAGTATTTATGTTGTAATGCACCATGTTTCCTTAGCCATATCCAAAGCAAAAGTGGTGAGCCTTTGAGAAAAAGTGGACAAATCGTGCTATTGAGGAATGCTACTACAATTGGGAAAAAATTAGGGAAATGCCTTATTCACCTAGCCCTCAATATTACCAAAACATGCCAACAAACCTTCATTATCCACCCAATAGACCATGACCACCACCATTGAGATACACCTTAGGAGAAGTGAACCCGTAACCAGGAGAAGAAACATGCCAACAAACCCTCATTATCCACCCAATAGACCATGACCACCACCATTGAGATACACCTTAGGAGAAGTGAACCCGTAACCAGGAGAAGAAAGGCCAAGACTGGTGCTGGATCATCAACCACCATTGCGGGTCATGGAATCCTATGACCAAGAAATTTTTCTTTCATCTTCTAGAGCCTTAGAGTCAATGAAGATAAACTTAAATCAAGGGGAAGGTTTACACTAAGCCTGAGAACTTTGATGTTCATAGCTAATCAAGGTGAAACTAGACCAAATTCATATCCTAAAAGACCATATGGATAGCAACCTAAACAGCAAAGACCTTTGAGACCTTGTTCTAGGTGCACTGACAACCATTGGGCTAGAGATTGCCCAAAGGATCAACCAAATGTGATAGTCAACAATCCTTGTCGAAAGAAGAGTGAGGGAGAATATTGTGGGGGATGCGAAATTGGACACTTATACCCAGAATGCCCTCAAAACCCAAAGAAAAAAGAAAAGGTGATGATGACCATTGTGGAAGTTTTACCATCTTCAAGCGGATCAATTTTGGAGATGAAAATACCATTGAAAGCGGTACAAGAGTGCATGCAAAACAAAAAACGACAGAGAAAGAGGAGTGTAGCAACTCTCACAAATCTATTGGGACAAGATCAATAAAAAAAGCCACACCAGATAGAGTGAGAGCTCAATACCATAGGAAGTTAAAGGATGTTATAGCTGAGCTGTTTTAAGCTTGATTATAATCACAGCAATAAGAACAACCCAAAAAACTAGTGGAAGATAAATTCATCTACAAAGTTGAGCACACAGATTGGGTATCCTCGATAGTAGTTGTACCTAAGAAGAATGGAAAATTAAGAGTGCGTGTCAACCTCAAAAAAGTGAACTCTGTCTTCTCCTCGTCCTTGAGGGTCCACAAAATGTGTTGATATTGCCTCCTTTGAATCCTCCTCTATTGAAAATACTTTCTCTCTAGCCGGTGCTTCTTCTGGTTTTGGTTGATGCATTGAATCAAACTCTAGGAGCGTTGCTTCAACTTCTTCCAATTTCTTATCTAGATTTTGTAATGTGGACACCAAGGTGTTGAATGGTGGATTTTCTACACTATTGAGAACGATTATGATTGTTTCATCATTGTGTATATTCTTCTAGAATCATCGTAGTGGCTGCTTGAGTGCTTTGAACTTGTATAGATGAGCTACAAGAGATTTTCCATCTCTTTTCTGCAATTTGTAGGATTGCATCAACAAATTGGTATTTGAAATTTTGGATGCTCTACAAAATTCTTTGTTTAAAAAATCCCAAGCTTCTTTAGCCTCTTTGATGCCATCAATATATGAAATGACATCGTCTCCAAGTGATTGTGCAATAAGTCCTAGTGATTTTTGATTTGCAGCCACAATGGCTACTGCAAATGCATCCTCATGTGGCTCTATGAAATGCCAAAGCCCTTTGCACATTAGCAAATACATCATTTTGATTTTCCAAATGAAAAATTTATCACCATTAAAAGTGGTAATAATGGCAATTTTTTGCTCCATGAGGCAGTCTTACTTGGTCACGTCCCAATTCAAGTAATGTTTGTAAACCTCTTACAAATGAGTGTGTGTGCCAAATAATAAAGAATTTTCCACGCAGCTGAGAGCCCTTGTAATGAATGTGTACTTAAAATTCACGATATTTACTACATGACATGGGCCTCAGTGTTAGACAACTAAATTTTGGGAACCACCTCCAAGTGATGTAGACATATTCTATTAAGGCGTGACGTGGGAACAAGCTTTTGTTTTTCTTTTTTTTATATATAAAAAAAAAGTTATGGATGTAAAATGTAAGGTAAGTGATGAGGCTTTATCTCAAAGAAAATGATTGGCTATGAAGTTGAATGAAAAATCTCTAGTGAGAGAAACCTAAAGGCGGCAATGCAGTTGTAGGAACTAGGCGGCAGCAGGAGGTGGATGGAAGTGGTGCTACAGAAAGGTGGAGCTCATAATGCATTGACATCTCCTTGTCTTTGCAATTTCCTGTGCAAAAGAGCTCTATAGATCCGTGCTTGGCTATGCAAGATATTTGTGTCCTCACTAGTGCTCTCCTTAGCTTATTGTTGGTGAGCTTGTTTTTGGAAGGTGCATAGCCCCTGTGAACCCAGAGTGTTGCCTTGATGCTCCTTGAAACACCCAGCTATCCGTGGAATTTTTGTGCATAGTCTAGCCCAGATGTATGTCTCTTATCCCATCTTTGATCCTCTGCTACAACTTCTGGTGTAGCCTTGCTTGAGATGCATGTAAATATCTGAAACCCCTTAAACTACATCAAGTACCCTTATACAATTGTTGTGCACAATCAAGCCTTGTTGATTTATTGTGTCTAATTAGAATAGACAAAAAACTTCATACTTCTTCTTCATATGATGGCGATCACACATCACTTGAGAAGAGTTAGTTGAAGGTGAAGAAAAGGGGAGAATACTTGAAGATTGTGATGCAAAATAAATTACACTAAGAACCAAGATTATGTACTTGGGCTGTTTGGGTTATACCACCTCAGAAAAATGTGTTAAACCTTCATTATTTGAGAGCATTGACTTAAAATTCCTTCCAAATGGCTTGATGCCATGTGTACTTGGCAATCTCTCCACACACTCCTAATGAGGGTTTAAGGGAATTTCCTTTAAAGTAAATATAAGGTTTACATATACTTAATAGACACTCTCTCGATGCAATCAAAATATCCTTCCATTAAGTACCTATGCTTATACAAGCACTAATCAACCTTAGCTACCATGGCTCTGATACCATGTTAAATACTATAGGTTCAAAGGAACTAGGGTGGGTGATGCCTAGCCATAATGCACAAGTGACAAGGGGAGGGAGAAGTGTGAGCAAACATTGTGAATCAAGAAAATTAGGTTCCAAGATAGATTAGCTTGGACTCATAAACACGATCTTGAGTTAAGTGTGAGTGATCACAAGTTCATACAAAGTATTGCACCTCATCTACACAAACTTGGATGATTTTGCATTGATCTAGAAGGACCTTTTTAAGCTTGGCCATACACCATTACATTGCATGTGGGATAAATGCCCTTTCCTCTCCTTCACTCTACCAAACTTGACACAAAGAATCCCCAAATTTTGTCCCATTCTCCTCAAAGTTCTTCACTTAGTTCTTCAATGTTCATGGGTGTTTTGTGTTGTAGTGTTGTTTTCATATTGCTTGGTCCACTCGCTATAGATTGAGAATCTGTTTAGCCTGCATCCGTGTCTCTCGACACTTCTTCATATATCTGGAAATTCTCCACTAAGTAGATGGCTTGCTTTGTAACCTCGTCTAGAGTCATACACTTTTTCAAATGCAAATCCTTCTTGTGTTTGTCCTTGAGCCTCATACTACCTATGACGATCTTCTTGAGGTTTCTCGCATGGTGGACACCTCTCAATGTATTGCTTAAATCTCAAAGAGGCTTCCCAAACTTTATCACCCTCTTTTTGCTTAAAGGAGTGAATCTGCAACATAGTATTGTGCTTGATTCCTCTCATGGAAAACTCCTCTATGAAATCATGTAGCAACGCTTCTATATTCTCATAGTCTTCCATTTTCAAAAGTTGGAACCGAGTGAGGGTTGTACATTCTAAGGTCAATCCAAAACCTTCAAATTGGATGTGGAGATTAGTGACGTATTTAGCTCTCAATACCTATTTGAAAGATGTTGAATGTGCATGGGGATCCCTTGATCCGTTGTATTTAGAGCCATGCATTTTGCAAGTTGGGACAAGTGCATGGGTCTTGGTTTAGTCACATATTTCATCACTACAGGAGATCCTATGAAAGCTTCCTCATACGAAGAGGTTTTCATTCTAGGTGTGGCTCTAGGTTCTTCCCTCATGTATGCATTTAGCCTCGCCCTTTTATTTTGGTGTGGCTTGGATGACTCATAATGGTTGTACAGCCACTTCTGATAGGCTCTACTTTTGACAAGCTACCTCTTCTTATCCATGGATGTGGGATTTTAGGTTTTCTTGAGCTTGTTCTATGAACACTTTCTACATGGGGTGGAATCTTAGTGACTCCGTCCATGGAGCTCGCCCCATTTTCCATCGGCTTTTTATGGGGCATCTAGTTTAAGTAGATAAAAGAAAAGGGTTCTCCCCAATAGGAAAGATTTTCCATGTCTTCCATGTACGCATACCTATACTCATGTCCCTTACTATCCACCAAAATAGGTATTTTTCCCATTTCAAACTAATAGACATGCATGCACATTTTGTTTATATCAGTAAGATCCATAAGACTTACATCTTCCTTGATGTAATAGTTCTCTCCTTACTTAATCTCTAGCTTGTACAATCCCACGATAGGATCATCACAAAGCATTCTTTCCTGTTCTTTCACATGTATGAATGTATTTCTTGGTTCATTTTCTAGTGGAGGTTTCTCTATTCCCTCATAAGCTTTATCTTTGACTCCATCATCCCCTTAGCATCAACAAGGTCAGGATTGTCCGTCCTAAGATAGGAAACCCCTCTCTCATTGATACATCATTCTTCATAGTCAATAGCCTCCACTTGCTCCCTGAACTCAAGATTCCCCAAGTCCTCTCAAACATAGCACTTACGTTGAATATACACATAGATCCTGGATCCTGGATCCTGGATCCTGGCTCCCTTACCATTAGTGTAATGATAGTAAAATTGTATAGTGAGGGGAAGTTATGGTTTCCATGAGGTGCCCTCCCAATTTATCTCAGTATGGTAGATCATTTACCATGCTTTCTCTACCATAAGCAAAAAGAAGACTGATTCAGAAGAAGTGTTTGAGAGCACTTTCTCCTGCACGGTTGCTGTGGGTTCTAGGCTTACTTGGTTGACACTCTCTTATGCGGATCCCTTACACCTAACCGGTACCAAGCTCCTAATCTCAAGAACATGAACTATGTTTTGATTTGAATCTTAAAATGTCACCTGGAAGTGTTTCGGTCCTCTGTTATTTATTTTGTACTCCAATTACTCTTTTGCAACAATCTCCCTTCCTATACAAGGATCAATAAAAACTTGAACAAAGATGGAGTTAAGAGAAACTAGAAATTCATGTACACCAAAATTAGTCAATTATAGGGATTCATACACAGTTTCATTGTTCTCTAGACCTAGTAATGCCCTATAGGTCTTGCATGAGAAGGTGGAACCAACGTTTGTTGAAAAATATTGATCCCATCACTCTGTGGGAGCAGTTGTGATTTTCTCTTGTTTATGGTCTTTTGGGTCAATTTTTCCTTCTAGCTATTTCGAAGACTTATTACCTAGTACAAACAACTTATATTTGCAAGAAATTCAAATTTTGACCCTTTTCATGGTCTCAAAATTCCTTTGACCTCCCTTTGGATTGCTTTCTAAGTGGAATTTGGCTAATTTCCATGCACAAGAGAGCAATTCCAGATTTGGATATGCAAGTGTGCTACTTACCGTGGGACTTCTTCTGGTGCAAATATGGGTACCTCAAATTTAGTGTGGAGAAAATTGCGATTTTCTCCCTCACCAAGTGAATAAAAGCAAATTTTCAATTTTGACCCTATGAGTGTCATGCACACCTTGAGAAAATCCCATGGTGGAAAAATTATCCAAAATATCCTTTCTATGCAGAAGGAGAAAATCATGATTTTCTCCTTGACTCCTTCTTTTGGCTAGTTTTTTAAGTTTTGGTCAATTCCCACGGGGTCTACCCTTCTTCAAGAGTACTTGTTTCAATTTTCACACCAATTGGATAAATGAAGTGGTCTCAAGCCCTATTCCAACACTTTTCTTGACCTAAAAGGTAAAGTTTTGGCCCCAAACTTGCTTTTTTATTTTCAATTTGTATCAAACTTTACACAAGAGCTTAAACACATTAGGCAAGTAACTGATGAAGTATCATGCACATTATTTTCCTCTAGCTCACCTGCAAGAGAAAATTGCAATTTTTTGGCTATTTATTTTTCCATTGCACACTAAGTAATACACTCTCTATTGTGTGCCTTGATCTTCCTTTGTCTTCTCCAAGTTGTGTGTGTTTTCCTACAACCCTAATTCCGACAATTGGTATCAGAGCAAGTTGCATCCTCCCGCGCTTAGTCGCAAGCAGCTCCATCATACACTTGCTCACTTTCTATGATTTTTGTGAGCTTTGGAGAGAGTCAATAGAATTTCCATTTGGGCTCATTTTGGCCTCCGTTTCCACTACAAGTAGTACTACACATGCTATTTTCTCATTTTGTGCAGAGTTTTTATCAGTGTCTTTTTTTTCATTATAGGTCCCTTTTGATCTTCTACAGTTTTTGATACATAGCATGTGTTGTTACCTCTTTGTTTCTCCTCATTTTGGATAGCTTTCATATCAGATGCAACATTTGACATGGCTAACAACAACACAAATGGGTTCAAGATGTTTGCTGCTGAGGATAGACTGGATGGGTACAATTACCCTATCTGGGCTTATATGATGCAACATGTACTTGTATCAAAGGGCGTTTGGAATATTGTTCAGGGCATTGATGTATGTCCTGGTTCTAAGTTGGTTCTGAGGGTGTAGGCGATGTTGAGGATGTTGCAAGTTTTAGTGGCAAGATTGCTATCGCCAGAGTTGTTTTGTCTACGGTTGAGTAAGCTCGTTGGGATGTAAAAGATGGACAAGAGCATGCTTTGATTGTGTTGTCTATGAAACGCACTATTACTCCTCATATTTGTTCAACAAATTCTATAAGACAGACTTGGGATATTCTTGCTAGTCTTTATGAAAGTCACAATGAGACTAAAATGGCATTGCTGCAAAATGTGCTCATTTGGTATTGGCTAAGATCATAAACCAACCCTTTATTTCTTGCAAGGGAGGACATCCATGGTGTTTCTAATATCCTGGGTTTATGACACATAGTTATGCAGGCGGCCATCATTCTGTAGATCTATCTTAGCATTTGGTACGATAGATCTGGAAGTCCTTCATACATTTTGATGGTTTCATATAGAGTGCTAAGCATGTAAATTTCATCCAATATTGTCTTTGGGTTTTGCAAGATAGGGTTGTTTAACTAGTTGTGGTGCTGCTTTGGTATCTCTATGCGTCGGATCCATGTCCACACTTTCGGAAACGGGAAAAATGTGACATCTTTTTCAATGGCTATTGGCATTCTCCTCATGCGAATCCTATACTTTGGATGATTCTCTAGCCATGCAATCCTCCATTTGATCGGTTTTCTTTCCTGCAATTGAACTTCTAGCATTTCCTACTCTAGCATTTCAATGGCTATTGGAATTCTCCTCATGCGAATCCTATACTTTGGATGCTTCTCTAGCCATGCAAACCTCTATTTGACCGGTTTTCTTTCCTGCAATTGAACTTCTAGCATTTCCTACTCTATGGCGGTCTTCCTTCAAATACATTCATACTTGATTAAGAGAATGAGAAAGAGAAGCTATACCTCTCTTCATTAATAGTAGTGGGTCAGAGGAGATACAGATTGACTACGCGAAAGAGATGGGTCTCCCACTCCATGGATTTTTTCCATCACTCTTCCTCTATGCCTTCTATTATTTCTGTCATCTTTGTTATGGATTCTTTCATCAGTTGGTATGCACTTTGGCCACTGTTTTGTGCCCAATTATTTCCATTAATCTTCTACGTTGAGTTGTGCTACTTTATGGAGCATCTTGAGTTGTTTATTGCTTTCCTTTATCCTAATATTTACTTATTATGGGGTGAGTGGCTTAAAATATGGACCCTTGTTGGTTGGTTTGTTGAGATCTCTACTGAGTGTCTCTTCTTTACATGTCATCCTGCTGACCTTGGCCGTCATCTCCATGTTCTCTTGTATTAGGGAAACCTTGTTCCTTGCACTCCAGATTTGCCAGTATCATGGCCACTTGTGCTTTGAGATCTTCACTTTCCTTTTAGCGAGAACCATTTTTATTTGAAATGCTTCTTCCCAAGACAAGGTAGTGATCATGTCTCATCCTCTATTGCACCCCAACTATTCTCTCTAGTTCAAAAATTCTTGAGCTAGCATCTGATGGTGTTGTACTTGTCTCTGCTTGCCTTGTCAGATGTAGATTTTCCTTGATCTTTTTAATGATGCAATATTGGTCCATAAGCTCCTCTTCTACACTCACTAGCTGTATCTCCACCATTCCTGTTTTACTAGTGTATCTGACTAGTTGTAAACTTCTATAAAGATTGTTTGCATATCACTTATTACTTCTTTGTGGATGATAATAGATCTTTTGGTGATAGCTATCTCTTCCTGAGATTCAGTTACCTTCTTTTTTGTGGTAATTGCTGGTCTTTTAATCATGTGCTTCTTTTTGGGCTATGAGAACCTCTATTACTAGCTCCTCTGGTTTGTTTCTTAGAGTATGGAGTTCAGTATATACTTCTCTTAGTGCACTTTGAAGTGACAGGATGGCATTTCAGTCTTGCATGTGCTCTTATGTAGCCACATTTTAAAAATTTGTTCCCACCCATTGCAAGGCTTGGTAGTAGGGGTTGACCATGCTTTATTGATGTGGATAGGTGCTAGGTACTGGCAGGTGGACTTGGTGGCTTGGGGCAGATGTCCTGATATTTGGTTTCTCCTTGGGTGTCTTGAGCTTGTGAGTCCTTTGGTGGAGAGGTATCCCCTTGTGTCATTTCATATTTTCAATCTTCATAGAAATGATGCTCTGACTGCGATTGAGAACTCTTTATTGAACTATCAAAGTTGGGTCTTTCCTCAGATTTCTTTGAATCATTTACAACCTTTTGAGCCACTTCCCTTGGGGGGTCACTTACTAATTATGTGACTATCACGTGAGTGCAGTAGAATGGCTTATTAAATTTCAGTTTTTCTCACATTTTCACATACAAAAGGGTATTATAAAATGATATTGTAAAACAAATTTACAGATTGACTTGCAAAGGGTGTATTTTATTTGTTAAAAATCCACAGATAAGGAGTTTTAAAAATGGTCCTTGAATGCACGCAATATACACAATATATACATAGTGACCCCCTCGAGCTCCTTCCTTCAGAAGATTTTCTCGCTCCATATATGCCCACATTTCTTCTAGTTGTTATGTAGTGACATGGGCAATTGTTGGGTTTTCGGTACTAACTCGGTGTGGCACCCACTTTTCCGCAAAGTCACCTTCATGAACTCTTTTCTTTTTGAATTATTTGGCTAACCTCTCCTCTCTGGCTTGCTTTTGAGCTTTCTCCTATTTTCTCTTCTTGCTCATCAATAGAGGAGTATTATTTTTTCACTTTCCTTTTGGAACATGTTCTAGCAGTGGTTTGATTTGATTCGTATTTAGTCATTTCCTCCTCACTCTCTTCCTCTTGAAACTAAATTCAGTCTTTGTGTGTTGGAGCTTCTGGAAGATCTTGAGGGGCTCCAATTGCCTGACATGCTGTTCTTGTCAAAACCTCTAGAGTTGGTAGATAGGTGATCTTGGATTTATTTTTTCCTTTGTCAAAAAATCAAGCAAGTACTAGGCATGGTCAATGGTCACTAGCGTGCTTTTCTTGTAAGGCCAAGTGTAAGTTGTTTCCACTGTAACGTTGGGTGTTGTATACCTCACTGGTCATTTGTTGTCTATGTGGAAGAACTACATGAATATGTAGGTCAATTCCTAGCATGAAAGGTGGCTGCAATTCCCTTTTCCATGAACACTTGCACCCCAATCTCCTTCTTTCCCTTCATAATTGCTCCTTTGTTAGATAGACCCAGGGCTTCAAAAAATGAGGTCAAAAGTGATCTTCATCTAGACCTAATCATTGCTGAGGCTGAAGATTTTTGTTGTTCCCTCATCTTTAATGTTGTTGTAGAGTTCACGGGTCTTCTGGATGTTGACTCCACATGGGGGAATTTAAAGGTATTTGAGCAAGTATTTCTTTTCCAAGACTTATTCAATCAACAACTTCCTTGACAAATTATAGGCTTCTCAACGGATCATGGGATGGTAACCATGTTATCATCTGTGTCCATGTATGTTGCTTTGTAAACTGTTGCCCCTTTGAGCTTGAGTCTTTCTTTCTCTATGTAAGTGGATGCCTCCTCGAGAGAGTCTCTGAGTAGAGTAAATGGAGGAATTTGCTTGAGCTTCTTCTTTCCATTCCATCTCTTCTTGCTTCCTCTAGCTTTGGACTTCATAGCTCTTGTGGAAATTTGTCGTAGTTCAAAGATTAGTTAGAGACTAAAGTGCTGCCTTCTTAATTTTCATGTAGGTGAATAGCTGTTTAAAGTGCCAATTTGTTCAAAACTCATGTACAAATGATGTAGAATCTTAAAAGTTGATTTTTTCATGTAAACGGAGAAAACATTGCAATTTTTCCTTAGAGCATTACAAATGTGATTCTTATAAAATTCTAATTGCATGGACTTGATGTTCACTACCCCTATAGGATCTAGATTTGATTTGGATAAGAGGGTTAGTTGTAGTCAAATCTTCAATCATATGCTCCAAGTGTTTTGCACCATGGTTGATGTAGATGTGAGTTTTTCGCATTTTGGCTTCATAGGGATGTTCCATATGCTTCCCTAAACCTGCACCTGAAATTAATTCCGTTTTGAAATTGTTGATAATATTCTAGTGGAGAAAATCACAATTTTCTACACTTTTTTCACAGTAAATCTTTGTCAGCCACTAGACTTGGTAGGTTTGCTTCTCACATTCATTAGAGATTATTCCTTCACTTGCATTTTGATTTTGGTTAGCTAGGGTCGGGTTACGTTAATTTCAATCACTTTGCTAAGCCTGGAGTTTGCTTAGTGGGATTTTTACTCTTCCAATGGGTGTGAAACCTTTGTGACAGGTCTTGATTAGCTAGGGTTTTACCTGTACAAGTTCAAATTCCACTATTGATTGCAGCTTGACTCTACCAAGGAGGAAATCATGATTTTTTTCCCCTCTTCTTGCATTTGACTTCTGAACAAGGTGAAACTCATGCAAAACCTTATATTGTGTTATATGAGCTAGCTGATGAATTTGTGTTGTGATTGAAGTCACTTCTACTAGTTTGGGCTTAGTGTTAGGGATTTTGCTTGAGAAATTTGTTTCATATAGCATCTAGAGACCTCCAAAATAAAAGATCTCCCTTAAGTGTGGATTTTACCCCTAGTTGGACATGTGGGTCAAGTGTGCAACTCCAAATACAATGTGGTTCAAGGTAGTGAGAAAAAAACCCAATTTTTTTCCTATCTAAAACAAAAATAAACTTTTTCAACTAAACAGTTACTCATATACACTTGTACACTTATTTCAAACATTTTCATGGTGGCTCATCGTTGAGCTCATTGTCAGGTGGACAAAGCTATTAGTCATTTTTGGGTTCAATCTGATAGCTTGCAAAAACTGAAATTTTCTTTTGTAGGTCTTTCCAGCAAACCAAAATTGGCTTTTGAAGCTAGGGATGTGTTAGAGCTAACCCAAAATCGATTGCCCCTTTGATTTTTGTGATAAGTAAGTGGTTGTCTCAACCTTGCCTAGTCATTGTTTTTGGGTTTGGGTTGGCCTAGATATAACTGCTCCTTTTCCTTGTTAGATTTGACATGCAATGGCATCAAACAATAGTGTACTAGGTAGGGAACATACCTCTCATGTTTGGTGTTAAAGCTCAAACCATGATGGACGTGGGGATCACAAGAAAAACTGCTCCAAAGTAGCTTTCTCTTTCTTACACACACAAAGTCACAACTGAAAATGAAGAGTTAAGTGTGTATCAGGATTTTGGATAAGCCTTTCTTCCACACCTCACAGTCCTACCACATTTTTTGATGAATGTTATGCAAAAAAATTGAATTCCGACACCGTATGACCCTAATCTGTCCATTTTGTCCGATCAGGCTTTTGCAGCTTAAAAACATTTTCCTCAATTTATTTGATTTTGGCCATAACTTGCTTGTTATTGTTTTGAATCAAATTTTGAAAAATCTTATCTCATCCTTTTTTGGTAATTTTCCTACCTGTTGTAGCCATTTATTGCATATAAAATGAGAAAAAAACAAGAAAAAAAAGTAAAATTGATCTAAATTTTTTGATCTGGACCAAAACAAATATGGAAGGTCTGACCACTTTTCTTTGTGGTAGTGTTTATGACCCATACAAAAGTTTCGTAACATTTAATGGTCTAGTAACTTGTGTGTAGTGGAAAATAGCATGAACATAGTGAGCATTTCATTAGAATAGATTCCTGATGAGAATAACAAGAGTGCTTGGGTGGAGAGAGCAACAAAAAGCATAACACCTAGCTAGCTAGCATGAACAATACTTCAAAAGAGAGAGAAATTAAGCAATTGTGACAACAATTGAGGACCGGATTCGCATGGAGCCGGTCCCCCCTCCAAAAGGCTTTGTATTATGGTTTCTCCCATCAAGAGAGACATTTTACAATACAATTTCTTGTGTTCCTTCAATACTAGCTAGTGGAATGAAGATGGAAACTTCATGCACTAAGCAAAACACTTATCGAACACAACATCAATTCTCTCACCGTCTCAGACCCAAGACCTCACACACCTTTGAAGATGGTGAGATCTAGCGGCGTATGAGAGTAGATTGAGAGGAGGGAGGAGTATTCTTATGATAAAAATGTACATCTCCTCACGTAATCACTCATATTAGCATAGCTTAGCTTAGTAATTAGCATGGTAGAGGAGGTGAGCATGCATTGAATCTTGGATCTTGGTTGGATTTACATCACAAAGCCAAGAGTTGTTGGTGTAGGCCTCCCTTCTCACAAGCTTGGAGTAGGTGATAAGTTTTCTATTAAAGCTTGAGAATGAGAGAGAGTTTTCTTGCTCCACACATGAGCTAGTGTGAGTGTGTAGGTAATAATTCCTTTGAAAAATCGGCCCCCTCTCTCTCTCTTGGTCAACCCCTCTTGCTATTTGCTCTTGCTAGCATCCTATTGGACCTCCCCAGGCTTAGCCAATGGTAAGTAAGCAACATAAGTGATAGTCTTCTGACATGTGTTCCCCTTTCCCCTTTTGTGAGAGTTTTAGGTAATTAAAAAATGCAACTAAAGTCTCATTGGACCCCTTGGGAGACTGTCCAATAGTCTTCTAGAGAGCTTAATTCCCACTGGTTATTTTATTAAAAGTTTTCTAATTAATTAAACTAGATTTACTCTAGCCTAATTCTCATTGGTCCACCTCCAAGGTTATCCAATAGGATTGAGTACACCTTGTGGGCATCTGGGCTAGGGAGATGACATGTGTCCCTCATTCCCTTTGTGTAAAGGGAGCTTGTGTGTGTGTGTGTGTGTGTGTGTTTTTCTCTCTCATCCCCTACTTGCAGGGCTCACCCCCTCCTATGTAGGGATGGATGAAGACTTTTGAGGCACACACAAAGCATCCAATGTCCCCAATGTTTGACCTTTGGACACGACCTTAGAATTTTGGAACCTTTGCATTTTGGAAGTCTTAATGGGCTGAACCTTAGGTTCTTTTAAGCCCATTGGTGTACATAGCTCTTTTGCAGATGGCCCCCCCTTTGGATCCCTATTTTCCCTCCTTTGGATCCCTAATGTGGCCGGTCTGCTAACTTAACCAATATTCTAGATTTTTCTCCCCTGGCACTTCCCCATATTAAATCATTAGTTTAATATTATGACATCACCTCTCTCTTGAAATCATAGTCGTCCTCGACTATGGGATAGAGAAGATAAACCATATTCATTAGTCTTCCTAGCGGGTAGAGGATCCCTATGTTACCCTACGACATCGTTCCAGAATGGATGACTAGTCCATTTGGTGCTTGAGAGCCTGAAGTTTCCGCAGGCATGCCTGCACATTAGTCCTATCATCTTCCGTAGTAGAGTGACAAGCTCTACTTGGTGTTCGGGAGACTTCGTCTCCGCAAACTTGATCTAAGCATGCATACCACTTCATTTTTGTGCACAATAAAGAAAAATAGAGTCTTATAAGACAAAAATTTTGTTCATTTTTAACATTTGTACACTTGCTTACTCTTGGGAAGCATTCTAAGCATTGACAAGGTTTAGGTTATCCTTTAATTGTATGCATTGCATCCATTTAGCATCTTCAAAAGGATAATTATTAAACTTAATAAGATATCGTCGGATAGTCTTACCGCCTCCTAGTACCTTGTCTTCATGTCGGAGAGTGGACTCGGGCTGCAGTACCTCTTCTTGGTCCTCGATCTCCATTGGGTCTTTAATTGTTGGTTCTTGTGGTGGTGCTCCTTTGTAACGCTTTAGTAGGCTCACATGGAAAGCATTGTGTATGAGCTAATGGTTAAACAACTTGAGTTGATAGGCCATCTCATTGATTGGCCTAAGAATTTGGAAGGGACCATAGTACCTTTTTGCTAACTTATCATAGTACTTTTGGTGTCCCGTAGGATTCTTGCCCGTCGTGTGCCTTAATCGAGCCTTGGGAAATTTGAGTAAGACCCAATCATTTTCTTTAAAGGCTTGGGCTCTTCTATGCTTATCAGCAAAGCAGTCTTGTGCCTTTGCTGTGATATAGAGATAGCATCCTTAATCTTTTGGAAATATTCTTGTAGGTCGTGGCTATACTCATCTGCAACGAAGATCTTCCCGTATACCTTAAGTAGCAAGGGATTTTTTATCTTCCCTCAATTACCTCAAAAGGTGCTTTTCCCATGGAAGTCTGTACAGTGTTATTGTAGGCATACTCCACTAAGGGTAAGTACTTCTCCCATTGGGATATTTGATCTACTTCTGTTACATAGGCTTTTAGTAGATCGAGAATTTTTAGGTTAGCTATTTCACTTTGGCCATCCGTTTGCGAATGACAGGCCGAAGAGAAGTTTAGCCTTGTTCCTAAATTCTCAAAGAGACCCTTCCAAAAATTACTAGTCATTCTAGGATCTCTATTCGACACTATGGACATTGGCAAGCCATGGTACTTGAAGATTTGTGAAATGAAGAGGGTTGCCATTTGATGGGCTTTGATAGTCTTTTTGACAGGTATAAAATGAACTTGTTTACTGAACCTGTCTATTATCATCCATATTCCCGTATTCCCATGGATAGACTTAGGCAATCCAAAGATAAAATCCATGGATATGCTCTCCCATGGTGAATTAGGGATTGACAAAGGTTGAAGCAATCCAAGTTGCTTCCCTCTATCAAACTTTGTGTTTTGGCATACCACACATATAGAAACATACTCTTGTATGTTTGCTTTCATGGTAGTCCAATAGAAATATGTTTCAATCCCCTTTAGGGTAGACTAAATCCCTCTATGTCCTGCATAAGGAAGAGCATGAGATTCATACTTTAGTTTCTCACATAGTGAGCTAGTAATGCATAGTCTATTGCATAGAGAAGATAACCATCTTGTAAAGTAAATGGTTCCTCTTTCTTCCCTAGTGAAAGGGCTGAAATCACATCTCTAAAATCAGAATCAATAGCATACTCATGTATCATAGAAGATAGATCATTGTGAGTTGCTATGGAAACCGCATTCACTCTCAGCCTTCTTGAGAGTGCATCAGCTACTTGATTATGCTTGCTAGCAATGTGAGCAATATGAAAATGAAATTGCGAAAGGAAATTTTCCCACTTCATTTGTTTGTCGGAGAGCTTTGTCTGTGTCATGAAGTACTTAAGACTTTGGTGATCCGTCCGCAGAATGAAAGGATTCCCCAATAAATAGTCCCCTAGAGCTTGCTCAACAGGGTCGAGCCTTTGACTTTCAGAGCCTATGGCGTGCCCTTCTTGAAGCAAAACAGCTCCAAGGCAATCACCACAAGCATCACATTGGACCTCAAATGGCTTTGAGAGATCCGGTAGTGTAAGCACAAGTTGAGAGATAAGCTTTTTGAAATCATTGTTGTCCTTGCCAGACCATGTGTACCTAATGTTTTTCTTTGTTAGGTCATGTAATGGTCCTGCTATTAATGAGAACTTTTCTATGAAGCATCTATAGTATGCGCACATACCTATAAAGCTTCTTAACTCATGAAGATTCCTTGGTTTAGGCCATCCTTTTATTACCTCTAACTTTGATGGATCCATTTGGATGCCATATTGAGAGATAATGTGACCTAAATACTCAATCTCTTGTAAGAAAAATTCACTTTTCTTTCAATTAACATAAATTTTATTCTCTCTTAGAACTTGAAATATTACTTGGAGGTGTTGCTTGTGTTCGTCAAATGAATTAGAGTAGATGATGATATCATCAAAGAACACTCCAGTAAAGGTTCAGTGAGGCCTGAATAGCTTCTCCATCAAGCAGCTGAATGTAGCTGGTGCATTGGTCAAGCCAAAAGGCATGACAATATATCCGTAAAGACCAAACGTAGTGCAAAATGCGGTCTTTATAATGTCTTGATCAACTATCCTTATTTGATGGTAGCCACTTTTTAGGTCAATCCTACTGAAGTAGGTCGATCCTTGTAGCTTATCAAATAGGTCTTCTAACTGTGGAACGGGAAACCTGTTTTTGACAGTGATCCTATTTAGTGCTCTATAGTCAACACACATACGATATGTGCCGTCTTTCTTTTGCACTAGTAACACGGTTGAGCAAAATGCAAATGAGCTAGGCCTAACCATGCCCTTCTCAACTAACTCATGCACTTGCCGCATAATCTCCTCTTGTTGAGCTTGAGAAACTCTATAAGGAGGTTTTTTAGGCGGTGAACTTCCTGGAAGAAGTTCAATTGCATGGTCATCATTACCTCATTTAGAAGGTATCTCACAAGGGATGTCGTCAATAAAGACATCTTGAAACCCCTTGAGAAAATTGGATAACTCTAATTCCTTTTGATTGTGTATATTTTCTTTTGCTAAAACATTAGGTTCATTTTGAGAATCTTTAACAAAAATTATGTACACAAAAATAGAGCTCTTTATTGACTTGTTGAAAGCTTGTGTATGTACAATGGGTATAGTGTTACACATTTCCTGGGCATCTATGCACATATCTTTTTCCCTGAACTTAAAGGAGATACTCCTTTCAGGGAATTTAACATTGGCAGCCATGTGATCAAACCATGGTGCCCCTAGGCTTACATCCTCATGCTTGAGAGGAGAGATAAAGAAGTCCTCTTTGTCCACATAGCTTTGGACATGGAGTCTCAATTTCCCGATTAAGGGAGTGACTGAAGCTTCTTGCCCCTTGAAAGCACCCTCTGCGAGTAGGACATCTCCCATCTCGTCGATTTGTATGCCTAGCTTGGTGGCCAATTCTATAGATATAAAATTATGAGTAGAACCAGGGTCAAAGAGAATAAAAGCATCATGTTCTCTTACCTTTCCCCAAGCATGGCATAGAGGAGATCCTTTGTGGTGAGTTTCCTCCTCTTGGATTTCGACCAAGGTAGCTCTAGGAGGATCATGGCGGTTGTTCTTTTGGGCACAAGCGCGGTACGCATGCCCTTGTTCGCCGCACTTGAAACACCGGTTATCCTTGCGATAACGCTCAAGCTCTTCAAGAGAGAGTTTATTTTTGCCTTTGTAAACTCCCTTCTCCTTAGCTTTGTTGGAATTGCCCTTAGAAGACTTTTGGACATTGTCCTTTCCCTTAGGCTCATTGGAACCCTTGTTTTCAGGGGGCTTAGAATTCCTCTTAGCCACTGTTTAGAAATTGATTTGAGAGGCCACCATAGTATGATGTATTATTGCCGATATGGTGAGTGTCCTTTGGGAGTTGACATACTCCGTCATTTCTTCGGTTAAGCCCGCAAAAAATTGCTAATTTTGCTCTCCAAAATCCAACTTTTTGAAGACAATGGCTTTGAGTTGTAGGTTCCAAAACTTGTCTACATATTTGTGGATTTATTCGTAGGGCGAGCTTCAAGCTTTGCCATTCGGTGAGTACTGTCTTTGGCATTGGTGGCCAAAACTGCTTTATAATGGAAGCTCTTAAAGCTTTTCATGTTCGTGGAGCTTCACCGTTGGCCCGTAGGCTAGACCACCATTGTTTGGCGGACTTTTGAAAGTGCATAGCTACATGGCATAGCTTAGAGGACTCCGTGAAGCCCTCATCTCCGAACTCCACATCAAATTGTTGGATAAAGGCCAAGACTTTGTCTGTAGCACCAAAAGTGCCATCATAGGTAAGAAAAGAGATGCTCTTCCCTCCCTCTTTGAATTTCTTGAGCTTGGACGACCTCTTCCATGCGGCATAGGATTTCCTATGGACTCTTCTTTTTGATGGTTCAAAGGTTGCACCATCACTTTCTTCAAAAGATGAATAATTTGAGGAAGATGGAGAAGAGGGTGACCTCTTTCTTTCCTTTTTCTTTCCTTGATCGTCTTTGTCTTCACCATCACTTTCATAAGAGAAAGAGGATGGAGAAGATGGAGAAGAGGGTGTCATCTTTCTCGCCTTCTTCTTCTCTTGATTTTTGTCATCCCACTTTGAAGTATGGTGTGGAGAAGTATGCGATGGTCTTCTCTGTTTTGGAGGTGATGGAGAGCGTTTAGCCCGCCGTCTTCGTGGAGCCATCTCTGCCGAGGTGGCGGGAGACTCACTTCTTTCTTGTTCCTTTGGTGGAGGCTCTTGAGTTCTCCTTTGAGAAGGAGATGTGTCATCAAGGAGAAAATTTTTGAGCCCTTCATATGGATCCTCTTCTTCTTCCCGAATCGGAGAGAGACCTCTTTTGGAAGTCTCGCAAGGAGACTTACTAGGTGTTCTCTCATCATGGTGGGGAGCTTGGAAAATCCCATGAGCACGAAGCTGAAATTGCACTTCACTTTGGAGGGATGGATTGCCCATGGCTTGTTGAAGCCTAGAACAAGATAGTTAACAAGCATTGGGGCATCATTAGTAGCTTGCTCATTAGCAAAATCAAAGTTGTCAACATTAATTTCACTCTCTTTACTATTGTGAGCCATTCTACCAACTTTTAGGTGTACTTTGGCACTTCAAGCCCTAATTGCTACTCCTCTTTACCCCTTTAAAAAAACACTCAAGCTACTGTACCCGTGGCTTGAATACCATTAATTGCAAGGAATAGAAGAGAGGGTCGTTCAACACCAAAACACCACTAGCTCCTGTCAAGCTTCTAATAGCTCAATAAATGTTAAGCCTTAGGCAAGCCCCATAGGACTCCACTATTTACACCATAGCTCTCGGCGGTGATGCCCCGTTAACTACACAAAGGCAGGCGCATTGCAAGGCTGAAAAATCCCTATTCTACTTACTCACATGCAATTAATAGTACCAACCATTTCTAGCTAGCTTGAGGACCTCCCTTCTTGAGCAAGAAAAGAGAAACCTTGTGCTCTGATACCAATGTAACATTTAATGGTCTAGTAACTTGTGTGTAGCGGAAAATAGCATGAACATAGTTAGCATTTCATTATAATAGATTCCTAATGAGAATAACAAGAGTTCTTTGGTGGAGAGAGCAACAAAAAGCATAACACCGAGTTAGATAACATGAACAATACTTCAAAAGAGAGAAAAATTAAGCAATTGACAACATTTGAGGACCGGATTTTCATGGAGCCGGTCCCCCCTCCAAAAGGCTTTGTATTATGGTTTCTCCCATCAAGAGAGACATTTTACAATACAATTTCTTGTGTTCCTTCAATACTATCTAGTGCAATGAAGATGGAAACTTCATGCACTAAGCAAAACACTTATCAAACACAACACCAATTCCCTCACGGTCTCAAACCCAAGACCTCACACACCTTCGAAGATGGTGAGATCTAGCGGGGTGTGAGAGTAGATTGAGAGGAGGGAGGAGTATTCTTACAATAAAAATGTACATCTCCTCACGTAATCACTCATATTATCATAGCTTAGCTTAGTAATTAGCATGGTAGAGGAGTTGATCATGCATTGAATCTTGGATCTTGGTTGGATTTGCATCACAAAGCCAAGAGTTGTTGGTGTAGGCCTCCCTTCTCACAAGCTTGGAGTAGGTGATAAGTTTTCTATTAAATCTTGAGAAGGAGAGAGATTCTTCTTACTCCACACATGAGCTAGTGTGAGTGTGTAGGTGATAATGCCTTTGAAAAATCGGCCCCCTCTCTCTCTTGGTCGAACCCTCTTGCTATTTGCTCTTGCTAGCATCCTATTGGACCTCCCGAGGCTTAGCCAATGGTAATTAAGCAACATAAGTGATAGCCTTCTGACATGTGTCCCCCTTTCCCCTTTTGTGAGAGGTTTAGGTAATTAATAAATGCAACTAAATTCTCATTGGACCCCTTTTCCTCCTGGCCAATAGGAATTAGGCAAGCCATTGGGCTGTTGAATGCTCATTGGACCCCTTGGGAGACTGTCCAATAGTCTTCTAGAGAGCTTAATTCCCACTGGTTATTTTATTAAAAGTTTTTAAATTAATTAAACTAGATTTACTGTAGGCTAATTCTCATTGGGTCCACCTCCAAGGCCATCCAATAGGATTTGAGTACACCTTGTGGGCATCTGGGCTACGGAGCTGACATGTGTCCTTCATTTCTTGTGTGTAAAGGGAGCTTGTGTGTGTGTGTGTGTGTGTTTTTGTCTCTCATCCCCTACTTGCAGGGCTCGCCCCCTCCTATGTAGGGATGGATGAAGACTTTTGAGGCACACGCAAAGCATCCAATGTCCCTAATGTTTGACCTTTGGACACAACCTTTGAATTTTGGAACCTTTGCATTTTAGAAGTCTTAATGGGCTGAACCTTAGGTTCTTTTAAGCCCATTGGTGCACATAGCTCTTTTGCAGATGGCCCCCCTTTGGATCCCTATTTTCCCTCCTTTGGATCCCTATTGTGGCCGGTCTGCTAACTTAACCAATATTCTAGCTTTTTCTCCCTTGGCACTTCCCCATATTAAATGATCAGTTTAACATGAGAAAATCATTTAGGAGAATTAGATTGATTATTATGGCAATTTTGGCATGACAATAACTGACAACCAATAAAACTATAATAGACTTATGACACTTGACTCGTGAAAACAATTTGCAAAGTCTTGTACCACATTCTCGAATCAAATGTTCTATGTATTTGTAGTATAAGCTTCTTCAAAGAGTATAAGGATGTGTTTGCATGGTCTTATAAGGACTTGAAGGGGGTTGATCTTGCCATTTGTTCATACAATTTCTCTAAAGCCTAACCCTAAGCCAAGCACCCTTATACTTAAAATGAAACTTTTGCAAATAAAATCAAAGAGGAGATTGATAAGATAAAGGAAGCTGAATTCATTTACAAAATTGAACACACAAATTTTGGGTGTCCCTAATTATGGTGGTACCTAAGAAGAATGGCAAGTTAAGAGTGTCCGTCAATCTCAAAAAAGTATACACAATGTCCATCCATGATAATTATCCTCTTTCTATTACTGATCTTGTCTTGGAAAGAGTACCAAGGGAGCATGCATAGAGCTTTTTCGATGGATTTCTAGGTTACAATCAATTGGCTATTAGATCATTGGATGATCGGCACCAAAAAACCTTTGCTATTGAGTGGGGTATTTTTGCATATCGAGTGATGCCTTTTGGACTCACAAACGCATGGACCACCTGCCAAAGGCTCATGACTCATGCTTTTAGAGAATACTTGTGTATCTTTTTAAAAATATATATGGATGATCTATGTGTGTACTCAATGTTATGCGAAGACTGAATAGAGCATCTGAAAAAAATTATTTGGGAAATGTTGCACCTATCCGATTTGCCTTAATCTAGAAAAATGTGCTTTCATGGTCAGGAAAGGCAAAATCTTGGGATATATCATATTTGCTAGTGAAATATCCATGGATATGGATGAAAACAAGGTGATTGTGGACATGCCATGCCCAAAGATAGTGAGAGAGGTTCAATCATTCATGGAACATCGTGGATACTATAGGAAGCTTATTGTATGTAGTCATCGCTCAACATCTTTATGGTTTGATTGTGACCTTTGATTGCACACAAGAGTTTGAGAAATCATTTCAAAAATTGAAGCAAGCATTGGTATTGGCACCTATCCTTAAAACATCGAACTGGAGCAAGATTAAAGAGAAACACATGTCACAATGGACTTTGTTTATCATGGGAACCAGAACCTACCAAAAATTGATGAGAATGGGATTTTTCTAGCCTAGTATGAAATTTGATGCTCACATGTATGTTAAGAATTGAAAGTTGTGTACAAATAGACCCCTTATGGAGTATGATACAATGTTTTAGATAAACATAGCACCTCATTGGAGTAGTAAGTATAGTGTGGGTTTTTTTAATCAGGTTCCTTTTCCTACAAATATGTCCAAAATGAGGATAAAAGCTATCAAAATGGAAGCACATTTGTATGATTTGATTGGCAGCTAGCTATAAAATTGTTGCAAAGATAATCAACTTACACTCTGTGCATCAAAGTGGGAGGTCATTTTTCTGCTGAAAAATGGCTAATTCTATAACATTTATCAAAAAATTTCCAGTCAAGACTCCTCATCGATGTTGAATCATAGATGAGTGGTGGATGAATGTGAGAACAAAAAGTCCACTTCAAAGGGATGAAACTCATATGAGACCAATGAAAGGAGCACGTGCATTTTCCAAGTGGGTCTAGATTTTGTGGGTCCCATAGCATTTCCATCTTAAAGGAATCATAAAACATATTACAATCTCTATAGACTATTTGACCAAGTGGGTTAAGGCCAAAGCCACACAAAGAATGATGCAAGCACTACAACGCAATTCTTGTATGATAATGTTTTCACACCGTATGGTTTTCCTATTGAGATTTTCATTGATCGAGGGACACATTTTTTTAATGAATTCATTGAGTATTTAATTGACTAGTTCATGGTCATACATTGAAAATCAGCTTCATATCACCCACAAACTATTGCTCAAGTTGAGAGTGCCAAAAAAGTCTTGTGCACGGCTCTAACCAAAATTGTTAATGAAAATAGGTCAAATTGAGATCAAAAGTTGCACTTTTCCATTTGGTCCTATAGAGTTGTTGTCAGGCCAAGGGCCAAACCAAGGGGTCACGGACCTCGGCCAAAGGCCGGCTGCCAATGGGAAGGGGTCCGAAAGGGGCTAGGAGCCTATTAAAGGGAGGTTGGGTGGATGGACCGGGACCTGGCAGTCCATTGGTTTGAGATTGGTATCAGAGCTAAAGATAGAACTCAGGCACGTTTTGCTTTTTTGGGGATGCATGTTGCATGCAAAAAAAAGTTGAGGAGGAAGAAGAAGGTCGGGCCGAGCACGTGCAGAAGCTCTAAGTCGAGGACGAGGCATGTTTCGACATGCACCAAATTAGTTGGGGTTAGGCTCAGTTGGAGCGCAAGTGAAAAGCAGCAACTTTTCGTGCTTGGCCCGCCCTCAAAGAACTGCTACATAGCGAGCTCCATCATCATCTTTGCCATGCGCTGGTCGACGGCTCTGTTGCAGAGAATTTTCAACAATTTGTTTTATAAAAAAAATCCCTAGCCACACTTAGTGGCCTTGCCAAAGGGAGGCTCCCACGCAGTTGGGTTGCAAAGCATCGAAAAACCTCAACTCCGTTCTCTTTGCTACTTTATTCGGCTCTCCATTTTGCTTGGTACAATCAAGCACCATTGTTCTTGATTCGTGCAAATTCAACAGCCTGAAAATTGTTGCAGCTTCGTATTTGAAGCTTTGACAAACTGCAATTTGGTCACCCAGCTTCAACCGATTTGGTGGTTGCATACGATGCAAGCCGCATCGGACGCGCCTGCAAATTAAGCTACTCTTCGTTTTGGATTGAAGTTTGCTTTCGAATTCAGCGTTCTTTCCCATCAAAGGAGTAATTATACGGTTAATTATTGAAACTTGCTACGAGCTCGTTGGAATTCAGGTATTCTCCTCTCTTTTCTCGCACAGTACATCCAAAGCATGGATTCGGACATATATATGCATCATGCATTCGAGCAGAGCAATCCACACACGTTTCGTCTGCCGATGCCATGCGGATAGTTCCTCTCACGGAGGGTAATCGTGGCACAACGGCAATAGACGATGCGTATGAGTTGCTGAACATGCAAGATTTCCGTGCATTGCAAACACGCATGACTGTGCTTGAAACGAATTTTGCACAATTAAATCAGAATGTCACAGCATTATCCGATTTGATTAAGTTGCATATGCGGCAGCAGGCCACGGGTCCTGCTGGTCAACAAAATCAGGAGAACGGCTCTACACCAGGCTAAGGGCCGGGTGCTGGGCAAGGCCCTCCTCTGGGACCATTGCACTCTCTGACCCAAAAAGAGGTGGACAATTTGTTGAAAAATACAAAGTCACCAATTTGTCGGGGAGAAGAGCGTGAGCGAAACAAGGACACCGTGAATATTTTTCTCAGCAAGTGGGATGGTATTCGTGACCTTCAACGTACCCCGGTTGCAGCCAAGGCACTGCAGACTGACTTTGGACGGCAAGGCCTATAAATGGTGGATGTCTCTCAAGGAGAAGGGTATCCTACCACAGACTTGGGCAGCTTTTGAGACTGTCTTCAGGAAGGAATTTCTACCTACTAATGAGAAGGATAGAAATTGGACCGCCTGGGACGAATGTTCTATGCGCCAGCATAAAACATTATCGGAATATATTTCCCAGTATCGGGATGTGATCCTCAAGCTGGAAGGGATGGACACCTTTCAGCACGTACGTGGGTTCATCCGTGGGTTAAAACCCGAGCTTAAGAAGCACGTTAAAACCCAGGATCCACAAACACTTGAGGACGCAATAGTGCAAGCTCACATCCATGATGATCCCGATGATCGGGCATTGCATAGTTCGCATGTGCATGACACTACACTTGTTTCAACACGTCCACAACATGTGCATCATAAAAGAAAATTTGCATCTGCTGCATCAGAGATCTCCAAAAAGCCCAAGGGGTCACGAGGTCCTCTCTCAACGGAAGAGTTTGAGAAAGCCAAAAAAGAAAATTTGTGCTTTAAATGTTTGGGAGCTGGACATAGCAGAAAGGATTGTCCCAAGGGGAAATCTACTGTCAAGACAAGGGGAAGGAAAAAGCAGTGCACATGGTGCAGCTTTTACCTCTTGAATCCTCTTCCTAGTTTGCTAATGTGGAAGTAACACACATTGAGGCGGTGCATGAGTGCTGTATCACGGCCTCCATGTGGCAGCAGACTTTTGGACCACATGAGTTGGTGCGTATGCATGGATCTATCCAGGGGCACAGGGTGCGGATCTTGGTAGACGATGGTGCATCGCACAATTTCATCAATTATAAATTGGTGAAACGACTCAAATTGCCCCAAACCCCGAGTTCCCATCCCTATAAGGTAGCAATCATTAACGGCCATGATGCTGAGGTATGGGAAACTCAGGTTAAAGATGTACCTCTAGAAATTCAAGGATACCGTACCTCTTTGGATTTCCAAGACGTCATGAATATGGAGAGGGCGGATGTGGTTCTTATTCGTGAATGGTTGCATAGTTTAGGATCATCACTTAGACGTAGCTATGAGCATAACAGTCTAATGTTCGAATCCAATGGTGTGCACGTGTTGTTGTTGGGGGAGAAGGATGTACCTTCCTCACCACTTATTTGTACAACTGAGCTTATGAAGCTCGCTTCTGATGATGCAATAGAAGAACTCTTTTTGTGTTACGCACTGTGCCATTTTATTTCCAATGTGGATGATGTTTTTAATGATGATAATGTTTCGAATAAAACTTCCTCAATGCCGCATTCTTCTCTCCTTCCTCTTCCAGCTATTCCTACTAATTCAAAACAAGCAAATGTTGCTAATGAATTAAAGGAACTTTTAAGGGAATTCAAGGATGTTTTCCCAGATGATTTACCACCAGGGCTACCGCCGACATGTTCTATGCAACATGGCATAGATGTGGTTGCAGGCAGTAAGCCAGTGAGTAAACCGCCTTACAGAATGAGTCATTCTGAGGCTGTTGAGGTGGAACGCCAGCTTGTTGACTATCTCAGTAGAGGGTTTATTCAACCAAGTTCTTCACCATGGGCCTCTCTCATTCTTTTGGTGAAGAAAAAGGATGGTAGTATGCGCATGTGCGTAGATTACCGTGGATTAAATGCAATTACTGTTAAGAACAAGTACCCATTGCCACGAGTAGATGAGCTGTTTGATAAGCTCACCCACGCTCGTATATTTTCAAAGATTGATTTAAGATCTGGGTATCATCAAGTATGCATCAGGCTTGCGGATATACCCAAAACAGCGTTCCGAACAAGGTTTGGACATTATGAGTTTTTGGTGATGCCCTTTGGGTTAACCAATGCTCCAGCTACGTTCATGACACTCATGGATAGTGTCTTGAGACCATACTTGGAAAAGTTTGTTATCGTTTTCCTCGATGACATTCTTGTATATAGTGCCTCTGAGGAAGAGCATTTAGCACATTTAAAACAAGTGTTTCATTTGTTATGCCAAAATCAGTTATATGCCAAGGAATCCAAATGTGATTTCCTCAAGGAGGAAATTCACTACTTGGGGCATGTTATTTCGGCTGCAGGGTTACACATGGATCAATCCAAGGTGGATGCCATTCGGAGGTGGCCCTCTCCCAAAAATTTGGAAGAGCTCCATATTTTTTTGGGTTTTGCAGGTTTTTATCGTAGATTCATTAAAAACTATGCCCATATTGTTGTTCCCATGACAAATCAACTGAAAGCCAAGGGCAAGACATTTCAGTGGGGATTAGCACAGCAACAAAGTTTTGACAAACTTAAGGACACATTAGCCAGAGCTCCTGTTTTGGCTATTGTCGATCCCTTAAATCCATTTGTTTTAGAAATGGATGCTAGTAATCATGCGATTGGAGCAGTCCTTCTGCAAGAGGTAAGGCCCATTGCATTTGAAAGCAAGAAGTTGGATTTAGCACAACAGAATTACTCTGCTTACGAACGAGAGCTCTATGCAATAGTGTCTGCTTTAAAGACATGGCAACATTATTTGTATGGTACACAGTTTGAGATTGTGTTTGACCATGAAAGCATCAAGTGGTTTACACAACAAAGTGATTTGAAGGGTTGCAAAGACAGATGGGATGAGATTCTACACGAGTATGATGCCAAGCTACGTTATCGCAAAGGGCGGTACAATGTAGTGGCTGATGCTCTCAGTCGAATGCCAGAGATCAACTCTCTCCTTTTCACGGAATTGTGGAGTGAGTTTTTGAAATCTCTCAAAGGTAAGTGCGAGCATGATACTGCATACTCCAAGGTGTGGAGCTATGTTAGAAAGAGGGATCCTTCTCACTCCACTCCAATGTTGGTAGTGGTTTTGTTTCCTCCACACCCAGTTCTCCGCTTTCAAGTAATGAACTACAGAAATGGAAGAATTTTTCCATAGATGATGGGTACCTACTCCACAAGGGGAGAGTGTGTGTACCGACGGACGCGGACATTCGGCGCCAAATTCTTTATGAATGTCACGATAGTCCAAGTGCAGGGCACCCGGGAATTAAGAAAACTTATGCACTCGTAAGACGACAGTTTTACTGGCCATGTTTGCATGGGTATGTTCAAAACTATGTCTTGCATTGCCAAAAATGTCAAGTTAATAAAGCAAAGCACCTGAAAGCAGGAGGACTTACATCCTTTAGAAATTCCCAATGGTAAATGGGAAAGTATCTCCATGGATTTTATTGTGGGTTTACCAACCACTATTCGAGGCCATGACTCGGTATGGGTGGTCGTAGACCGGTGGACTAAACTTTGTCGATTTATTCCAACCAAGTCAACCATTAAGACTCCAGAATTGGCTAAGTTATTTGTGGAAAATCTTTACAGGTTGTATGGATTGCCAAGTAACATTGTGAGTGATCGTGATCCCAAGTTTAACAGTCATTTTTGGAGGGTTGTTTTTAAACGATTGGGTACACAACTTAATTTAAGTACGGCTGATCACCCTAAAACAGATGGTCAGACTGAATGAGTCAACCAAGTGCTAGAGGATATGCTACGAGCATACGTTAGCAAGAAGAAATCCGATTGGGAAGATTATCTTCCTATTATTGAGTTTGCATATAATAGTGCTAACATGTTACAACTGGTTTTAGTCCATTCATTCTTATGTATGGTTTTCAACCTAGATCACCAGTGACGGTGGGGTTGGCAACTGAGAAGCTCCAATAGGTCAAGGAGTTCCTCCAAGATCATATGGAAATGCTGAGACTTGCTCGTCAAAATGTTTGACAAGCACAGGATCGGTATAAGAAATATGCTGATGAGAAACGTCGACAAGTTACCTTCACGGAAGGGGAAGAGGTATTTTTACGTGTGCCAGAGAATTCAGAAAGTCTGAAGACTGGGCCTACACCCAAATTATCTCCACGTTATTGTGGGCCTTTCAAGATACTCAAGCGAGTTGGTGATAGGGCCTACAAACTTGAGTTACCTGCGCACTCTCGTGTCCATCCGGTATTTCATGTAAGTCGTTTACGTAAACGCTTACATGGGGACGACAATGTTATAGGCCTGCAGATATTGGTTGATTTCACTGAACATCCCACTCAACCGCATGAACCTGAACGCATTTTAGATTTTCATGAACTTCGTACTCGTCATCATGTACGTAGTCAAGCTTTAGTCAAGTGGAAAGATCGCCCTGAAGAGGGTGCCACTTGGGAAAACATTAGTGTTCTTAAGAAGAAATTCCCCACTTTTGTTTTTGAGGACAAAAGCGCTTCTCCAAGGGGGGAGTAATGTCAAGCCAAGGGCCAAACCAAGGGGTCACGGACTCGGCCAAAGGCCGACTGCCAGTGGGAAGGGGTCCGAAAGGGGCTAGGAGCCTATTAAAGGGAGGTTGGGTGTATAGACCGGGACCTGGCAGTCCATTGGTTTGAGAGTTGCACACAAGATTGTTCTAGGAAGTGCACCTTATAACATAGTGTTTGGACTTAATGCAATTTTACCCATAGAGTTTTTAATTCCAACCTTGCATATGGCAAATAAACTTGAGTGGACTCGGCATGAATGGTATGACCATTTGGATGACCTAGAAAATTTGGATGACATTAGGTTAAAAGCAACGATCACAATATATACATCCAAAAACAATGCATGAAAGAGTTTCATGAGAAGCATGTAAAGTCTAAATGCTTTGTTTACACTCTGAAGAAAAAAACAAAGAAATAAAAAATGCAAGGGATGGAACCATTTGTGATTCATTCTATATCACTGAGTAGAGACATTAATCTTGCTACATTAAATGGACGGAAATGCCAAATTAGATCACTGGTTGTAGGCTAAAGAAATATCACTTGCCACTGACTCAAGAGACGCTTGAAAGGGAACATGCACCTAGAAACAAAAAAGAAAAGCACAATCTCAAGGTTCAACAAGCACAACAAGAAGCCAAAGAGCGGATAGCAAAGAGAAAACAGAGAAAGGAAATGTTTGAGACACATATGATTGCGGTGATTCATTCGATTACCAGCATTGAGGAAGATGAAGAAAGTTTGGACCCATACATTTTTGCAAAACTAGGAGCCAACATGTTACCTATTCACACGCTGGTCAATTTTGGTGCACGTTTGAATAAAATAAGTTGGGAATTGTACCAAAAAAATTCCAAAGTTGGTCCTACAACTGTTGACAAGAACATTTATAGGATTTAATGGGATTGTGAGTATTGCTACAGGCTACATGAATCTTGTGATACACATCAATGGCTATGCATGTCCCCATACCTTCTTTGTACTACCTCCAAATTCCTTTGATAATCATCTAATACTTGGTACACCATGGCAATGCAAATACAAGGCGTTGGAGATGGGAATGGGGGAATGCATCTAGCGCACAACACAAGGCCTCTCTATAGCTCAAGACTTGGTACACCATGGCAACACAAATACAAGGCATTGGAGAGGGGAATGGGGAGTACATCTAGCACACAGCACAAAGCCTCTCTATAGCTCAGGGAATTCATAGTACCCCTATCCTCTAGAAAACAACTTCAAAAGATACAACACACACTAGTAGATCACCACCTGCACACTTCCCAGTGTTCGCACAAGCTCGCCACGAGAAAATCACCACACACTCAGACTTGTTGAGATCAGCTACACACATGCATTTTAGAGATCATTCCAATTCACACACTATTACTGCACAAAACACCTCTCTCTCACGTCCATTTTGCACAAAAAATGGCTCGAGGGACACACTTGCTCACACACACCATCACCACGACACAAAACCAAAAGAAGTAGAGAAGGGGATAGGTGGAAATGCCACTTAATAAATAGCTATGGAAGCTCGATCACAATTTAGAGACACCATATACAAGCTCTCTTACCACAACGGCACACCTAGATGACTGCCAGGCAAAAACAGACTCAAAATTACTCTTTTTGGGCTCTACAAGCACACACGTTTGCACAAAAAATCCCCACAAGAAACACCGTCTTGGCTCTTTGCAATTGACAGGCCAAACGCTTGGCAAAAAGCATTAAAATAATACAAAAATGACCCTTTATAAGGGGATTCCACTCATTTTTGGTATCTGGTCTCCCATTGTCCCAATTGGCATTTGACTTTGGAAACTCTTGAAGGGCGGTGCCCATGGCTTGATCTTTTCCCTAGCTGCTCCTTTCACTTGAGTGGGGAGGAGCACGAGTGATGTCCCTAGTGTCCCTTGGCACTTGGAAAATGTGGCACTTAATACTCTCTCTCTCTCTCTCTCTCTCTCTCTCTCTCTCTCTCTCTCTCAAGCTTCTTCTCAAAGTGACCTTCTCTCTTGGAACTCAACCCTTCCCTCCCTTGCACTACCAAGGTTGGGGCGGGGGGGGGGGGACTCTTTGCCTTAAAAAATATTGTCCCCTTTGGGCACGAGAACAGCCCGTATGGGCTTGCCACATCATCATTGTCTCCACCAGCATGTTAATGGTGGCAACACCACATGCACCATCCACAACCTTTGCAAAACCACTGGCATAGCCCATTGGGCCACCGCCACCCGTGCTACACACAGCACCAACAAGCGCCCACCATGGCCCCCAAAGAAGGGAGATATCTTTGCCTCTCTCCTTATTCTCAATGAACAAGTCACACTCCACCTTATATATTGCATCCTCCAAGGCCCGTGTTTTGCATATGGGACCTTACAAACGTGGTGTTCCATAGATTCACTTTCCCCTTAGACCTCAAAACACCTCCAAAAAATTATTATAGAAACCAATATTTTCCCCAAACTTTGGAGAGTCACCATATTTTGCTCAACAATCAGGCAACTAAGCTGTAAAGCCTTGCTAGATCTCCACCTTGCCAACTACAAACTCCAAGAACCTTTCTGCATTTTGACCTTGCCATGGCCTTGAACCATGCACACAAAAGACAAGGAAAACCATATAGCACCATGCCCTTGGCAACTGCACCCAACTTTGACGAGTTGTATCTCGGCCACCATGACTCTAATTGACAAAATCTAAAATCTAGACAACTCCACACAGTGGACACTACCTTTGGGAGCTTTGGAAGGCTAAAAAAACACCAGATGGCATGCTTATTGAGGCGATCAAATTTCCATACAATTGGCCCCCTACAAATCTTTAATTGGCCATAGCTTGCCCATTTGAGCTCCGATTGACAATCTGAAAAGACCAACATGTACCACAACTCAAGTACTCCACATCTATCCGTTGACATCAGCTCTGACCATCCACTTCCACTTTCCCAGTTCATTGGGGATCTACAAATAATTCCAAATTTAAAATATCATAACTTTCACAATGCAACTGCATTTGAGGAAGTTGTATGGATCAACTTGTAGACCACCTTAAACACCACATTTGAAAGCACAATTTTAGCCCTTTGAAATTTTCACTCTGCCAACTTGATTGGATCATAGCCTAAGAAACCACCTTAGTTATACATTTCAACAAGCTTTAGCTTGTCCTGGGCCTTTAACTTGATTGGATCATAGCCTAAGAAACCACCTTAGTTATACATTTCAACAAGCTTTAGCTTGTCCTGGGCCTTTATACCTCAAGCAGGTTGCCCAACTACCTGCATCATAGTGTAGCTTCCACCTGGGTCAAACACCTGGCATTGATCGTGTCCATCCATGTGCAACACTTTCTTGTAGTGTTGTACCCATGTATAACACCCAAGATGCCCATGTCATTGAGAGACGGAAGTGAAAAAATAGACCCGGTGGCCTCTACACCAAGACTATACACAACGGCCTCATCATGGGGGATACACAATAGGGGCACCACATAGCAAGATATGCGGCTAGGACGCATACATATACACAATGAAGCATGCCATGGAAAACAATTTCAAGATCCACGCCCAAATGTGGAATGGGGTGGTCGGAGAATAAGGTGAGAGGAGTGGTGAATGAGTGAGAATGGGCTTGCTACTCGTGCATGTTATTAAGGAAGATAATGAGGTAGGGGAAACTTGCGAGTATGCTCACTTATCATACAAGAGGTGGCGAATCCGCACACCTCAAGATGGAAGTAGCAAGATGATAGGAATATGAGAGGGAGAGAGAGAGTATGTGTGTATGGTGGCGAATCCGCACAGCTTTACATAAGCAGAAGAAAAAAGTCAAGGAACAAGCATATACCATACTCACAATGAGATGTATCCAAAGCGACACAAAGTATGGCACCAAGATGGAGTGTGTTGATTGCTTGCAAAAGATGAATACAATAGGTAGCGTATGGCAGGAAAATGGGAAGGGGACAAGATTGTAGGAGGCATAATGGAGAGATGGGAGTTGATGGCGAGGAATATCATGAGTGTGTCCACCCTTCTTCTTCTTGAATTTGTGCCTTCAACCCTTAATTACAAGTGGTGTGGAGGTGTGGTTCTCATCTTTTGTGCATGGTGATGGTGATGATGATGGTATTGTGATTATGTGATTAGGGTTCATGCTACAAGCATGTAGCACAAGAGTGTGTATGGATAGGTGTGTGTGTGTGTGTCTGTATCTCCCATGGCCTCCTTATATAGGGAAGGAGGGGAGGATTTAGCAATATTTCTATTTGAGGTGAGTGTCTCACTTTGGTGACTAGGAAAATGGGGTGCATGTGACTATGGCTCCCATCTTGTCTCCTCATTATTTAAAATACCAGAGTCAATAGAGAGAGAAGATGAGAGAATGTGGGTAGGATGTAGAGGATAGGAGATATTTACAATAGTTTAGCTTTGGCTAGACATAAGCTTATTAGGGAGAGAAGAGAGAGGTAAGAAATTTACAAGAGAGTTTGTCAAAGGTGGATAGTTGTTGATGAGGATGGATCCTCCAAAAATGGTGATAGAATCACTCTAGACTTGCCAAGACCTCATTAAAAGAGCCTTGTCTCTTGTAATCATGCTTGAAGACTTGTAGAACCATAGCCATTCTAGAGGGAAGAAAATTGGGGATGGCATGTGCCACCATTACACGAGAAAACTGGGGTCCACTACAAAAATCATATCTCCGTGTTCATAACTCCAAAAATTCTGAAAAAAATTGAGCTAAAAGTTGAGATCATGAGCTACATCTTTTATGTTGAACGCTCCTTCAGATTCGGGGTTCTTCTTTACTTAAACAATTCAGCCAAATAATATATTATTTGTGGCTGCAAAAGTCTTTTGGTGGTCCCCTTTTAGTGGACTTCTCTCTTGCTTTCAAGTGTAAGCTCCTTCATGTGTATGAAAACATTACCTAGAGTTTTGAAAAGATTGGAAATCATCTAGATGGAGGTATTATTGAAATTTCAAAGTGGGGTTGAGGTTTGAAAATGAAAACTAGTGAATAAAATATTTGGTAGGGTGGAATAATATACATACATGAAAAATATATTAAAAAATACTAAAATATATAATGTAATTTAGAATATATATATTTAATATTTAAGGTCAAAAGAGAGATGAACAAAGAAAGCTTACTTATTTATGATACATCGTGATTGATTAGCATAAGTCTTATTTGTTTAATAAAGGCTAAAATGTTTGTGAAAAAGGAAGAAAAAATCAAAAGTAGCTTATATAATAGGAAATATTTTGATAAAAGGGAAAAAATATATGGGGCGGGTTCCCATGCATGGAAAAGCTTGCCTCATTAGCCCTCCCCCTAAGGTAGAGGTATTCATGTTCTTGAGCATGTTGAAATAGAGTAGGATTTCTCGTTGGTGGCTGGTAGATCCTTGTAGGGAATAATGGATCCCTTGGAATCATGAGGCTCCCCAAAGTTCTTTTCGGTGTCCACCTGGGTCCCACACTAAGCGTAAATCCATTGTATGAAATAATTCCCTCTTCAGAAGATCACACTTATAATGATTCTTGAGTCCCCAAACTGCACAAGAATTAACTCTTGCATAAGTGATAGAAGGTATGAAAAGAACTTGATCAGTCCTTGAAAGTATTCCAAAGTGGGACCATGCATGGCTTCCTCGTCCAGACACATAGCCAAAAGGGAGTAAGAAACCATAATCCTCATATCTTGCTTGTCCTTCTTCATGCCAAATTGATAGAGACCTGTTGCCCACATGGATAGATTGCATGGTTGATGCCTGTTGCACAAGGGAGCCCACCATGTACAAAAGATAAACTACAAACCACATTTTGAAAAATGACTCCATGTTACCACTAGTATGCAAAACCATTCTTGCTTGATTGGTGTGTCCTAGATTGATTCCACTGGTTGTTGATGTCAATCCTTCCACTCTTGTCGCAACCCAACTTAAAGAGCTTCCCAAATTAATGTTACACACAATGTTCACAATTAGAAAGGAAAACCTAAAGTGCCAATAGACCTCAATTGCATTTATCTGCATGATTCTTTCTCTAGAAAGGACTTGCGAAGTGGTCGTCAATATAACTTTTGGTCGTCTTCCACCAATCTCGTGCCATAGGGGTAGTTGAAGTGTCTTCACCACTTTCGCCTGTGGTTGCAAATTTGAAGGGTCCACCTTATTGTGGTTGAATGTGAGGCCCATTACCTCAATGGAGCTATCACTTCCTTCACTCCCTGTTGACTTCTCCTCTGAAGTGGTTGAAGAGTCACCACTAGAAAACTCATCCTCGGAGGTTTCTAGATCCATGTCGCATTGTCGACCTGTCTTCCTGTCGTAAAGTATTGGATTCCCTTTGGCATCCTTCATCTGGATTATGCCGGTGTCCTAGTCCTACTTAGCTCTCATAGCCATAAGCCAAGGCCTCTCTAGAATGATAGGATAGCCCTCCCCTTTGTGTGGCATGACAAAGATGTCCACATCTACCTCGGTGTTGAATCCCTTTATCCTAACTGCATTTATAACACCAACACATTGAACTTTTACATTATTTTCCATTTTGGCTCGGCATGGTGCCGGCCAACTCACCTCTAAACCCAAACGGTGCATCATTTTTTCACTCATGATGCATATTTGTGCGCCACCATCTATGTAGATATTGGAGATGTGTTGCCCTTTGATGTAAGCATCCATCACTGGTAGTATGTCATCTAGATTCCTCCCAGAGATAGCCCCAGCTATCTTTGGCTTTGGTCGTCTTGTTCTAACCATCTTTGTCCATTGTCTCCTCACCCTAGGTGCTAGGTGGAGTAATTGGGGCCAGGTGATTTTTGGGCCCTGCAAAGAAACATCTTGAACCAAATCATATGGTTTAGAACATTCACCCAAAGAGAAATCTACAATGTCAATTTTACTTCGTGACTTGGACGGCTTTTTGCTAGATTCCCCTTTAGTCTTCATCTTTTCTTCCTTTTGGGAAGATTCACCATGCCTAGCGTGTTTTACCCCTATGGCATCTACTCCTTTAAACTTGGTCTTACCTTTTGCTACTCCCTTGATATCCTCCTCCACTTTCTCCTTTCCTTTACCTTCAAGACTGATGACACTTACTGTTTGATTGCCAACTGGTGGTGGGGGTAAGGGTGGAATGAGAGGTTGTGGTGGTGGTTGTGGTTGAATGGGTGGTTGTAGGATTTGCACGGGTGGTGCTTGTTGTGGTGCCCTCGGTGGTGGTGGTCTTGCTCTCGGTGGTGAAACCTGGTTTTGCCTGGCTCCTCTGTTGAAATTATGCCTCCTTGGGTGTGGACAGTAGTACATGCCATGACCATCCTCCCCACAATTGTAGCACTGGTATTCTTGGTTTTGCCTTCGTTGTCCTCTCCCTTGCTCTTGGTTGTGATTGTGTGCATGCCCTTGTTGTATCAAATGGACTGAGAGATTCTCAAGTTGATTGGTGATTCAATTGAGCAGGTCTTGTTGACCTTCAATTGGTTCTTGTGGTTGAATCCTCTGGGCGGCTGTTGTAGGTGGTGCTAGAGGTGGTCGGGTCCTAACGGCTTCCTCTTCATTGATATTCCTGGCTTGTAGATGCAACTTCTTGTCTTTAAGGCGGGCCACTTCAACTGCTAGCTCATACGTAGCAGGAAACCTTCCCTTCACCTTCTCTTTAAGAGTTGTCCATAACCCAGCCACAAACCGATCCTTCTTTAGGAAATCAGGTGCCCCCTCATCCTCTCTTAACGATGCAACCCATCGCCCCCATAAATCTACAAACTTTGACTCATATGATGCGTATTCCAGCATACTGCCCTGCTTCAACTCTGTCAACAATTTCCATAGCTTCTCTGATGTTGTGCCCTCTCCAAAATGCTTGACAAAGGCTGCTCTTAATAAGTCCCACCATTCCTTGGTTGTTTGTGCCAAGGCATTGTACCATGATCTTGCCTCCACCTTCATTAGAAGTGGGAAGATGCGCAAGCGCGAAGCATCATCATCTTTCGCAGGGATGACACATGCAATTTCCAAGTTGTCTAGAAAGTCTGCAGCATCCTCACCCACCTTACCAGTAAAGGTTGGAAATGCTACACTTGCCATTGTGAGAGTGAGAAAATTAACTCGACTTAGATTTTTTATTTTTATTTTTTATTTTTATAGAGATTCAATACATGGGTGCTCGGTGGATGGAAAACATACTATACAAGGATGAAATAACTACATCAAAAGACACTTCATGATTAATCATATGGAGGATAAAGGGTAGAGAAGAGGTGTTTATCTCTTGCAGTCCTTCTCTACCAAACATGGTTGTAATGATCTGCTGATAAAACATCTTGCGGTCCAAGATTACTTTGATTGATTGAATTCATTGTGGTGCATAAGTTTGGTTCCTTGCAAAAGGTTGCTGTGTTGGGTCCATCACATGATAATTCGGAAAGGCTCTCTCCTTTGTGGTGGAAGGTTATAGTCGGAGGTTTAGAGCACTTGGTAGTCGAGCTCAAATTTATAGTACCACAGGACAAGGTTGTCTTCGTCTTCTAGCTCTAGGACTGCCCCTCTAGCAAGCTCTTGGAAAAGCTTGAACTCTCTCTCTTTGAGCAACTTCACTTTCCTGCCATCTAGTGTATACACAGGTGTGATGAGGTAGGTGGAGAGTCTTACCACTTGTATTAATCCAAGTTGGATGGATACATAACAAGCTGTAAAGTCATCATCATAGCCTTGATTCACAAGTAACACCCCTTGAAGGTGGAGGGTCTTGTCTTTCCGCCAAGCAAAACCAGTGTCAAAGACCTTGTCGATGACAAGCTTCGCCACTTCACTCAATAGACGACGTAGAATCCATGCTGTTGTTTCTAGTTCCTGGCTCATGAGATGAGAGTGAGGTATAGAAAGACTTTGGATAATTTACCCTTTTGTTTTGGAGACGGGGTGATTGTCGGCGTTGGAAAACCCTTGAATCTTTTGGTGCAAGCGAGAGGGAGGGACCACATGTTCGTAGTAGCTTCCTCAAGTTGTGAAGGCTTGTTGTGGGCGTAGGTGGAATAGGTGGCAAAGATGTGGACGTAGATGTAGAGAAGCCTGGTGCTACTTGAAAGCCTACCGTTGTGAGAACGCCTGTGCGGATGTCGAGGGAGAAAATGATGGCCTTTTCTTCACTTTGGGTTGCACTCATGTCGAAGGTGCGGTTTTTGGCTACAATGTGAGCATGATGCAACTTGTGCCTTGCTTTTACGCTTGCGGAGATGATGAGAAATGTAAACAATTTGAGTAGGGAAAGAGGGTCTTACCACCTCTTCTATGCTAATTTTATAACACCCTGGCAAGAGTCTCTTGATGACTTGAGTCAAACCTTCTTGAAGCTCCTCCTCTTCAGTGGTCCAATTAGAGAATTCAAGAAGCCACTCTTCCATGAAGAGAAGTAAACATGTCAGCCTTGTAAACTGAAGGTTTCAAGAGCCCTCCTCAGTGGGGGCACCAAATGAGAGACAGAAGTGAAAAAATAGACCCGGTGGCCTCTACACCAAGACTATACACAACGGCCTCATCATGGGGGATACACAATAGGGGCACCACCTAGCAAGATATGCGGCTAGGACGCATACATATACACAATGAAGCATGCCATGGAAAACAATTTCAAGATCCACGCCCAAATGTGGAATGGGGTGGTCGGAGAATAAGGTGAGAGGAGTGGTGAATGAGTGAGAATGGGCTTGCTACTCGTGCATGTTATTAAGGAAGATAATGAGGTAGGGGAAACTTGCGAGTATGCTCACTTATCATACAAGAGGTGGCGAATCCGCACACCTCAAGATGGAAGTAGCAAGATGATAGGAATATGAGAGGGAGAGAGAGAGTATGTGTGTATGGTGGCGAATCCGCACAGCTTTACATAAGCAGAAAAAAAAAGTCAAGGAACAAGCATATACCATACTCACAATGAGATGTATCCAAAGCGACACAAAGTATGGCACCAAGATGGAGTGTGTTGATTGCTTGCAAAAGATGAATACAATAGGTAGCGTATGGCAGGAAAATGGGAAGGGGACAAGATTGTAGGAGGCATAATGGAGAGATGGGAGTTGATGGCGAGGAATATCATGAGTGTGTCCACCCTTCTTCTTCTTGAATTTGTGCCTTCAACCCTTACTTACAAGTTGTGTGGAGGTGTGGTTCTCATCTTTTGTGCATGGTGATGGTGATGATGATGGTGTTGTGATTATGTGATTAGGGTTCATGCTACAAGCATGTAGCACAAGAGTGTGTATGGATAGGTGTGTGTGTGTGTGTCTGTATCTCCCATGGCCTCCTTATATAGGGAAGGAGGGGAGTATTTAGCAATATTTCTATTTGAGGTGAGTGTCTCACTTTGGTGACTAGGAAAATGGGGTGCATGTGACTGTGGCTCCCATCTTGTCTCCTCATTATTTAAAATACCAGAGTCAATAGAGAGAGAAGATGAGAGAATGTGGGTAGGATGTAGAGGATAGGAGATATTTACAATAGTCTAGCTTTGGCTAGACATAAGCTTATTAGGGAGAGAAGAGAGAGGTAAGAAATTTACAAGAGAGTTTGTCAAAGGTGGATAGTTGTTGATGAGGATGGATCCTCCAAAAATGGTGATAGAATCACTCTAGACTTTCCAAGACCTCATTAAAGGAGCCTTGTCTCTTGTAATCATGCTTGAAGACTTGTATAACCATAGCCATTCTAGAGGGAAGAAAATTGGGGATGGCCTGTGTCACCATCACACGAGAAAACTGGGGTCCACTACAAAAATCATATCTCCGTGTTCATAACTCCAAAAATTCTGAAAAACATTGAGCTAAAAGTTGAGATCACGAGCTACATCTTTCATGTTGAACGCTCCTTCAGATTCGGGGTTCTTCTTTACTTAAAAAAATTCAGCCAAATAATGTATTATTTGTGGCTGCAAAAGTCTTTTGGTGGTCCCCTTTGAGTGGACTTCTCTCTTGCCTTCAAGTGTAAGATCCTTCATGTGTATGAAAACATGACCTAGAGTTTTGAAAAGATTGGCAATCATCTAGATGGAGGTATTATTGAAATTTGAAAGTGGGGTTGAGGTTTGAAAATGAAAACTAGTGAATAAAATATTTGGTAGGGTGGAATAATATACATACATGAAAAATATATTAGAAAATACTAAAATATATAATGTAATTTAGAATATATATTTTTAATATTTAAGGTCAAAAGAGAGATCAACAAAGAAAGCTTACTTATTTATGCTACATCGTGATTGATTAGCATAAGTCTTATTTATTTAATAAAGGCTAAAACGTTTGTGAAAAAGGAAGAAAAAATCAAAAGTAACTTATATAATAGGAAATATTTTGGTAAAAGGGCAAAAATATATGGGGGGGGCTTCCCATGCATGGAAAATCTTGCCTCAGCATACCTCCTCTACTCTGAGAATCCATTGGCATATTCCCCAGTTGCAACCAAGCATCATCAAGCATACCATCACTCTCATTATCCATATCCAACTCTTCTTTGAAACTATGTAAAGTGAGGTCCTCCTCAAGAGCACCATGTATTTGACGGATCATTCATTGCACAGCTGCACTTACTAGCATACCTCTCAACCATGACTCACATACCTCCTTTGAAAGCTTAGACAAAGCTACGACCTGGGATTCCCTTTCATGCACCTTGTAACATACCTGCTACATTGGAAATTCTTCCACTATAGGATCCATGCTTGCCTCCACACCTATAACATCCTCAATCCCACCATTCAAGCACCTATTCGACCGCTTTATCCTTAGCCAAAGAAGAGAGAAAATCACTCCATATAGCATCACCCTCTTTCTCTTCTTCCATAGTTGAGGCTGCTCTATCCTTCCTAATAGAGCTTTGTACCTACTACACCATTGTAGCACATTCCACTGCAACCCTCAACAAGAATGGTCATTAGCATGGCACCACACACCAGCTTTACCTGCATGTCTCTACCTGTTGGCATGGAATCCTCCACTTGGCCTATGCCCAGCATATTGGATTTCACTTCTCCCTGCTCCTCATTTATATTCACAAAATCTCTATCCACATTCAAGAGATCAAACTTTTCATACCTTGAATAGGATGACTCAATATCCCAAGTCATATATGTACTAAATGTGATCTAAGACTTATTCTTAACTAGCAAGTGGACTTGTAAAAAGTACCCAACTAATAAGGTCCACCCGTCTATAGACATAGTTTTCTTTGGATACTAGTCTCCCACTTTCCACACTGCACTCACCCATTTCTCGTGTTTTATAATTACTACCACATTGTTTTACATGTACAAACAGGTTTCCTTTATTAACTATGGGCACATGTTCTTTCATACATCCCTTCAAACATCACCCAAAAAATTATTTCTCAAACAAGTCCAAATAAAGAAAGTCCTATATTTCAACCAAAAAATAATTATGTGCAACTCGAATGAAGCAATACATTGCAAGATGCCCAGAGCTAGAGATACTTGTAGAAGAACGACTAGTATCATTGTTTCTAGAGGGACTGCTAAACAAAGAACTTCATGATATATTGTATAGAAAGAAGCATACAACCCTAGAAGAGTGTGTGTCTAATGCTATTGACCTAGGAGACAATTGTGATATTTTCAATGCAAAAGATGTCCCTAAGGATAACCAAAATGCGAAAATAGCATCCACCAAGACAGCACAAGTGGGAACGGCTGTTGTAGCACCGCTTTCAGCCATAGAAGACATGCTCAAAAGGATGAATAACATGCAAAAAACACCTATGAGACGATCAGGACAAGGGATACCTCAACAAGGACCACCAATTAGGCCGTAAAAATGGTGTGAAATCGAGGATAAATGGACCAACCATGAGACCAATGAGTGCTATTACCAACCAAAGTATGATGGGAATGTTCAATACGTGCGTATGAGACCACAAGGACAACCCATGTACAGATATCAGCCTAATATGGCCCAGCTCAAAGACCACCAATGGGTATGGAAAGACCTCAACTTGTGTTGGCTCAACAACCTCCAAATCTGGGACATAATGCAGTTCCTTTAAAGTACATGCATCTAGAGGGAGTCATAGATGAACAAGCATTGGTGCCTGTACAACCTATGCTGAGCCTAGCTCATCTACAGTAATGGTAGAAGGAGATTGGTATGGTTCATATCCACCACCAATGGAAGAACCTATGACTTATGCTCCACCAGAGCTTGCACAAATGTACTTTGTAGCTAATCAAGGTGTCCTCTGGTAAGACCCATGATCAGGTCAAGAACTGAAAACTGTCATAACTATGATGCAGATGATCATTGGAAAAATGAATGCCCAGATCCTGACAAGAACCTCAAGCCAGTAGAAGATTTCTGCATACAATGTTGCAAAAAGGGAGGACACTTCCTGGAAGAATGTCCAAAAAAACCTTTGAACAAGGGTAAAGTAGTAGTGAATGTAGTCCAAATGATACCTAGTAGCTCATCTGAGAGTGAACCAATTGTTCCAATCAAGGTAATCACCAGAGCCCAGGCTAAGAAAAAGAAACATAACTCCTCTGATAATTCAAAAGATACAAAAATCTCCTCTCAAAAGACCAAAAGAAGCAGAATCAAAAGGTATGAGATGAGGAAATAGAAACAAAGGGCTCAAATCGAGGAGAAAGCAAAGAAGCTATTACAGGAAAGGTGAAAGAAACTGGAAGCGAAATCAAGAAAATCACCATGAAATTTGGAGGATCAATTTTGGTTGATAAAATTTTTGAGCTTATTAATGCAGCTTTGGAAGCCTACTAAGCAGGACTTAAATCAGGCCAAAACATGGAAAACAAATGGAAAAACTATCCTTCTCCAGACATGGAAGCAACTAAGCTTGAAGCTTATCAAAATTTGATAATAATCACGCAAGAGATGTTGGACAAAAACCCAAGCTCGGGAATATGGCAAAACCTGAGGAGGTTGTGGTAAGAGCCAATACAAAAAAATCCGAAGTAGTGGTAAAACCCCAGCTGGAAACAAAAGAAAAAGAAACTATAGTGCCGGACAACGAAGATGCCTTAGACGGAATTCCATTCGTAGAAGAAGACTGGCCAGGACACTTATGGGAAAAAGTTAGAGAGATCAATGATGGGAGCCTAACTCTGAAGTCAGCTGCTATAGAGGAAGTTTGGTTACACAATCTACCTCCTGATATGAACATGGATGTACAATCCTTGTATGGGGATTGTGGATTTGAATCTTCAAGAATGTCTGAACCATTGACCTTGAAAACATTACCCTCAAACTTTCAAGATAACAAAGATGAATCCATAGTGTGTAAAACCACTCAAGTAAAAAGAGCGAAACAAACCCTAGAAGTAGATAGCATTCATTCAATCATGTCTACACTCATCCAATGCACTTTTACTTTAGGAGAACTATTGAAAATCAGGCCATATTTATGGAATGATCTAAAAAAAACTCTAGAGAAGGTGGGAATAACAGGACTAATCGCAAAAATATTGGGAAAATTGAAACACGAAATGGACAACAAAGAGATTCAATCTGTTCCAATGAACAAAGTTAGAGAATACTATGAAGGGAAAGAAGGAACAATATGGGAATCCTAGGGACAACCAACCATTAGGCAAACTCGAATGAAATTGCAATTGGCTGATGGACACATTGAAAGATCATTAGGACTTCTTGAAAAAGTGATAGTTAATTCCTGTGGGATTGAATATCAACACACTTTTGCCATAGTAGACTTTGGGAAGAAACTCAATTACGAAATCATATTGGGAAGACCTTTCATGCGACAAGTATAACTCATTCAAGACTGGGGGAAAAATTATCTGCTCTTGAAGCAAGTGGGATCAATAACAAGGGTTAATCTAAAAGATCACACTTATAGAGATGTCATGAAATGCCCATACAAGAATTTGATTCAGTCTCTTCGGCTGAAACTAAGCTTCCATCTTGGTTGAACAAAGATACTCCTATTCGGATGTGCGGAGCTTCAGAAAACGAGAGCTTAAAACGAGAAGAATGTATCATAGAAAGGGATTGCACTGACGAAGACTATGTACCTGAACCCTTTTCAAGCATTTATTTGATCCATTTGAGTGGACTCAAATTTTAGCAACAATAGATGTGTGTGTAAACACATCTGTGCCTACTCAATTTTGCAATGAGGACGGCAACAACATAATTCCCATCCAAATGATCTCAACCCTCCACATTGAAGATGAAATTCACGAACCAAAGGACTTGATGAAAGCTCAACAAGTCTTTTCACACCTCTACTATGATGCAACAGATGAGTTAGAAGAACATTCAGCTACCTCAGATGATTCGGGGTTGGAAAAGGAACATGTGAGAGCTAAGCTACTTATGAAAGGAGGGGAGGAAAAGTTTCTTTACTTTCCTAACCAAAAACCGTGAAGACAAAAATGGTATAGACGAAAAAGAGACACTAGAAATTTGAAAGCTAGACCTATGCCATCAGTCTCCAGTAGAACACAGTTTCTGATGCAAATAGATGCACATGATTGTGTCAAGAACAAAATCATTGGCAGATATCCTTCAAGAAAAAATCCAGAAATTTCAAAAACATTGAGAAAAAAGAGAAAGGAAACTCAAGTGAAACCTAAAAACCAGGACAAGGATTCAACCATGACAAGAGTCGAACGGAAAAAGAAATATCAAGAGTTGAAAAAAGCTCTAAAGAAGATATATACAACTGAAATGGAAACTGCTGAAGAAGATGGTAAATATATAATGAGTGTACTTCCATCCCATACAAGAAATGTACTCTCCAAGATCAAAAAATCATAGTCGAATAACCTGTTAGAGAACTACAAAAATAGGGTCCGTCCTACCTACGAAGGGCTTGAAAATGCAAAAAAGATAGATCTGGCTAAACTAAAAGAAGAGCCTAGGCAAATGACCTTACACAAGAAGAAGAAGGGATTTTGTTAATCTTGCTGAAAGAATACCAAGATATCTTTGCTTGGTCTTACAAGGATCTCAAGGGGGTTGATCCAGAAATCTATCAACATACCATACCCATGAGAGATGATGCAAAACCAAGTAGACAAAGGCCATACACATATAATGAAACATTTGCCAGAAAGATCAAAGAAGAGATTAAAAAGCTAAAGGAGACCAAATTAATTTATGAGATTGAACACAGAGATTGGGTATCTCCAATTGTGGTAGTACCCAAGAAAAATCAAAAACTACGGGTGTGTGTCAACCTCAAGAAGGTGAATGCAGCCACCATTAGAGACAACTTCTCTCTTCCAATCTGAGCATGTTTTAGGACGAGTGGCAGGAAAGGAAGCTTATAGCTTTTTAGATGGCTTTTTGGGATAAAATCAAATTTTGGTTGATTCAAAAGATCAACATAAAATTGCTTTCGCAATGGAGTGGGGTATTTTTGCCTATCGGGTTGTGCCTTTTGGGTTAACTAATGCCCCTACCACCTTTCAAAGATTGATGAGACATGCTTTTAAAGAATATCTTAGGAAAATCTTGGAAGTATATATGGATGATCTATGCATACATTCATCAATCCAAGCTGATCGTTTTGAACACCTCAAAAAGGTATTCGAAAAATGTAGACTTTATAGGATTTGCTTAAATCTTGAGAAGTGCACATTCATGGGTAGACAAGGAAAAATTATTGGATATATAGTGTTTAAAAATGGCATAGCTACTGATATGGACAAAATTCATGTCATTGCTAATTTGCCTAGACCAACAACAGTCAAGGGGACTCAAGCCTTCATGGGACATTGTGGATATTACAGACGGTTCATTTATATGTATGCTATAATTGCAAAAATCATGTATATCTTGATTACACACTTTGAATGATCTGAGGCGTGTGAAGAATCCTTTATGAAGCTTAAGAAAGCTCTCACTTCAGCTCCAATATTGAAAGCACCATATTGGAATAAGATATTCCATATACATGTAGATGCTTCCAATTTTGCCATCGATTGTATACTAGTTCAACCAAGAGACAAAAAATTTGATTTTCCTATTTTTTATGCTAGCTGACAGTTGAATATGGCAGAAATAAATTATACCACCACCGAGAGGGAAGGACTAGGAATGATCTATGCCGTTAAGAAGTATAGAAATTACCTATTAACCAACAAATTTTTGTTTTTTGTGGACCACCAAGCCTTATTATACTTGGTCAACAAGTCATGCAGCATAGGAAGAATAGTGAGATGGTTCATCATTCTTCTGGAATTTAATTGCACTCTATTTGTAAAAAAGGGCACTACACATCAAAGAGCAGATCATTTGTCAAGGATTGTTTCAAGAGAACCACCTAAAGGGGTAGACGATGATCTACCAGATGCATATCTATTCTCCATGGAAATAATACCTCGATGGTCAAAAAACATGGTATCACTGATGAAAATAGCTCAACTAGATTAGCAAATACCACTTCCTATTACAATCAAATTAATTGAGCAATTGGCTATGTATCGATTACTAGCTGGTAGGCTATACAAAAGAAATTGAGATGGAATATTTCTTTTATGCATTAATCCTAAGGAAAAAAACCAATACCTAAGTCAAGCACATATTACCATAGTAGGACTTCACTTTGCAGAAGATCAAACTATGCAATGGATCTTGAGACTTGTAGTATTTTGGTCAACTATGAGGAGTGATGCTCATTCTTTTGTGAAAGATTATCCTCAATGTCAAAAACAAACACCCATACCTCATGTAACATTGTTCCAAATGTTACATGTTCCTAAGTGGAGTAACTATCTAGTTACTTACTTATCGAGCCGAGCATTTCATGAGAATATGAGTAAACGATGTCAAAGAGCAATTGAAACTTAAATCAACATCTGTATCTTTGTGCAGATAAAGATGAATATATCCCAATTATAGAACAAGCACATGCAGGATTGGCTGAAGGCCACTTTTCTAGTGAGACCACTGCAAGAGCAATTTTAATGGCAGGTATATGGTGGCCAACACTTTTTGCAGATGCCAAGGAATATGTTCAAAGGTGTGATGCTTGTCAACGATCAAAAATGCCAACACGTGGAGATAACATGCCCTTAAGACCAATGATGGGGGCTAGAGCTTTTGCAAAATGGGGTATAGATTTTGTTGGGCCAATACAACCACCTGCTTATAGGACTCAATCTCAATATATCATTGTAGCTACGGACTATTTGACCAAGTGGGTTGAGGCTAAAGAAAATCAAAAGAATGATGCCATAAACCACCGCTACATTCTTATATGAGTATGTGTTCACAAGATATGGGCTGCCTATAGAAATTGTCAGTGATAGGGAAAATCATTTCCTCAATGAGGAAATCGAGTATCTGCTTAATGAATTTATGGCCATCCATAACAAATCAGCTCCCTATCACCCACAAGAAAATGGACAGCTGAGAATACAAATAAAATTCTTAGCTCAGTATTCACTAAAGTGGTTAGTTCTGGAAAGACAGACTGGGAAATGAATCTCCATGCATCTCTATGGGCTTATCGTGTTTCATTCAAAACGGCTTTAGATGCTACATCCTTTAACCTTGTTTATGGTCTTGATGCCATACTGCCAATAGAGTTTCTATTGCTTACACTAAGGGTAGCTAAGGATCTTGAGTGGACTGGACATGAATTGTCAGAGAGACTTGAAGATGTAGAGAAGCTAGATGAGCAAAGGCTAACTGCTGTAACTCACATCTATGCACAAAAGCGGAAACAAAAACAATTTTTTGATTCCCATCTAATTACAAAAATCTTCAAAAAAGGGGGACTTAGTTTTAGTCTATTCCCTTAAGCAACACGTTCCCAAGTTTAAGAAAAAGGGAAACGGACCGTTTACCATTGAAGATGTATCTCCAAGTGGAGCAGTTAAGTTATCCACCCTAGATGGTGAACCAATGTCTAATTGGATTAGCGGATGTCAATTAAAGAAGTACAATTTGCCACTAACCAATGAATTGCTAGAAAGGATGCATGCAGCTAAGCAAACGAAGATAAAGTGACAACACGTTATTGAAGAAGCCTAAGAAGAAGCTCGACTTTGAGTACTCAAAAGAAAAGTTGCTCTCAAGAATCAACAAATACCTATTCCCATCAACACTCTGGAAATAGATGATCGACAATGGGAATTGCAGAAAGATGTAGTGTCAACAACAAATGATAAATGGTTAGATGGAATGGACCTTCGCATCAAAGTACAATTGAACAATCATAGCACAATGCATTGGTTGACACTGGAGCTTGAGTAAATGCAGTCAGTTATTCCACGTACAAGAAAGCAACAAGTCAATCTTTGACAACAGGGATAGTGACTATCAAAGGATGCAACAAGAACCCAACACCAACATTGGGAGTAGTCAACTTAAATTTGATAGTACATGGATGTTCATGTCCTCATCAGTTTGTATTCTTACCAGATGAACACATGAATGAGACAATGATTCTTGGAATCTCATGGATGCAGACATACAAGGTAGTACCAGATTGGGATACCAGTCAACTCAAGCTATCACCTAAAGGTGGACAACTCATTGTTCCAATTACACCAAGCAAGGAGGAGTGGAAAGGGAGTAATCAGCAAAGCAAACAACAAAGCAATCAATCTTCTCAATTCTCTTGACAAGAAAATTCTACAAATATAATGCAAGGAGTCAGGAAAATTTGGGTACCAAAAGCACAGCTTAAGGACAAGCCGATTCAAATCTGGGTGCCCAAAACATCATCTACTATACCAAAGGTGGTTCCAAGGTTCATAATACAGAGACGAGCATCTCCGAGCAAGGAACCTAACAGGAAATGTATTTTGAAGAAAAAGAAACACTTATCTTCTCCGGAAATCGTAAAACTAATCAAGCAATGGAGAGTTAAGTCTCAGAAGATTCCTCTACACTATTCTGCACCAAGTAAACCAAGATGTCAATGGCGAGAAAAAGCTCGGCAACAACCATTATTGATACCAACCACTTAGGCAATCAACATGCTACAGCATCCTCACGGTACAATCAAGCAAAGAGCACACAAGGTACAAGAGTTTCTCTTTGGAAGACAGCATCAGAAAGCGTTGACATCAGAAACCCTTGAGTTAATTACTCGACACCCAACTCTTGACAGCATAATGGTTTTAATTGCATTGATCTTCAAAGCATAGTAGAGCCAACTAAGGCTATTTATAGACATGATTGTTCAACCCATGCACACAGTCCTCCCAGAGTATGCCATCTAGGAGGGGTGGAAGGGCATTAAGTAATTAAGGGCAATGTTTGAAGAGAGAGAAAATCTTTTGATGTTCACGTGTGAAGTTTTGCAAAAATACCTAATAATGTCCTTATAAATCATCAAAAAGGGAAATTTAACTGACAATATCTCCCCGATGAGTGTAAATAGTGTAAATACTATCAAAAAATCATTAAAAAATAGTCCTTTTTGGTTAGTTTTCATCATTTTTCTTGATATGGGGGCTTAAAAATAGAGAAATCCAACAAAAAAAAATAAAGTTTTGTTTTTCAATGGATTTTCTTAATTATTGGATTTTCACTTTTCTTGTTTAGCGCATTTTGTTATTTTCTTTTATTTTTCCAATAAACAGATCAAAAACTAATAATAAATAGCAATGGAGCTCAGATGGAAAAATTGAAGACACATTGATGATCAGAAAGACAAGGTAGACATGCAAAAAAAAAGTTCAATCAAATCGGCAGATAGAAGCGGAAAGACTAAATTAGGCGGCCATACCTACTTTTGTAGAATTCTTGCAGAATGAGCTACAGGAATCCGATTGGGGAAATTTTTGAGTCTACCATAGATTTCATGGCTTAGTAGGACTAACAGTGGAATTTGGGGAAAAATGGTTCGGAAAGTCCGAGTATAGATGCCCAAGGTAGGCTAAAATCCCCTCATTTCCACTTGTTGCCTTTGGAGAGAGAGCCTTTCGACCTTCTTCGCACGCATTTTCTGGAGTCCACAATCGCCTGTTTACAGCGGCGTCTCACACGATACATGAGGGGTAATTTCTATACTTATCCGTGGTCCATTTTGTATGGCCGGTAGCTACTCTAAACTTGTGGAAAAAAACCCTAGAATGCGAGCAGTGCAAGAAGACCTACTACCACCAAAAATTGATCATAGCGGCCTGTCAGCTCAACCAAATCAAATGAGACTTGAACTGTAGCATGCCCTAACATAATAGAACACTTCTATATCAGTAGTTGACCATTCCGCAAGGGTCGAGGGGATCCCACGTAGAAAATCTAGGTTTTTGGTAGATACCAGAACTGGATTCTGACTCCACAGACAGCTTATACAGGAGGTCTATACACAATGTATATGATTGGTTTCATAAAATCAATCAAAGCAAGCCCTCGAAAAGAAAAAAATGGCTAGAAGGCTACAAAACGTCAAATTTGACATGCGAAGTCAAACTAACTCCAAATGGGCCACAATTGGACGAGCTGCTTCAGGACTATGTAGCGGACAAGTCCATAGACTCAAAAGTGACTTACGAACTCTACACGCCATGTAGTCACAAAAATCGGTGATTTCAAAGTTGTAAACGCACGAGGTGATGTCGGCAACACAAAATTTTACCAAATTCAATTTAGGACTTGTTTTAGGTGTATAGAATATGTTTAGGTCAAAATTTTCAAGTTTTGCAAGAAAAAGTTGACTGTTGTAAATAATCACAATTATTTACTTTTGTACTATTTTGGCTTGAAAATGACATCATCACCTCACCTATCACTTGTAGACACCTATTACATGCCACATTTCAAGTATGAGCCAAAATGATCAATTATAACTTGAAAAATTGTCAAAAAACGCAAAGAAGTCCTTGCAAACCAATTTCTGAGTTATGAGTCGCATTTTTTGATCCAAATCACCTCATATCACATATGCAGGGTCCAAACCATGCTAAGAACCAAGTTGCACCAAAAAATGTTCATATTGATGACAAAGTTAATAATCACGATTATTTACTTTTTTGCCAAGATGGCAAAAAATTGCAACTTTGCCATCATGGGACCAAAGTACATGATTTCCTAAGCCCACTAACTAAGTTTGAACAAATTTGGAGTTCAAAATCTCAAAATTCCTTTACATCTACTGATTCAGAGACTTAAAGCCTAACTTTGGCACCATTTTCATCCTGTGCACTCAAATGTGCCCACACTTCACTTATCTATTTGGTATATACTTCAAGCCTATAATGTCAAATTTGCAAAAAGTTGAAACAATTACTCATCTATAAATAATCGCAATTATTTACTTTTGTTGCAATTTTTTGTTTGGACTTCAAGAATTTGATCTCTACATATTGATAGCCGTTTTCCGGCTTTGTAATTGTCACAGCGAGTTACCTCACCCTACCAAAATCACCCAAACACTGTGGCTATCCCTACCATTTCACTGTACATAGGCGTGCGTGAGTCACGGGACTTTTCCCATATCTTCTTAAAAAACCCTCAATTAGCTAGTCATTGGGCTAGTTGAGCCAAAAAAATAAAAAAATAAAAAATATAAGTATATTATGGCCCATTTGTGTGTAAATATTGCATTGTATATAGGGCCTAAATAAAAAGATTTTTTGTAATTATTTTGGTATTTATTTAAATATTTCTACGTAGGATGTGTTATTTATGCTATGTACATTGACTCACCATTACCATATTTTTTCTTACCATTTTAGATACTCTTTATTCCATATAAAAATAATCTCATGCAAGATTCTCTTATTTTTGGTGTAACTCCATCCCAACAAAAAACCAAAAAAAACTAGTTCTATTTATGTGTATATTTTTTCACTATTGTGATTTTTTTCCTTCCTACATCTATTCTCTATTACTCTCATAAATTAGACCATCAAAAATATTCATTTTTTTATGGTAGACTTATGACGAGAGAGATTTATTTTGACCCCTTTATATTTTTTCCACCTATATTATTTATATTTGACATGTACATATATTTTTAGACCCCTCAATATTTGATTTTCTTAGTTGTACTATTCACTTATATCATGATCTCAACAATATCTTCAAATATAGACCTACCAAATAAGTTCAAGGGTAGGTGGCATGCATACATGCACTATGGAGGGCTCACTCTTGGAGGTATTCAAAAGAATCATCCAAAGAAGGACCCCACAAGGACCTTGTGCAGTAGAAACAAACGGTCGGTTTTGCTGAAATTTTAAAGTTCACTTGCTCTCCGAATTTGAAAAGATGATACAAACAAAAGTTGTAGCTCCTGAGCTGAGCTTTTGCCTCAACTTTTTTCATATTTTTTTGAGCTACGAGCTGTGAGCTATGATTTTATTAGTGGACCCCAGTTTTCCCATGCTATGCAGCCACACTCTCTCTTCCACTTTATCATTTTCCTCTTTCACACACACTTCTCCACTCATCATCCCCACCTCTCTCACCACTCCTCTCTGCACCCTACTCACCTTCTCCTCAACCTTGAAGAATAAGAGAAACCATGGTGAACTCATACCTCCCACACACAATTCCATTCCAAAATTGACCACCTAGTCTCATTTTTCCTCCTCCAATTTACCCATATCTATCAAAAAAACCACAAAATTCAGCCTCTTATCTTAAAAGATAGCATCATGGTGGTTGATTACTCAGCTTCAATTACCTTGTCTCTCAAGGAAGGTCAAGAGTGGAGAAAAAATGTACCGTCAAAGCTAGTGGACCGTCAACAAGCGTCAAAATTGGCCCTACTCAAGACACTTGGAGCATCAACCTTGTAAGAAATCCACCTTTTCTTACCTCTTAAGAGTTTTTCTTCCTTATTTGTATCCTACATGGATACTCCCATTGTAAATATCCAATTCCATTTGTAAATTAATACTAACTCTACTAACAATAACCCACTATGAAAAGTCCTATCACCTCCATTTCTCTCCTCTCTTTCCCCACCAACTTCTTGATAATTCCAAGCAAAAGAAATTAGATAAATGGCTGAAAATCTAACCCAACCATGGTTAGAGGAGTAACCCTAGCCTTCAAAATTGCTATAAAAGGAGGGTGTAGCTAGCACAAAAGAGGGAGCCATAAGCAAGAGCACTATGCTATAGCTTGAGAAGCCAAGCTCAACCTCTCTAGAAGGAGATCTTGAGTGGAAGCTCATTGTCTTATGCATGTGCATGTGTTGTAATAGGAGATTAGCAAGGGAAATCTATGCCATTGTAAGAGAGAGTGATCATTAAATTGAGAGTAGGAAATCTATCATTTCTCCTACTAGTGTAAGCCCAACATTTGCTGAATGAAGGAGGGTGAATTTGGACTAAGCATGGATACCTTGTCTCCCTTCCAACGTGAAGTCATGGACAATAATGATGTGTAAGTGTCTTGGTATTTTATTTAAGTTCTTGATAGCTTGTCTCCGGGTATTGTTATCAATTTAGCCATAAATCCCACATGCTGTAAGAGGGCGACAGGGTGGAGAGGACTCCCCTGGCCTTAAGATAGTGATTGGGGTGGCTTTTTTCTTGTGATGTGTTGTGGTGTAATTTACTCAGGCTATGTTGAACAAATACTAATCTTACTTTGATTGGTCATGACAGATTTGTAAGAAGGCATTAGCGCAACAAGCACCCCTTTCCACTTCTCTCTTTCTTACATATATATATTTATGTTTGCTTGATCATTAATGATACACTTCAAAGCAGCACGAGCACCATCTCTCTCTCTCTCTCTCTCTCTCTCTCTCTCTCTCTCTCTCTCTCTCTCTCTCCTTCTCGTGTTTTAGTGTGTGAGAGTGTTGCATTGGTGTTAAGGTTAGTGTAAATTCCTTGCTTGTTTGTGGGTTGCTCTAACGATTCTCCTCTTTTGCGTCCCAGTTCGCTCTTAAACTAGGTGGTGCCCCTTGTGTAGTTGGGATCTGGCTGTGGGTTTGTTGTTTTGGTTTGTGTTGTGCTGTGTCCCAGCCCCATTGAGCAGCACGGGAGCCTTGAAGGGTGTCTAGAGGTTGCTCTTCTTGTTGCCCGCCCCGGACCGCTTCAAATTGGTGCCCCCAGTGAGGACGGCTTGTGTATTTTTGTGTAGAATCAACCTTTAGCATAGTCAAGTAGTTTGCATGAATCACGAAAATTTGTATGATCCCTTCATTCCCATTGCAAGGCAAAAGATACACATAATTGTTAGTACTAAGTTGCAATTTCAACGTGTCATTCGTAGAATTTTAGGTCCTCTTAGGTTGGCCGAGATAAACGCTTCAGTAAATCCTTTTATTTTGCCTCTCATTAGGTACGACCTTAGTTTGGACGTCTATATTTTTGTTTTGTTTTAAGCATTAGGTCATGCATAGACCATGGATAATGGCCCAGGAATAGAGGTTTTCCCCTTCCATTTCACTCCACACATTAGAATAAACATTGCAATTAGTAGGAAAATCCATTTTCAACAATGTATGGTGTTCATGTTTGGTGCCCAAAGAGTAGGAGAAATTCTCGCATCACCAAACCCTGTCATCCTACCTCTTATTGATTATCATAGGTCGTTTGATGTGAATATCTTTATTTTGTTGTAGAATAGATTGCAAGCTAGAAAACATAAATCTTTTTAAGAAAGAAAAACAAAAACGGGTGTCACTTTGAAATCAATTCAATGGAAAGCCAACGCCGAATGTCTGGGTATCCTCTTTTCTTTGGAGAGCCTAGAGAGGATGCAGAATTATTTTTAGCAAATTTCAAGATGTCTTGCCGTATCAAGAGGATAATAACTGATCAAGAACGTGTAGAAATGTTTGAGGTGGTCCTTAGGAAAGATGCTAGTACTTGGTTTGACTCTTTGCCTGAGGAAGTTAAGGGGAATTACACAAAAGTTTTGAACCGTTTCAAGAAATACTTCTTTGATCCCCAAAACACTCAAAAATTATGGCAAGACATTGTTTCTCATAAGCAAAAAGACTTAGATGACTACTACTTGTACAAGCAAGAGTTTCTACGTCTTTGGGCTCTATGGATACGAAATGTTGCTAACCCTGGTGATGGTGCAAAATTTCTAAAGAAGGAGAGGTTCATAGCCAGACTCTTTTCTGACCTTAAGGTAAAAGTTGAGGCGGGTGCACCTGCTACCTTTGATGCAGCTGAAACTAGGGCTGCTGAGAAATATAGGAAACTCAAGTGCTTAAGGGGAGAGGTTCCAATAGAAGGTCTTAGACCCAAAGGTAAGTCACAAGCATCAACATCGAGGGAGATTCCTGAGGTAACGGCGGAAGTAATTGAGAAGTTAAACGAATCTTTAAGCAGCCTGTCAATTCACCTTGCACAAGCTGTAGGTTCAAAGGGACAAGCAAAGAAGTCTGAAGAGCGAGATCCACGACCTAGGAGAGTCTTGCAATGTTGGAATTGTGGAGAGTCTGGACATGGGATGTATAATTGTCCTTGGCCCCGTGGGGAGCCAGGGAGACCTAACTTGAATTACCCAGTGATGAATGCAGGTGAAGGAACTGGTCAACAACCAAGGCTTCTACAAAGACCAAATGGACCAAGACTACCTCCACAAGGGGTAGAAGGCGTTCCACCTTTGCCAGATCCAAATGTGCATGTGGTAGAGGTGACAAACTCAAATGAGGTTGACATGGAAGCAAATGGCATTAAGCGTGGCCGAGGAAAAGGTAAAGAGAAAGAGGGTGTCCCATCAGACCATGGACAAGGCAAAGAGGCAAAGGAGACCAAGGAAGCTAAGAGGACTCGACGTCGTATCAATCTCTAAGACTTCCCTCTTGGACATGGTATGGCTCCATACAACCTGTTGGAAGACATGCGAGGTAAGGGTCCTGATATCTCATGGCCTCAGTTTCTTGCATTATGCCCACAAGTTAGGAGGGATTTAACAAAGGCAGTTAGCACTAGGAGAAAGGTAAAAGAGACTTTTCCTGTTGTAAAAATTGCACAAGCTGAAATGAATGAGGACATTACACCGGTGCTATATTGTTACATAAAAGGAAGATTGGTTAGGAAAGGTCTATTGGATGGGGGTGCACAAATTTGCATCATGACAGAAGGGCTCATGCAAAGACTAGGCATGCACATCCATGAGACACCTGAAATCAAAGTCAAGATGGCAAACAATAGCAAGGCTAGGTGTGTAGGCATTTGTAAAAATGTCTTTGTAGAGGCCTTTGGCCTTAAGAAAGCGGTGGATTTTTATGTTATGTCGACCAAGGGAAGTGGTTATCCATTTATCCTAGGAAGACCATGGCTAATGAAAATGTGAGCTTTGCAGGATTGGGAGAGTGGAAAATTAATTTGCAGGAATGACAATCACAAGAAGGTTGTCTTTGACATGAAGGAGCAACGCCAAGAGGAGCCCCATGAAGAATCATCTCAAAGTGAGACGGAAGAAGGTTGGACCGATAGCACTTCAGAAGAAGAAAGTAGCGGCAACATTACTGAAGAGGAGTCTTCCATCGAAGTCATGGGGGTAAGGTTTAAGCCAAGCAACCAAGAGACCTCTTGTCAAGGCTTGGAGGAGGTAGGTCCTCAAGAGAACGAAGGTGTTCAAGATGAAGGGATGCTGGAAGGTATGCTATCAACAACACTTACAAAGGATGAAAGAGAGGAGTTCAAATGTGTGCTAAGGAAGTTTCCTAGGCTTTTTGCTAAAGACTACACCGACGTGCGTGGGGTAGATGTTGTTCAACACAAGATTGAGTTAAAGCCTGAGGCCACACCTAAGGCTCAAAAGCTACGAAGGCTAGGAGTCATTAAGGAGCAGGCTCTACTCAAGGAGGTAAGAAAGCTTCTAGTAGCAGGTTTTATTTATCTAGTGGAGAATTCAGAGTGGGTCTCTCCCGTTGTTGTCACTCCTAAGAAAAACGGTAAGTGGAGGGTGTGTGTGGATTATCGTCCACTTAATGAGGCAACAAAAAGAGATCACTTTCCCCTCCCATTTCAGGATGAGATAGTAAATGAAGTAGCTGGTCATGAGAAGTACACTGTGTGTGATGGCTACTCGGGTTACTTTCAAATAGGTATCGCATTGGAGGATCAATTGAAAACAACCTTTATCACTCCTTGGGGTTGTTATGCTTTTAGAGTCATGCCATTTGGCCTGACAAATGCTCCTGCAACTTTCCAACGCTTCATGAACATGGTGTTTCAAGCATTCTTTGGAAAGTCCATTAGGGTTTTTATTGATGATTTTTGCATTTATAGCTCAAAATCGTTGCATCTACAAAGGGTAGAAGAAGGTTTAAAGAAGCTCTATGACATGGGAGGTCAACTCAACCCCGACAAGTGTCACATAGCTGAGGATGAAGTGATCTTGCTTGGTCACAAGGTTTGCTATAAAGGCATTGAGGTGGATCCTTCAAAGGCAAAGGCTCTTATTGAGCTCCCCTCACCCAAGAATCTCAAAGAGGTCATATCATTCATTCAAAAAGTGAATTATATGTCACGCTTTATTCACTTAGCTTCGGAGTTGCTTCATCCTTTGTAAAAGTTGACACAACAAGTAGAATTTGCATGGTCTGATGAGCTTGAAGAGTACTTTTGTAACATTAAAGTCATTTTGTCAGAGCTACCAACACTCATGCCTCCATGTTGAGAGTACACATTCTTTGTTAGCTCTAGTGTTGGGAAGGAAACAATTGGTGCAGTTTTATCACAACAAGATCCCCACAGTACCAGGATGCGACCCATCTACTTTTCTAGTAGGGTCATGAATGCTTTGGAGAGAGGCTACACGGAGGCAGAACTCATGATGCTTTCTCTCATGTTTGCGATAAGGAAGTTTAGATCCTACTTGCTCCCAAAACCTTTTGTAATTCTCACCGCAGAGAATTTGTTCCCTTGGGTGTCATCTCAAATGAATCTAAGTACTAGGATCTCAAAGTGGATTATGGAGTTGCAAGATTTTCAATACTCTTTCAAGGTAGAAGATAGTGTGCGTGCACAATTGGCAGGGATTCTCACTTATAGGGTGCATGAAAAGGAGATTAAGGTGCCTGAAGTAAAGACCCTACCATTACCACCACCAAAAAGTATTCCTAATTCTTTTACCTTGTTCTTTGATGGAGCTTTTCGTCGAGCCACAGGAAAAGCAGGGGGAGGGCTAGTGTTGCTCAACCCAAGTGGAGAGGTGGTCATGAAAGAGAAGTTTAATCTACCAAGTTCAACTAGCAACAATGAAGCAGAATATGACACACTACTTCATGGTTTAAAAATATGCATTGGCCAAGGGATACAACGCCTCATGGTAAAGGGAGATGCACTTCTCATTGTTAAACAGATTTTAGGCATTTGGGCATGCAAGAATGAAAGCTTACGGACAAAAGTTCATGCCATTCGTAGATTGTTTAATCAATTTGAAGAAGTGCAACTATATCATATTCCTAGGAAACAGAATGAAGATGCCGATTTACTTGCACAGTAAGTAGTTACATGTGTTGAGAAAGAAGTACAGGTCATCATGGTGGCAGTAACTGTCAAGCAACCGAGATACCAGGGATTGGAGTCATTGACTCCCATTATTAGCTACATTTTGGAGGGCAAGTTTCCACAAGACTTCACGAAGGCTCAGAAGAGGAGACTCATGAAGAAGGCAAGCGCATATCTCTTCCTAGAAGGCTCCCTCTATCAAAGAGGGAGGGATCAAGTATGCAGAAGAGTACCAACTATTGAGGAAATTCCAGCCATTCTAAAAGGTTTGCATGAAGAAGCATGTGGTGGTCATTTTGCCCAAGAATTAACTGTGAAGAAGATTTTGCTTGCGGGGTATGTTTGGCCAAGTTTGCATGTGGATGTCCAACATTGGTGTAAAAGTAGTCACAATTGTCAGGTAAATGGGAATAGAAGATTGGTTTATGGTCCAAGGCAAATCGTGCTTGCAAATGGACCCTTTGAAAAGTGGGGCATTAATGCTATGGGTCCTCTGCCTAGGACAAAAAATGGTAAACTCTACATTCTAGTGGCTGTAGACTATATGACTAGGTGGGTGGAAGCACAAAGTGTGGCAAAGGTAAATGAGAGGACAGTGAGCAAATTCGTCTACACTCACATTTGTTGTAGATTTGGCACACCTTTGGAGATTGTTTCTGATAATGGTCCAGGGTTTAGAAAGGGATTGCTCACAGAAGTCTGTGAAGAACTTCACATTCTACATCGTCACAGTACACCCTACTATACCCAATCAAATGGTTTGGTAGAAAAAGCTAATGGTGTCATTGCAGGCATCATTAGAAAGATGGTGAAAAACAAGACAAAGTTGTGGGATGACTTCTTGGATGGTTCCTTGTGGGCGTATCGAACCACATATAGGGAAGCCACGGAGTTCACACCATTTCACTTGGTCTATGGTCAAGAGGCTTTACAGCCAATTGAGCTAAACATTCCAACAATGCGACTTCATGGCAAATCAGCACAAGATGATCAAGAAGCATGGATGGATCGACTTCTTACCTTAGCTAAGCTTGAGTGGAAAAGAGAAGCAGCATACGAGTGCTATAAGAAGAAAGCCACACAGACAAAGGAGAAGCTTGACAAGAAACTGAAGGACAAAGGCATCAATGAAGGAGAACTTGTGCTAAGATATGACAATCGACTCGATAATCGTTTTGATGCCAAATTTGAAACAAGATGGCAAGGGCCATACATAGTCAAGAAGGCTTTCAATTCAAGTTACTATTAGCTTATGGACTTGAATGGTAAAGAGCACTCCAGGAAAGTAAACGGGTATCGCTTGAAGCCCTATTTGAGTCGCCTTCTACCAAAGGATCTACCAAAGATCTGTCAAAAGGCCACTGTCTCATGTAAGTATTGTTACATGAAGCATGAGTGTAACTCTAGCCAAAATTCTGAGGGGCCAAACAATGAAGATCTCGTCAAGGACTCTGAAGCACTCTCTTTGGAAAAGATGCTTTATGATGGTACATGAATATACCATCATCCAGGGGGAGGGCTAATGATAGCCGTTTTCCGGCTCTTTGTAATTGCCACAGCGAGTTACCTCACCCTACCAAAATCACCCAAACACTGTGGCTATCCCTACCATTTCACTGTACATAGGCGTGCGTGAGTCACGGGACTTCTCCCATATCTGCTTAAAAAACCCTCAATTAGCTAGTCATTGGGCTAGTTGAGCTAAAAAAATAAAAAAATAAAAAATATAAGTATATTATGGCCCATTTGTGTGTAAATATTGTATTGTATACAGGGCCTAAATAAAAAGATTTATTGTAATTATTTTGGTATTTATTTAAATATTTCTACGTAGGATGTGTTATTTATGCTATGTACATTGACTCACCATTACCATATTTTTTCTTACCATTTTGCATACTTTTTATTCCATATAAAAATAATCTCATGCAAGCTTCTCTTATTTTTGGTGTAACTCCATCCCAACAAAAAACCAAAAAAAACTAGTTCTATTTATGTGTATATTTTTTCACTGTTGTGATTTTTTTCCTTCCTACATCTATTCTCTATTACTCTCATAAATTAGACCATCAAAAATATTCATTTTTTTATGGTAGACTTATGATGAGAGAGATTTATTTTGACCCCTTTATATTTTTTCCACCTATATTATTTATATTTGACATGTACATATATTTTTAGACCCCTCAATATTTGATTTTCTTAGTTGTACTATTCACTTATATCATGATCTCAACAATATCTTCAATTATAGACCTACCAAATAAGGTCAAGGGTAGGTGGCATGCATACATGCACTATGGAGGGCTCACTCTTGGAGGTATTCAAAAGAATCATCCAAAGAAGGACCCCACAAGGACCTTGTGCAGTGGAAAAAAACGGTCGGTTTTGCTGAATTTTTAAAGTTCACTTGCTCTCTGAATTTGAAAAGGTGATACAAACAAAAATTGTAGCTCCTGAGCTGAACTTTTGCCTCAAATTTTTTCATATTTTTTTGAGCTACGAGCTGTGAGCTATGATTTTATTAGTGGCCCCCAGTTTTCCCATGCTATGCAGCCACACTCTCTCTTCCACTTTATCATTTTCCTCTTTCACACACACTTCTCCACTCATCATCCCCACCTCTCTCACCACTCCTCTCTGCAGCCTACTCACCTTCTCCTCAACCTTGAAGAATAAGAGAAACCATGGTGAACTCATACCTCCCACACACAATTCCATTCCAAAATTGACCACCTAGTCTCATTTTTCCTCCTCCAATTTACCCATATCTATAAAAAAAACCACAAAATTCAGCCTCTTCTCTTAAAAGACAGCATCATGGTAGTTGATTACTCAGCTTCAATTACCTTGTCTCTCAAGGAAGGTCAAGAGTGGAGAAAAAATGTACCGTCAAAGTTAGTGGACCGTCAACAAGCGTCAAAATTGGCCCTACTCAAGACACTTGGAGCATCAACCTTGTAAGAAATCCACCTTTTCTTACCTTTTAAGAGTTTTTCTTCCTTATTTGTATCCTACATGGATACTCCCATTGTAAATATCCAATTCCATTTGTAGATTAATACTAACTCTACTAACACTAACCCACTATGAAAAGTCCTATCACCTCCATTTCTCTCCTCTCTTTCCCCACCAACTTCTTGATAATTCCAAGCAAAAGAAATTAGATAAATGGCTGAAAATCTAACCCAACCATGGTTAGAGGAGTAACCCTAGCCTTCAAAATTGCTATAAAAGGAGGGTGTAGCTAGCACAAAAGAGGGAGCCATAAGCAAGAGCACTGTGCTATAGCTTGAGAAGCCAAGCTCAACCTCTCTAGAAGGAGCTCTTGAGTGGAAGCTCATTGTCTTATGCATGTGCATGTGTTGTAATAGGAGATTAGCAAGGGAACTCTATGCCATTGTAAGTGAGAGTGATCATTAAATTGAGAGTAGGAAATCTATCATTTCTCCTACTAGTGTAAGCCCAACATTTGCTGAATGAAGGAGGGTGAATTTGGACTAAGCATGGATCCCTTGTCTCCCTTCCAACATGAAGTCATGGACAATAATGATGTGTAAGTGTCTTGGTGTTTTATTTAAGTTCTTGATAGCTTGTCTCTGGGTATTGTTATCAATTTAGCCATAAATCCCACATGCTGTAAGAGGGCGACAGGGTGGAGAGGACTCCCCTGGCCTTAAGACAGTGATTGGGGTGGCTTTGTTCTTGTGATGTGTTGTGGTGTAATTTACTCAGGCTATGTTGAACAAATACTAATCTCACTTTGATTGGTCATGACAGATTTGTAAGAAGGCATTAGCGCAACAAGCACCCCTTTCCCCTTCTCTCTTTCTTACATATATATATTTATGTTTGCTTGATCATTAACGATACACTTCAGGGCAGCCCGAGCACCATCTCTCTCTCTCTCTCTCTCTCTCTCTCTCTCTCTCTCTCTCTCTCTCTCTCTCTCTCTCTCTCTCTCTCTCCCCCTCCCTCTCGTGTTTTAGTGTGTGAGAGTGTTCCATTGGTGTTAAGGTTAGTGTAAATTCCGTGCTTGTTTGTGGGTTGATCTAACGATTCTCCTCTTTTGCGTCCTAGTTCGCTCTTAAACTAGGTGGTGCCCCTTGTGTAGTTGGGATCTGGCTGTGGGTTTGTTGTTTTGGTTTGTGTTGTGTTGTGCCCCAGCCCCATTGAGCAGCACGGGAGCCTTGAAGGGTGTCTAGAGGTTGCTCTTCTTGTTGCCTGCCCCGGACCGCTTCAATATTTTTATGCATCCATGCATGTTCAAAAATTGATTTGAAGCAATTGGACTCAATTTGTCAGCAATTGAGACTAGAGGATATTTGAGGGTGGAATCTGCCAAATTTTCTAACTTTTACACTCTATTCACTTAACAGGAGCCATGCAAGCTGCAGAGAAGGCAAAGAAGAGGGTCTCTCAAAAGGAGAAGCTGCAAGAGCTACCACCATACTAATTGGACCCTAGTTCAATAAAGACGACCAAAGAGACCTATCTATCAAAAGAACAACTTGAAGAGCATAACACAACATTTGTAGATTCAAAAGTGAAGAGGGACATCACATAGAACTACAACTTTTGCCAAAAGAGGTCTATGATGTCGCAGCAAAGCCCGAGACAAAAGAAGCTAAAAGAAGGCTTGGGGGCTCAGAGAGTTCTACAACCAAGATCCATGTGGAGTAGATTTTCAGAAAGCTTATGAGCTCCTATCCACAATCAAGGAAGATGGAACAGCTCAGATCTCTGACCAGCAAGAAAACAAGGTAGAAGTGGTAATTACAAAAGAGATCGTGGCTGAAGCTCTCAAATTGCCGACCAAAGGGATGACCATGAGGGCAAGAGACAGAAAAATAGCAAGCACTTTCACCAAAGAAACCACTGCTGCAACATTTGCTGATCTCATCCAAAAATAGGTGGAAGAACCTGCAAGATTTTATCATCAACACTTCCACTTTCTCGCAAAGAGACCGCCAAGGTACACAACACCTAATCATGCAATTGCGACTACATTTACACAAGTGTTAAAGTCAAAAACTAGGCAACCAATCAACCACGCAAAGTATGTGTTATCCACACTAAAGGGAACAAAGAAAGAGGTCAAGATAACATATGTGGGAGCACCTGAGGTACTCACAAGAACTACCTACCATGCTATCGGCATGGCACACAATTTTCCAACTGTCCTAGATCAAAACACATGGATCGTGTCTTCACAACCATCCCCTCGAGCCACAACGTCCACCAAAAGACGTACAAATCTGATGAAGATTCTTCCGAGATCTCTCCAGAAGGGCATAGCAACAAAAGCTCAGATAATGAGGAAACACGAGCCCAAATTGCGGAGATGAAAAGAACAGCAGTGGTTGCACATCAGGAGGAGCCTGAATAGAAAAAGTCAAGGTTTGACAGAGAGAAGCACTCTTATGAACGAAGTCCTCAAGCTCAAGGCAAGGACCCTGCAAAGTGGGTACCCATCGAAGTGAAAGGACCAAGAACAAAGCACCCTGCTAGGAAAGAAGTTGAAGACCCCACAAAGTTTCTGGAACACATGTACGCTAAAGTAGAAGCTTTGAAGCTGAAAGAAGCTCAAGAAGCAGAACAAAAAGATAAAGATGCGACGGAGCAGCAAGGACAAGTTGAAGCAACACACTGACGATCGGTTTTCGAAACCGTGACCATGAGAACCACACCCTAAGGGAAGGAAGGTTTATTACCAAAAGAGGAAAAAAAAACAAAAAAAGCTCTTTACCATTCACCATATCCCCCCCCCCCCCCCCTCTCTAAGGTTAACCACTAGCAGGGCACCACCAATTTGGCCACATCTCTCCATTATCACCAGAAGACGAACCCCTCTCTCTTCTATTGCTCGGCTTCGCCAATATTCTCTCTCTCCTACTCTGTCGCTACATCACCCGACCCGGTAGGCGCAGAAGACATTGGTGCCTGTGTCACACCCTCCGGCGGGCCGCCACAGCTACTGTATATTCTTACTCTCTCTCTTCCAAATATTCTTCCTCTCTCTCTGCTCGTCCACACCACAGTCCTGGCGGGCCGCTACATTACACCCCCCCCCCCCCCCCCCCCCCCCCCCTCTGTTTTCTTCCCCAACCCTGGTGGACCACCACTTCGACAATCCTGAAGAAGAAGTGGTAAGAAGGTTCCCATATCCTAAGGAAGAGTGATTCAGTTATTTCTCTCACTGTTTTGGAAGACGGGTAGAGGGTCTTCCTCCTCTCCGAAGATCTAAAACTTATCCTAAAAAAGCTCTCGACCACGGGTGAAACCGAGTGGGTTGGAGACGAGTTGCAATTGAATGGAGAAGAATTCATGCAGCACACGTCGACTACGGTAATTATTTGCAGTTTCTACTAGCCAAAAGGCTAGGAGTGGTCAAACGCGTCGCCATCACCCCATACGTGCTGAGCAACGAAGGAAAGGTAGAGCCCATGAAAGTCGACGACCTCTTGTGGATGTGCCAACTCATCAACACTGGCACGGTAAGAGTATAAGTAAGTACTCCACCCTGTGTGAATGATGAAAAACGGGCCGACAGCATTCTTGTTCAAATTCCTACAGCATATGCATGTGAATATCTATGTAGATAGGAAAATCTTCTACCAACAGAAGATCGTGTACCTATTCGGTGCGACGGTTCTAGGAGAAATCCTTAATTCCCCAAATCCTATCATTCTCCCCATATTGCATTACCACCATTCCTTTAATGTTTCTATCTTTATCTTGTTTTAATCTATCCATCCAACTCTGTAAAAAGCCGCTATTGTTGTTAGTATAATATAAAGAAAAAAAAAAGAGTTTGTAATTTTTTGAGTCACTACCATCGCAAGTGTTTCTTTCCCCACGTTCAATGGAAAGAAGGGAGAAGATCTCACCACCGACTTTTTGGATGATTTCGACATTGCTTGTGTGGTTTCCAACAAAGATGACGACGCTTCACGACTTCAAATTTTTTCTCTACTGATGAAAGTAGAGGCCAAGTCTTGGTACAATGCATTGCCCCAGGCTACCAAGAATGCATGGGATGTGTTACGGGCTGCCTTTGTAAAGAGGTTTGGTGGAGGCACAACCTCGAAGAAGCTATGGCAGCTACTACTGACGGAATTGAAGCAGGGAAGTCTGCTAGAGTATGCCACCTACGAGTCCAAGTTTGTGGACTTATGGGAGAGATGGGTTGCCTCACTGAAGGAAGGTGAAGGAGCACCAAATTTCCTAAAGAAGGACCATTTCATTGTTGGCCTGTGGTTGCCGCTTAGAGAGAAGGTGAAGGGAAGGTTTCCTCCAACATATGAGTTGGCAGTAGAATTAGCCCACCTTAAAGACAAGAAGTCAGAGGAAACAAGCTCTATCCGACCAACCCCAGTGATGCAACAACCAGTCATAGAGCACAACCACAAGAGGCATCAGAGGAGCAGTAAGACCTGCTAAGTCGCATCACTACCCAACTAGAGAGTTTTTCCGTGCATCTGGTGCATCAAGGGCATGCACCTATCAGAAATCCAGAACAAGAAAGAGGACAAGGAAGGAAGAACCAAGAGTACCACTACTACAATTGCGGGGAAGACGGCCATGGTATGTACTACTACCCACATCCAAGGAGGCAGAATTTCAATAGAGGGGGGAGACAGAATCAGATCTCTCCGCCGAGGGAAAAACCACCACCACCCAGGCAACCAGGGCCGATCCCATTAGTCCAAATCCTTGGACCACCTGTACAAGAACAACCACCACCACAACCTCTTATTCCACCACTACCCCCAACAACTGTTGTAAACCAAGCGGTAAGTGTTATTAGCTTGGAGTCTAAAGGGAAGGCAAAGGTAGAAGAATAAGTTCGAGAGAAGCACAAAGAGAAAACAAAGGTAGAAGAAGTGGATGATATGGGAGTGAAGCGTGCTAGGCACGCGGAAGCCTCTCAAAGAGAAGATAAAATGAAAGGGAAGGCCGAGTCTAGCAAGCAAGCAGCTAAACCGCGATGGAAGATAGACATCGTGGATTTCTCACTAGGTGAGTATGCAAAACCCTATGACTTAGTTCAGGATGTGTTGATGCAGGGCCCGAAGATAACTTGGCCCCAATTACTCCACCTTGCACCAAGAATGAGGAGGCAATGGACAAAAATGGTGAGTACCAGAAAATCAAGACCCAGGATAGCTGGGGCTATCTCTGGAAGGGATTTGACGACTTCCTACCAACTATGGATGCCCACATCAAGGGGAAACAAATCTCAAATGTCTACATAGATGGTGGCATGCAAATATGCGTCATGAGTGAAAAAATGATTCACCATCTAGGTCTAGAGGTGAGTAGGCCGGCACCCTGCCGAGCCAAAATGGCAAACAATGTAAGAGTGAAATACGTAGGCATTGTGAATGCGGTCAAAGTAAAAGCATTCAATATAGAATTGGGAGATTCTGGCTCATGGCTATGGAAGCAAAGCAAGACTGGAGCACCGGAATGATTCAGATGAAGGACACTAAAGGGAAGTCTATATTCTACGATATGAGAACTAGGAAGCACGCAACATGATCTTGGAGGCTTCAGAAGATGAGTCCACCAGCGACTATTCGTCTACCTCAGGAGAAGAGACAACCACCACTGACGGGAGTGACACTAGCATTGAAGTGATGGGGGTCATTCTTAAAGACCCAAAAAGATTGACACAATCTGAAACACCCCCGACAAACCAAGAGGAACCATCAGGTACGCAATCCTTAGAGGATTCAGGTAAATTACAAAGTATGCTCTCAAATGAGTTAACCAATGAAAAAAGGAAGGAATATGTCTCCATGCTGGGTAATTTTACTACACTATTCATTGATGGCTATGATAAGATCACAGAAATCACAGTAGTACAACACCACATAAAACTCAAGGAAGGTAGTAAGCTCGTGGTGCAAAGGCTCAGAAGACTTGGAGTAATCCAACCAACAAGAGGCACTACTTAAAGAAGTGAGGAGTTTGCTACAGGCAGGTTTCATCTACCCTGTCGAAGACTTGGAATGGGTCTCCCCAGTAGTAGTCACACCAAAGAAGAATGGAAAGTGGAGAGTCTATGTGGACTATAAACCTCTCAATGCAGCCATGAAGAGGGATCACTTTCCCCTCCCATTCCAGGATGAATTCTCAATGAAGTGGTGGGTCACGAGCGATACACAGTGAGTGATGGCTACTCAGGATACTTCCAAATTAGCATTGCGGAAGAAGATCAAAATAAGACAACCTTCATCACACCTTGGGGATACTTTGCTTACAGAGTGATGCCTTTTGGCCTCACTAACGCTCCGGCCACATTTCAGCGCTATGTGACCTTTGTTTTCCAACCCTACTTTGGAACGTTGTCGTGCTGTGACACGTACATAGTGGGAACGCATGCTACAAGATCTATCTTGTATTTTTTTAGATACATAATTATATTTACTATAGTGTACATATGCATATTTAAGTATAATAATAAGCCTTCTATCTCATCCTATTATTTTTCTCAAGGGTAACATATCCTTACTTTACCATCAGAAAATCCTATGGGAAAAGCATCAATAGCTCCGCCTCTTTAACTTGGGGCAAAAAGCATTGATTCTTTATTTCTACTATTTCATTATCATCTTACACCCTAGCTAGATCCTATATCTAGGGTAAACTCTAATATATATATATTCTATGTATTTTTTATACTTTTCTTATATTTCTTTTTAAATAGCTACTAGGAGAGAATCAAATCCTAGTGGGACACTAGGTGGCATGATTTCAAAGATACACTTATTTTAATGCATTATTGCAAGCATGATTACAAACCTTTGTCAAGGAGCAATGTCATGCTTTCATATGGCATGAGGTGTCCTTTGGAATTAAATGAAAGTCTAAGCTAAGGAGACCACATGAAGACTTTTGCTGCCATAAATGGACCCTATTTTGATGAATTTTTTACACAAGGTTCCAATCCGAATTGGAAAACAATTTTAAAATAAAAATTGTAGGTAATGAGCTGAAGTTTTTGCCCATATTTTTACTTTTTTATTTGGAGCCACGGTTGAGGAGATATGATCAAAATATTGGACCCAGTCTGCCCACATCATGCAGGGGCAGCTCATTTCCAACTTTTCCAATTCCTGTTGACACTGGCTCCTCTCTTCTTGTGTAAACCCTTGGGGGTTCCCTTCACCTATAAAAGGGGACCTCTTCTTCCTTGGAAGGAACTCAAGCATTCAAGCCATTGATGAGAGTAATTCTTGAGGGAGTGAGTAGTAATGCCTAATTGTACTTAGCCATTAACAGCCTACACTTTCTCCTAGAGGGAGACTAGCCATTCTTGCAACAAGCTAACCTTGGAAGATCAACTGTAATCAAAGAAGCTCTTGCACTTGGTGTATCAATCAAAGTGGAATTATCCACTCTTCTTCTCTCTCCCATCAATAATGGTGCCGAAGGGTTTCAAGTAAGATGTGTTCTACATTGATGTTTTCTTGATTTCTTGTTGTTTTCATTTTCATCTCTAATCCAACATACATATATATATATGTATCTAATCTCATCTCCTTAACCAAACCTATCTCTCTCATTCTTAGTAATTCACCCTCTCTAGGTTCTCTTGCTACAGGTACATCTCTCCCCGCAGTATCCTTATTGCCTACGGGCAAGAATAGGACTTGGGAGGGAAACTTCTCATCTCTTCACTTCTCTCATATCTACATTTCTCACATACTATCCTAGATGAATAACCCACATGATGATCATTTCTATCGCTTTCACTCTGTACAATCTATTAGAATTAACGTATGGATTAGCCGTAAAATACACTTTCAACAACGTATAGTGTTTCTCTTTGGCCCTGAAAGGCTCAATGAAATACTTCTATTACCGGATCCCATCATACTACCTCTCATAGACTATAATTTTTCTTTTGATGTAAGCGTAGTTGTCTTGCTATGAACCAAGAGGATTTGTACACACAATTAATCCCAATCACTAGACAAAATATATATATTATGGTAAGCACAAAACTACAATTCCAAAGAGCAATTCGTAGCCTATTTGGTCAGCCAAGATTGAATGCCATTAACTCATCCATTAACCCTTTCATATTACCCATGATACGATATGACCATAGCCTTGATGTTTTTATCTTCGTATTGTTTTGACATTCTCTTTTGCGTTCTTTCTTTGTGTGTGTGAATGCAAGAGAGAAAGAGTGAGTCTTCTTTGATTGCACTTCTTTCCAAACCCTAGTCTTCATGGCATCTATGGTTTAACTCACTCCTTCATATAGTTTTTGTTGAGTTCTCTCACAAACTCTCATAGTCATAAGCCCGGTGCTTTCCTGGCAAGACCGCAAATTTCTCGACAACGTCAATACGGGTTTTCATAGATTATTTTTGCATCTATAGTTCAGGAGCCGTCCATTTAAGCAAAGTATATGATGGCTTAACTAGGCTACAAACCTTGGGTGGCCAGCTCAACGTGGATAAGTGTCACATTGGTGAAAGCAAAGTCACTCTCCTTGGCCATGTAATTTCAGCAAAAGGGATTGAGGCTGACCCTAGCAAGATTCAAGCTCTGGTATCTTTGTCATCACCCACCACCACTAAGCAGTTGGTTTATTTCCTTCAGAAGGTAAGATACTTAAGCAGGTTCATTCACTTGCTATCTCCAGTGGTCCTCCCTCTACAAAAAATCACCCAAAGGGATGTCTTCTCATGGAGTGAAGAAAATGAGCAGCAATTTACCAAGGTGAAGCAAATCCTAGCTAAGCTTCCCACCATTTCACCCCCTAAGTGGGACAAGCCATTTTATGTGAACCCTAGTGTAGGAAGTGATACACTCTGAGCCGTGCTAATGCAAAAGAACCCCCAAACTTCTTTCATGCGTCCTATTTAATTCTCTAGTCGTGTCATGACCCCATCAAAAAAGGGATTTACCGAAGTAGAACACATGGTTCTTGCACTAATGTTTGCTACCACAAAGTTCCGCTCCTATCTTCTGCCTAGACCCTTTGTAATCCTCACAATGGAGGAGGTCTTTCCATATGTAATGCAACACATGGATGTCTCATCAAGAATCTCTAAATGGCTAGTAAGATTACAAAAGTTTGACTACACCATGCAAGTAGAAAACTCCACCAGGGCTACTTTAGAGGGAATACTCACTCATCCCCACTATGAGAAGAAGCTGAAGGTCAACACGGAAGCAAAAGAAGAAACACCAATGGTAGAAAGTCCTAAGCTAGAAAGATCTCGCTCTCTTTTCTTTGACAGAGCATACAAAAGAACATTGGACCAGTCTCCAGTTGGGATAGTCATTTTCAATGAGAAACAAGAAAGAGTATTCTCCATCGGGCAGTTATTACACTCCCACTCCAACAACGAAGCAGAGCATGCGGCTCTAATTCTTGGGTTGGAACAGTGTATTTCACAAGGAATTCAGCGCCTAAATGTGTTTGGCGATGTTTTGCTTTTGATAAGGCAGATAAACAGCACTTGGGTTTGTAAAAATCAGATTTTACTTGGTCAACTACACCAAGTTAAGGATCTTGTAAGGAGGTTTGAAGTAGTGAAACTATTTCATGTCCAAGAGAAAAAAATCAGGAGGCAGATGCTCTAGCCAAAGAAACAATATAGGACGTTCCCGTAGGAGCAATCAAACTGAAACTACCCCTCTTTCAAGGTAGTGATGCTATGCTTGATATCATTAACTTTTTAGATACAGGAGAATGTCCGGAAGGGTACACCAAAGGCCAAAAACAGTGGTGGCTGGTAAGAAAGGCTACCAGATACCGCCTTGTAAATGACCGCTTGTATTGTAAGGGCAAGGATCATATTCTTAGGCGAGTGCCAACATCTAGTGAGATCATAGAGGTAATTTCAAGTTGCCATGATGGCATCTGCGGCGGTCATTTTTCTCTAGATATCACCAGTAGGAAGATTCTACAGGCACGCTACTCTTGGCCTAGTCTAAACAGGAATGTACACCATTGGTGTAAAACATGCAAGGCTTGTCAAGTGGCCAGTGATCGCACATTAACCTATGAGCCACAAACTCCTATCATCTCATATGGTCCATTTGAGAAATGGGAAATATATGCAATCGGTCCTTTACCAAGGGCCCAATCAAGTAAACTGTACATCATAGTGGGTGTAGACTACATGACTCGATGGGCAGAAGCAACAACCACCACCAGCATTATAGCCCAAGAGGTAGAAAAGTTCATTTTTGAGCACATCTGTTGCCGTTTTGGCACTCCTCTAGAGATAATATTAGACAGGGACCAGGTTTCAGAGGCGATCTGGTGGGAGAACTGATGAAGAAGTTAGGCATCACACGGCGACATTACACACCATACTATCCACAGTGTAATGGCCTAGTAGAAAGGGTAAACGGAATGATTTGCAAAATCATCACAAAACCGGTGAACAATCACACAGGAGACTAGGATAAACATCTCATGGAAGCTCTATGGGCCTACCGAACCATGTTCCGAACATCACTAGATTTCACCCCTTTCCATTTAGTTTATGGAAAGGAGACAATTCTACCCATTGAGGTACAGATAGCTAGCTTACAAGTCTTGGCTAGCCAGATACAACGCCCAATTGTAAATCTCCAAAACCACATCCAGGATCTGGAGAGGCTCCAACTAGATAGGAAAGAAGCAATCAATCACTATGCAGCGCAGGCAGAACGATGCCGGCTCACCTTCAATCAAGGGATTAAAGAAAAGGGACTGGAAAAGGGTATGTTAGTGCTGAGATACGACAACATATTTGACACCAGGAAGGACAAGAAATTTCAACCCAGATGAGAAGGACCATTCACTGTCAAAAGACGTTATGACAACGGCAGCTATAAGCTGATGGAAGTAGATGGGAGAATTCACAAGACTAGAGTCAATGGATGGAGGCTGAAAAGGTATTTTCTTAGGTCTGATCCAGAGTTCATGCTAGACATTCCAGAAGAGGGAGGACCCTCTAACTCCACAACTAAAGATGCAAAGGAAGGACTAGAAGCATGAATGCCTCTAGCCAGATGGCAGGTCTAATGACGGTCGGTTTTCAAAAACCGTGACCGTGACAACCACACCCTAAAGGAGGGAAGGTTTATTATCAAAAGAGAAAAAAAAAAGAAAAGCTCTTTACCATTCACCATACCCCCCCCCCCCCCCTCTAAGGTTAACCACTAGCAGGGCACCACCAGTTTGGCCACATCTCTCCATTATCGCCAGAAGACGAACCCCTCTCTCTCCTACTGCTCGACTCTGCCAATATTCTCTCTCTCCTACTCTGCCGCTGCATCACCCGGCCCGGTAGGCGCATAAGACATTGGTGCCTCTATCACACCCTCCGACGGGCCGCCACAGCTACTGTATATTGTTCCTCTCTCTCTTCCAAATATTCTTCCTCTCTCTCTCTCTCTGCTCGTCCACACCCCAGCCCCGACGGGCCGCTACATTATACCCACCACCACCACCCCTCATCCACACTCCCTTCGGCCTTATACCCCCCCCTTTGTTTCCTTCCCCAACCCTGGCAGAACACCAGCCTTATATTCCCCCCTCCCCCCATCTTCACCTAGCTCTAGCTCTCTCTCTCTCTCTTGGGAGAGTGGTCCCGCAAGCCATGGAGGGATCCTTTCTCTCTCTCAATCCCTTTCCACCACACACCCTATCCCCTATCCTCTCACCGTCCCTCACAACCTCACACTGGATTCCCTCTCACTCTCTTGTCCCATGGTGGGAACCCGCCTTAGGGGCCTTATACTTTCTCTCTCTCTCTCTCTCTCTCTCTCTCTCTCTCTCTCTCTCTCTCTCTCTCTCTCTCTCTCTCTCTCTCTCTCTCTCTCTCTCTCTCTCTCTCTCTAATATTCCCTCTCTCTCTTGTTGACTAAGTACCCCCCCCGTTTCGGCCGCTGTCGAGCCTGCCGACGCCCACACCCATTCCCTCACACCCTGGACCCAGCCCTGTGCGGGCGCTCGATGCAAACACACACACCCTTATCTCCTCACCTCTCCCCCCTCTCCACAACCTCTCCTTCCCTCCCTCGCACTCTGCGTTCACCTGCAGCAGCAGGCCGCCCCGCTCCTATCACCCGCTTCTCTCACGCTTCCTCTATGTCAGGCCCGTAGGCACTGCCTTGAAGTAACACACACACACACACACACGCTGCGCACCCACCAGGCTCTCTCTCACTCCATCTCCTCCCCCCCCCCCGCCTCAGCGTCACCATCAAAAAAAAAAAGAAAAAGGAAAAATAAATAAATAAATATATATATATCCAATAACCACAACCCTACCATTCCCACGCATGCATAGGCACACACACATATACAGATAATTACACATATGTACACACAGATATACTCGCACACCTATACATACACACACACACATAGCGCACACACACAGAAAATACAAAAAAAACGAAGAATTTTACGACTACGACGACAACAACAAAGGAGGACAACCCGAATCACACAACACCGACAACAAAAACAACAAAGGCGCCGAAGGCATGCCCCGGCCGAACTCGAAGAGATGTACGCGCTACACCGACGCACTAGCAAGCTGCCATTCACCGGCATCACACAACCACGACACCATTTTCAGTAAACCGTAGGTTATCATCATCATTTTTCAGTTTTCACCCAAGCCTTGTAAAAATTCCCAATTTGTAATTTCCCTCTTTCTAGGTGATGGTCACCGACGCACTGGCAAGCTATCATTCACCGGCATCACACAACCACGACACCATTTTCAATAAACCGTAGGTTATCATCATCATTTTTTCAGTTTTCACCCAAGCCTTGTAAAAATTTCCAATTTGTAATTTCCCTCTTTCTAGGTGACGGTCACAAAGGCCCACCTAGAGGTTTTCATTGTTAATAACTCCCAAGACAAAGCAAGGGTCAAACACACCGGGCCCACCGCCTTGCTTTGTCTCCCCGATTAGCTTACCCTAATCAAATCGGGATTACCCTAATCCAAGCAGTCAACACCTATAAAAGGGCACTGAGAGGTCACTATCGGGGGGGGGGGGGGGGGGGGGGCAGTTCATGAGAGGTCAGCACTTGGTAGAGTTCTAGTGGGAGGAATTGACACTATTGGCATCACGGGGAGGGGACATTAGTGATGGTTTGTTTTGGGAATTGCACCATGTGAAGAGAGCTATGTCCACCTCTCGACTCCAATGGTCAATGCACACACACACACATTCTTGGTAGCAAGTTTCATATCATTGAGTCGTCTTTAGAGAACGCATCAAGTAGATTCACTATCTCTTCTACCTATCTCTCTATCACCACGGTGTGTCACCTCACCGGAAGGAAGATCATTGTAAATACTGCAAGAAATAATTATCCGTAACACCCTCAAGGGTTTTCATCATTTGTCAAAGCTCTGTGTGTGTGTGTGTGTAAGTTTGCGGTGTTCACATTGTCGTGGTCTGCGTCCTAGCCACTCAAAGCTAGGTGGTGCCCCCTATTCGCTTTACCATGACCGCCGGCTCGAGGCATGCATCGGCTCTCGGCATTTTAGAGGCTATCGGGGTCCGTGTCTCGCTTTGCTCCCGGCAACACCAAGGTGAATCCTAGCACGAAGAAGGTGGATGTCCCCCAGACTATCCTCACCATTTACAGAACAACATGCCAAGCCCACCACCTTCACCAATGGACAAACCCACAGGAGGCGAGCCAACCAAAGGAAAAGATCCTGAACCACAAGAGACAGTAGATTTTGCACAATAGGTAGCAACTACTTTTGACCAAGTTAAAGAAAAAGAACGAGAGCTGGAAAGAGCAGCAAGTCCTGCACCAGAGGAGTCAACAAGGTTTGAGCAAACAAAGGATCAAGAAACAAAGGAAACTTATTCTACCACCATTGAGCAAGAAACAGTTGAGCCATCCATGAAGCCTTAAGCAGAGAAAGCAAAGGAAGCCCAAGAATAGCCTCAAGGGGAAGAACCAACCCGGCCGCTACCAGAACAGCCGCCACAACCCCACTAAAGGAATCACAAGAGACTCCTGAAATGTCTAGACAACTCGTAAGAAATGAAGGCTGGCAGACCAATGATGAGGTGATTTTGCAAGTTAATGATTATGAAAAGAAAATGCAAGATATGACGGAAAAACTACGATCATCAACACTTAGCCGCATCAATTGATGCTCTCCAAGGAGAATTAGAGGACAGATTCAATGCCATCAGTGATCTGTAAAAACAAGTCCAAGAATTGAAAGTTGAAGCTGAACAACAATAGCTAGCAAGAGGCAAGTAGCAAAGGGAAATGGAAGAGTTACGCAAACTTCTCACAAAGCTATCAGATGCCTGCAAAACCAAAGATGAGTTACATCTGATAGAGGTTACAAATGAACTCTTGACTACAACTCGGTTAGTTCAAAGGCTCCAGGTACAACTAGATGTAGCAAACACCTCATTGCAATATTTAGAGCAGAGGATCAACAATCAGTAACCTTTTTGCGTCAGCTAAGAGAAAATCCTGCAGTTGCCTCGATCAAAGGTACAAAGCACTGGAGAAAAAGAATAAAGATCTTGAGCTAGAGCTAAAGCTGGAGTAGTCGCAATGCAGAGACTTGGCATTAATGCGGGTACAAAGAGAAGAAGAGCTTCTCAAGGAAATAGCCGAGCTCAAGAGATTCAACTAACTATTGCGAGATGGACAGCAAGAAATGCAGGAAGAATTAGGAACGTTGGAGTAGCCACATATGGATATTCCCTCAGTCTCTTTCTCTAAGATGGAAACACAGTCAGCAAAAGGGCTAGGTGGCGAAGAAGAATTCCAAGTACCATTAACAGAAGCTGATGAAGTTCCGATGGTCTAGCTGTCAAAAGCTAAGGAAGATGCGCTTAAAGAAAAGATTACCCAGGAGGCAAATGAGCAGTGGAAAGCAGCGATGGATTGGGAGTTGATATTTATTCACTCTATCAATGTTACTCAACTCACTCCCAATCAAATCAATGCACAATGGCATCAGCAATCACTCCCATACCCCTTCATAAAGTTAGATCTATTCCAAGTCAAGGAAAGACTTTATAAAGACATGCAAATCAAAGACGCAAAGAAAGTCCACCCCAAGTGGAGAAAGAGCTGGTTGAACAAGAATCCTAGATACCTGATTCTGTTCACAAGAGCACCTGTGGCACTTCAAAAGGATCCCTCTTTTTGACATGTACCAAGAGTAAGGACATGGCAAGCACATGAGGCCTACATGGCTAAATTATCTGAGATTGCCAGCTCCATAAAAGGGATCACCAACAGAAGAATACATGGTGAAAACCCTAACATGTGCCATGTCATTCTTCAAAAGTCTTCCTGATCTCTCTTGCTTTATAAAATTTGCCGAATGCTACTCACCTGCATTGAAGTCTTTCATGAGCCAGAGCAAGCAAGAGCCCCGTGGACGTCATTCCTTGAGGGCAATAAGGGTTTATGCTATGATCTCAGTGGCCAACCTTTCGAAGAAGTCCTCTATGGCTTCTACATCCGCTACATGTTCTACCCTTCTCATAATATGTTGGCATTTGAGGAAGAATTTTACATAGGGCTCTTCACTTGGCGAACAAAGAATTTTGGGCCATTGATCAGAAACCCGACTTCAAGATTTGTAGGCTAATTTGTAATCGAGCTTAAAAATAGAGTCACTATGCATTTTTTGCAGGTGCCAGACAAAGAGAGAAAGATCGGATACAAAAAGGCTCTACATGCACTTAAAGACTGCCTCACAAGCTGACAACCCGAGGATTGTTTCAGCCCATAAAGCTGTGTCAAGGGACGACATAGGCAAGGAGGGGGGAATGTTAGCAGCAAGCTAACTTGGATATAATTTTTTGGAGCTCTCATTGTAGAAACACTTATTATTTTGATGATTGTGAATATTGTAACTCCTATTTTTTGGATAAATATTCCTAATTGATGAGCTGGGGCTACAAGCTTCCAGATTGTATCAACCTGTCTTTACTCATCTTTAGTTAGCGCTCCCAGATTTTTAGTTTTGACCACCAAAACCTTGGCTAAGGTATAAAAGCCAATTTTTGTAAGTTATTTTAAAGTTTTTGGATAATGAAATACACAGTCTGAGCTAAGGGCGCTCACTTGTCTCCTTCTCGTGCTTCCTACTCCCTCCCCGGTTGTCATATTGCAGTCACGTCTGTTGCGTTGCAACCGTAGGTAAGAGCTAAATGCATTGATGTAATAATTTCACGATATTTTGTAGCTTTTGGCGTCGCCAACCCGTGGCCTAAATTCATCATAAGTAGGAATTTACACTTCAAGATCAAAAACTAAGTATAGGAGAGGTATTGGGGCATCATTGCTAAGCATTAGATGCATTTTGGGTCAAAAATGACTAGGTCAAAAATCCACTGATATTAATAATCACGAATTTTTGCACTTGACTTAAAGTGGGATTTGAGACTATAAGCATGTGTGCTTAGGTCTTATAAACATGTCCTAGAAGTTTCATTACGTTGGATGTCATTTGATGCTGTAACGGATGTGATTTGTTTGCCAATGAGCGATTGGCTTTTGGTGATTTCGATCACTTGAGTGTGGCTTGAGTTAGATGCGAGTTGTTTGTTGTTTTCTGAGAGATTGACAACCTCTTGTAGCCTCTATGCACTAGTCGAGTCATCTTCGTCCCATGGGTTGACAATTTAATGTGGTTCTCGCTGAACTTGCAATAAGGTAGGAGTGAGTTTAGACACTCGCCCCACAAGGAGATACAAAGAACTTGGGTAGACATGCAACAACTGATGTGTATGTCTGATGAGGTTTATAGGCCAAAAAGGGCTCCATGGAGGGAAAGTTTGGATGGAAGGTGAAGGAGGTTTAAAGTGTTTTTTTGTGTGTTGGAAATGTAGAGCTTGAAGTTATGAAAGAGGAGGTCCAGACATCTCATCACACGGAGCCATAGTGTGTAGGTTATTAAAGTTTGAAACTGGAGTGCATTATAGATTCTAGCCAGATAGGGCGGTTGAAGTCAGGTAGTCGGAGCCAGTTTGAAGTACAAATGTGTAGAGCGTGTGATATGGATCCTGTTGGTCTTTTTGAATTGACAACAATCAAAATCTTGAATGTCAAGATATTAGTAGGTGAATTTTTGTCGGGGGCCAATTTTGGGCCACTTTGACTGCTTTAAAGAGCGCACCATCTAGTGATTTTTAAAGTTTTACGGGGTTCTAGGATGTGATATTCAATGTATGGAGTCAACAGGAAGTGACTGCTTATCAATTGGGTGCCTAGGAAATGAGATATGGCAATCACAATTTGGAGGATCTTGTCAATCGTAGGTGATCTGATCTTTTTTTCCATTTTGATGCTCTTCGTTCAAGGCCATGCTCCAGAGGTTGGAATGCAGGGAGCATTAGTGAATCCAAAGCTACCCAAGTTTTCTTTGCACTTGTTGTGTTGTGCTGACGGAGCCAAAGTGTAGCAAAAGTTTATGTAATTGTTGTAACAGGTATTTTTTGCCATATTTGAAGCAAACCATATCAGGTTCTAGTGCCGTTTCTTCCCCCTTTCACCCCTTCTTGTCTTTGCTTTGTTCCAATCATCTGGTGCCGGTGTTTGAGATGTGCGTGCCTCCCCATTCCTCTGTGTGTGTGAGAGAGAAAGAGAGAGCAATGTGTGCTATGGAAAGATTTTGAACATGCAAAACTGGTGTGGTGTGATGCCAATTGTGTGAGTTTTGAAGGTGAACTCTATTGGATTTGGGTGTAGGGATTATCCTAGGCTATAGAGAGGCATACTATTTGGGTTTTGGATGTGTTCCCTTTTACCCTTATCCATCTTCTGGTTCCCCCACTGAGGAGCTGTCTGATGCTTTGATTTGAAGTTGAAAGTGGTGTTTGGTGGCCGACAAGCGGTTGGCGGATGGTTGAAATATTTGGTGGTTGGATTTGAAGCTATCAGAGACGATGGAGCCAAGATTTGGCCCCATATTTATAGGCATTAAAGACCTTGAAGATTAGTTTGCAAATTTCAAGGTATGGATGTTGTTTATGTATATGTTGACAGATGCGAGAAAGAGATGATGATCATGGAGTTGAGAGCTTTTTACCATGCTTTAGGAGTGATTATTGGCTGTCGAAAATCATCTTGCTTTGCCGTAAGAGAGCGGTGATAAGAGCTACATAGAGGTTTACGTCACGAAGTTGTTGGAGAACATGCACAACACCAATTAGAGAGAAGATCTCATGAAGATGGTGATGTAGAGATTGCACTACTCCATATAATACATATGTGTTTTGTGTGGTAGTAGATGCAACTGCCAACATTGAAAATTGAGCTCTCTAGGCCAATTTATAGATTCTCTTCCAGGCAAGAATGTGCCCCATGGAGTGTGCCCGAAGCTGAGACAAGGTGTCCCCTCTTCTGCTTGGAATAGCTGCAAGTTTTTGGGAAAAGACTCCAATATTTTCTAAAAACATGGCTTTGCTTTTGGTGGTTAACTCTCCCCTCTTCCCTTCAATTTTTGCAAGAACAAAAAGATTAATTGGACGATCGACAATAAACTATGTTTCACATATCTACTTTCCCATAAAAATATCATTTAATCCCGTTTCTTCACCAAATGGACGTTTTTATACTCGAGAGTGACTAAAAATAATATTTCTAAAGGTCATCCTATAAAGTCTATTGCTTTTCAAAAACGCCAAAAGCATGAAAAGCAAAAAATGACATAAAAAGCGGATTTTTTTCTTTTAGAATTGAACCACGAGTTTTCCTTGTCCAAGAGAACAAAAAAGTGGGCTCGCTTTTCACTAAAAAGTACTAAAAATAACGAAAAGCTAATAATAACGTGAAAAGCTAAAAATTGTGTAGAATGCATATTTTTACAAAATTGAACCATAGATTTTCCAAAACTTGTAGATTAAAGAACCGGCCCTGATTTTGGCAAAAAAGCATTGAAAAAACACTATAAACATAAAAAAGCTAAAAGAATGGATTTTTCCAAAATTGAAACAAACGTCCACTTGACTTATCGAAACATGAAAGTGACCTTGATTTTCACTTTAAGACCTTACAACACTGCCAAACAAACATTCTGGACTAAGATTTTATGAATTCAATATTAAAATTTATTTTTCTTGTTTTTAAAAGAGACCCGAAAGTCGAGGATCTTACATTCTTCCACACTTGAAAAATTTGAGGTGTCCTCACCTTCACATGAAATTCGGATAATTAAGTTTAAAACTTTCTATAAATATAAGCTAAATTAACTATTACATAAGATATTCAACTACGATCATGTCTTAGAGATATTTTGGTTGTGATGGTATGGAATATTGCTGGAGCATTACAAGTCCAAAAGTTCATTTTCTCCTTCATCTGTAGTGGCTGCATGCACACAAACATTTGATGTATTTCTTCCACCTCAAGCATTTGAGTTCTATTGGCTTGGGTTCCTTCTTGAGGTTGTTGATTTCCTCCTGAACGAGGTGGTCGGTTGTTATTGGGTTGTCCATTTCTTGTGAAAGATTGGATTTACAAGTCTAAAACTCCCTTGGTTTTGTGGTGGTGTCTGGTCTTGATACAAAAGTTCTTTTGTGCCATTAAAGGTCTAGACTATGAATTTCTAAGGTTCCTGCTACCACCTCCTTCTCCAAGCTTGTGAGAGTAAAATCCTACACCAACACTCTTGGCTATGGAATGTGAATCAAACCAAGAGCCATGCTTCAATGCTTAAGCTTGACATCTTCTCCATCTCCATTACTATGCTATTATGTATTCTAGCAAGAAGAGTAATGATAAGTGAGGAACTACTTCTTTCTCCTAAGGAATATTTCTTCTTCCTCTTCCCTATCCTCATTCCCCGCTAGCTCTCTCCACCTTCGAAGGTGTTTGCGGCCTTGGGACTGAGCCTTGGGATAGTTAATGCTTTCTTCAAGTTTATGTTATGTTTGTGATGCATGAGGCTTTCCATGTTCATTGCATCACCTAGGTCACAAGGAGCACAAAGATTGTATTGTACCAAGTCTCTCTTCCTTCTCCTTGTCACTCCAAAAGGGAAGAGAGGAAACCAAGGAAGAAAAGGGCAAGAAAGAGGTCACCCTCTTCTCCTTCTTCTTCACCTTCCTCCTCTACCGATGAAAGCCATGTCTATTCTCCTAGAGAATATAAGAGGGGAGGACATCGCAAATCTTACCCTGCATGGCGAAGGTCACAAAAACTCAAGAATTTTAAAGAGGGAGGAAAGAGTATCTCTTTTCTCACCTATGATAGCACCTTTGGTGCTATCAACAAAGTATTGGCCTTCATCCAACAATTTGATGCAGCCTTTGGAGATGAGGGCTTCACGGAGTCCTCCAAGCTATGCCATGTAGCTATGCACTTCCAAAAATTGGCTCGTCAATGGTGGGCTAGTCTTCGAGAAAATGGTGAAGCTCGAAAGACATGGAAAACTGTACGAGTTTCCATCATGAAGCAATTCCTTGCAAGTGATGAAAGGACAAAGTGCTCACCAAATGGCGGAGTTTAAGGCTTCTCTCTCATTAGTCTATCCACAAATATGTGGACAAGTTTTGGGATTTACATCTCAAGGCTACTGTCTTTCAAAAGATAGACTTTGCTGAGCAAAAACAACAATTTTGTGTGGGATTACCTGAAGAGATGGCCGAGTATGTCAACTCTCAACGGTCTGACTCTATCAGTGAAGTAATCCACCATACCATGGTTGCTTCACGTATCAATTTCCAACAAGGGGTTAGATGGAATGTCAAACCCATGGAAAATAAAGACAAAAGTGATGCAAAGGGAAAAATTAATGCCCAAAATTTTTCCCACGACCATTCCAACAACAACAAAAACAATCGGTCCAAGGAGAAAGGAGTTTACAAAGGTAAAAATAAACTCTCTCCTGAAGAGCTTGAAACTTTTCGCAAGGATCACAAATGTTTTAAGTGTGGGGAGAAAGGACATGGCTATCGTTCTTGCCCGAAAAGAAATGCTCGCAATGAGACTCCTAGAGCTTCCACTATCGAAGCTCCAAAAGAGGATACTCATTGCAAAGGATCACCTCTCTCCTATGCTTGGGGAAAGTTAAGGGAGCATGATGATTTCATCTTGTTTGACCCTAGTTCTGCTCTCAACTTCATATCAATGGAGTTGGCCACCAAGTTGGGCATTCAAGCTTTTGAGATTGGAGATGTTGTAACGGCTGATGACGCTTTCAAGGGACAGCAAGCCTTTGTTACTCCTTGATTGGGAAGTTGAGGCTTCATGTCCAAAGCTATCTTGACAAAGAAGACTTCTTCATCTCTCCTCTCCAACATGAGGATGTTATCCTAGGGATACCATGGTTCAACCGCATGGTTGCCAACATGAAGTTCCCTGAAAGGAGAATCTACTTCACCTACAGGGGAAAGATTATGTATATAGTTGCTAATGAGTCTGGTCATACTATACCACTTGTAAATCCTCTCGCCCTTGATAAATCAATGAAAAGCTCAGTTGCTGCGTACATGATTTTTGTCAAAGAATCCCAAAATGGTCCTAATGTTTCATTAAAGGTGATTGGTAGGAATCAAGAAGAGTTAGACTTGTCTAAATTTCTAAAAGGATTCCAAGATGTTTTCATTGATGATATCCCTATGGACTTAACTCCAAAACAAGGGGATGATGACCATCGAATTGAGGTCCTATCAGGAAGCTCACCGCCTAACAAACCTCCCTATCAAGTTTCACAAGCTCAACAAGAGGAGATCATAAGGAAAGTACAAGAATTGGTAGACAAGGGAATGGTGAGGCCTAGCTCCTCTCCCTTTTGCTCTTCAGTCCTTTTAGTGAAAAAGAAAGATGGTACATACCGCATGTGTGTGGACTATCGTGCACTAAACCATATTACTATCAAAAACAAATTTCCTATACCCCAGGTAGAAGATCTCTTTGATAAGCTACAAGATTGTACCTACTTCAGTAGGATTGACCTTAAAAGTGGCTACCATCAAATAAGGATAGTGAATGAAGATATCTTAAAGATTGCGTTTCGTACAACTTTTTGGCCATTATAAATATCTAGTCATGCCTTTTGGCTTGACTAATGCACTAGCTACATTCAATTGATTAATGGAGAAAATGTTTAGACGCTACCACAAATTCACTGGACTGTTCTTTGATGATATCATCATCTACTCCAATTCCTTAGAGGAACACAAGCAACATCTCCAAGTGATTTTTCAAGCATTAAGGGAGAATAAGCTTTTTCTCAATCAAAAGAAAAGCAAATTTTTCCTTCAAGAGATTCAATACTTAGGTCACATTATCTCTCGAGATGGTATCCGTATGGATCCATCAAAGTTGGAGGTAATAAAAGCATGGCCTAATCCAAGGAATCTACATGAGCTAAGAAGCTTTATTGGTATGTGTGCATACTATAGACACTTCATAACAAAATTCTCTCAAATAGCAGGACCATTACATGACTTAACAAAAAAAATTGTTAAGTATTCATGGATTGCTAAGGAGAAAAGTGCTTTTGACAAGCTCAAAGAGAAGCTTATCTCCCAACCAGTCCTTATGCTTTTGGATCTCTCAAATCCATTTGACGTCCAATGTGATGCTTGTGGTGATTGGCTTGGAGCAGTCTTGCTTCAAGAAGGGCATGCCATAGCATATGAGAGACGAAGGCTCAACATGGATGAACGGATCTTAGGCATTTATGAGAAAGAGTTGTTAGCTGCTCTACATGCCCTAGACACATGGAAGCACTATCTATTGGGGACTCCATTCATCTTATGAAAAGACCATCAAAGTATGAAGTACTTCATGACGCAAACAAAGCTTTCCAACAAACAAATGAGGTGGGAAAATTTTCTTTCACAATTTAATTTCCACATTTCTCACATTGCTGGTAAGCACAATCAAGTGGCTGATGCACTTTTGCGATGACCAAAAGTTAATGCTGTGTCAATAGCAACTCACAATGATCTATCTTCTATGATAGATGAGTATGCTACTAACCCTGACTTTAAAGATATAGTGTCAGCCCTTGCTTTGGGGAAGAAAGAGGAACCATTCACCTTGCAGGATGGTTATCTTCTCCATGGAAATAGGCTATGTGTTACCCACTGGGGCATAGAGGCATTCAACCTACTCTTCAAGGAGTAGAGATGTACTTTTATTGGCCTACCATGAAATTGGACAAAATGTGTAGTATGCCAAAAGACCAATTATGATAGAGGGAAGCAACCTGACTTACTCCAGCCATTGTCAATTCCTAATTCACCATGGGAGAGTATATCCATGGATTTTATCTTTGGGTTACCAAAATCTATCCATGGGAATACGGGAATATGGACAATAGTCGACATATTTAGCAAGCAAGCACACTTTATCCCTGTCAAGAAGACTATTAAGGCACACCAAATGGCAACTCTCTTCATATCACAGATTTTCAAACACCATGGATTGTCAATATCCATCGTGTGAGATAAAGATCCTAGAATGACCGGTAATTTCTGGAAAGGTCTCTTTGAAAATCTAGGTATAAGATTGAATTTCTCTTCGGCCTATCACCCACAAACGGATGGCCAAAGTGAGATAGCCAATCTACGATTCTTGATCTACTAAAGACCTATGTTATAGAAGTAGATCAATGCTCACAATGGGAAAAGTACTTACCTCTTGTAGAGTATGCGTATAATAATACTATCCATACTTCTACGGGAAAAGCACCTTTTGAAATCATAGAAGGAAGACCTAGAAGTCCCTTGCTACTTAAAGTAAATGGGAAGATCTTTGCTACCAATGAGTATAGCCGTGACCTGCAAACATCTTTTCAAAAGATTAAGGAGGCTATATTTATCTCCCAACTAAGGCAGAAAGTTGTTGCTGACAAGCACAGAAGGGCCTTAACGTTTAAAGAAAATGATTGGGTCTTACTTAAGTTTCCTAAGGCTCGATTGAGGCAAACAATGGGCAAAAATCCTACAGGCCATCAAAAGTATTATGCTAAACTAGCAAAAAGATACTATGGTCGTTTCAAATTTTGAAGCTTATCAATGAGGTAGCTTATCAACTCAAGTTACCTAACCATTGGCTCATACACAATGCTTTTCATGTGAGCCTACTCAAGCCCTACAAAGGAGAGCCTCCAAATGAACCAATTATTGAAGACCCTCCTGAAATCGAAGATCAAGAAGAGAAACTACAACCCGAAGCTATTCTTCGGCATGAGAACAAGATACTACGACATGATAAGATTATCCGAAGGTATCTTATTAAGCTCAAAAATTATCCTTTTGAAGATGCTAGATGGATGCAAGGAATCTAGGTTAAGGATAGTATGAACCTTGTCAATGCTTACAATGCTATATTAGAGTAACCAAATGTACATGTTTCTTTTAAATGATTAATGTTTTTGTCTTATAGGACTAATTCTCTCTTTATTGTGCACAAATTTAAGTAGTATGCATACTAAGAATCATGTTTGGGATGACGACATCTCTCAAACACCATGTAGAATTTGTCACTCTACTTGGGAGGATGAAATGGAGTAGACATGCATGTGGCAGCTATGTCTCCCAGGCACCAAATGGATTAGTCATCCATCTTGAAATGATGTCATAGAGTAAAAAGGGATCCTCTACCTGCTAAGACAAATTGACTAACGACTATGACTTTATCTCTTTTACCTCATAGTCAAGGGCGACTATGATTTTAAGAGAGAGGTAATGTCATTTAATATCTAATATATAACCAACCCAAATGATTTTTGCATATTAAACAGATCATTTAATATGGGATAATAAACGAGAACAAGGATTAGAATATAGACATGTGCTTACGGATCTATCTCAACACGGGGCCAATGGTAAAGGGGCCCAAATGAGAGATGGTTTGTGAAAGAGCAAGGTTAATTAATGAATCTTATAAGACCTTAGGGTTGGCTTCATTAAAGACCTCCAATGGTTAGTGTTAAAAGTCCTTTTGACCTTAAGCAATCTAGGGTTGTGCTTGAGGTGGGAACCTTAAGCAAGCTAGGGTTGTGCTTGAGGAGGGAACTCGACCTAAACTTAGGCAAGCTAGGGCTGTGCTTAGGTGGGAATCTTAAGAAAGCTAGGGATGTGCTTAAGGTAGGAACCTTAACACTATAATGGTAACCTAACAGGACATAAAAGTGTCCTTTTAGGGTTTTGGGAAAAAATTCCAAGACCATAGTAGATCCACTCATTTTGAAAAATCCTTTCATGAGCTTATAGTTCAATAACTACTACATATGGAAAAAATGAGAAACTTGTAATTTTTCTCATCTCTTGGTCACTACAAGCCTCCAAAGTTGATGGACCAGTGCATTTTGCCCAAAACAGCAATTTCTTACGATTGATTGCATATAAATAAGAGTGGGGATTTTTGTAGGACATGAGATAAAATGCCCCGTTAACTTCAATGGGTTGGTGACCAAAAAATATGGTTGCTTTTACCCCTCTTTTTTTTTGGGCAAAAAAAATAGGTACAAAAAAGTTGCATTTTTGCCATTCTGCGGACCTATCATCAAAGTTTCTATAGTCACGCTCAATACAGATACTATATACATGTTTTCTTAGTTTTCTTTGGGCCTTTGGATTCAAAAGGATCCATGGAGCATGTCAAAAGGATAATAGGTCTCTTACAATTGGAACCTTGGGGGCAATGATAAAGTGCTAAATACAGCAAACATGAAAAAATTGGGTTTAGCATTATGACCTCTAGAAACCCATAGAAACTACTCAATATCTAGCCAAGTTTGTAGTCTATGATTAGATATGGTTACTACCTACAAAATACACACAATTGGCCTAAGAAACTAGCAATATTGAGAAAGTTATACTTGCTACTCTAAAATGTATCGTATTCTTCAACAATCAAAAAACTCAACCATCATCATATACTATGCTATATAGCATATTAGGTCCCCCAAAACTCAAGGAAGATTAGCATTATGTTATACATTACACTTACACAATCAAAATTGAATTTGGATATCAAGAAAGCCACCAAAAAAATCATAAAAGTGCTAATTTTGGCCAAAAAACAGGATTATGCAATTCTTGTAAATTGGTCATAACTTTCAATTTTAACACTTAGCTCTCCCTACAAGCATCAAAACATGTTGAGAACTATGAAGGCCTAACCTCTAGCCATCTAAAACTCACAAACATGATGTTTACAGTGGTATAGTTGCCAAAAATTGAAAAAAAGCCAAAAACAGGACCCATTTTTTCACACAGTTTAGGTTTTAAAATGTTGTGCAAGAGTAAGGTTAATGGTGAGATCGATACTCCAAAAGAAATGCTAAGTTTTTTTCAGCTTATAAGGCAACTTTGTGGATATATAGCACCTAGATATTCATTTTCATACTCTTCAAATAATTCAAGCAAAATGGTCACTTAACAAGACACAAAAGTGTCCAAGGACATAAAAGTGTCATGTTACCATTCTAGTGTTAAGCAAGCTAGGGTTGTGCCTGAGGTGGGAACCCGACCTAAACTTAGGCAAGCTAGGGCTGTGATTGAGGTGGGAACCCGAACTAAAGCTAGGGCTGTGCTTAAAGTGGGAACTCCACCTAGGGTGCTTGTCATGCTTGATGACTAAGGTACTTGAGGCACTTGTCACATTTAATGAGGAAGTTGACCTATGCATGGGGGTTAAGATGCTTGAGTCAAAAAGAGAACCTACTCACTTAATGAGGAAGTTGCTTGAGAAACTTCCTATGCATAAAAAACTCAAAATTAGGGGAATTCTAAAAGAGCACATGGGACACATGTGAGACTCTCACTAAGCTTAACCACATGGTGCGCTTGAATGCTATCGGTTGGGATAAAGAGGGGTCCAATGAGCTTCTACTTCCATCTAACAAATATCTAGATATTTTCAAGCTCTCTCTCTCTCTAAGGGGTAAGGAGGACACTTGTCAAAAGACTACCCCATGTAATTGACTGCATGCTACATGTGATTGGCTAGGGGGAGAGGGGTCCAATGAGCCTGCAACATGTGGAAAAGTCTCCACTCGCCCAAAGCAAGGAGGGGGGTTGATAGGGGGATATACACCATCACACACATTCATTGGAGAGACCATTCCCTCTTGGTGAAAGTTGAGGAACACCACCTCCTTCTCCAAGGTTGTGAGAGTGAAAGCCTACACCAACACTCTTGGCTATGGAATGCGAATCCAAGCAAGAGCCATGCTTCAATGCTTAAGCTTGCCATCTTCTCCATCTCCATTACTATGCTATCATGTATGCTAGCAAGAAGAGTAATGATAAGTGAGGAACAACTTCTTTCTCCTATGGATTGTTTCTTCTTCCTCTTCCCTATCCTCATTCCCCGCTAGCTTTGTCCACCTTCGAAGGTGTTTGAGGCCTTGGGACTGAGGCTTGGGATAGTTAATGATTTCTTCAAATTTATGTTATGTTTTTGATGCATGAGGCTTTCCATATTCATTGCATCACCTAGGTCACAAGGAACATAAATATTGTACTATACCAAGTGTCTCTTGATGAGAGAAACTATAATACAAATGCCTATCGGAGGGGGGACCGACTCCATATAAAAACGGTCCTCAACTATTTGCATGTTCTCTAAACTCTCTCTCTCGTGCAAAAGTATTGTTCATGCCAAGTTAACTAAGTGCCATGTTTATGTTGCTACCATTAACTAAGTTCACCTGCTATGCTCACAAAGTAATCTCTTAAAAGTGCTTCACCTAATTTCCTAATTCCGCTACTTCCAAAGTTCATAGGCAATTTCCATTACAAAAGACAACCTTGTAATGTTTTTTGCACAATCATTATTTGGAATGAATGAGAAGATAAGATTTTGCTATGTACGTCATACATCTTCTCTTCTATTGTGTCTGAATTGCTCACACCGAACCACATGGTTGGTGCATCAAAATTCCAAGGGCACCATTGTGTTCGTCTTGTCAATCTCTCTATGTGGATGTCTACATTGAAAGAGTCACGCAAAAACCAAGAAACTACATATACGACCTTCCATGTGACATTTCTCTCTATCCAAGTTTTGTTTTGAGATTCCATCAATTGCACATGATTTGCGGCAATTAGGAGGACCTATTAGGCACATCGGGGTTCTGAAAAGGTGACTTGCATCAAGCTACAGAAGAAAATTGCATTTTGTATCGTATTGCGAGTTGATGACCAAGCTATATTCTATATATTCCAAGTATGTTTCCTATGAAGTTTGGAGTTAGTCGGTGTTGATTTTCTCATGGATTTACATGTAGAAATGTAAGATTTCTTAAGAAGAGGATAAGAGATTTTGGTAGATACAATGCACATGGAGTGTCATAGTGGAGTGTGTTGTCTTCAAACAAGATTTTAGGAACCTCTTCGTGTGCCTCAATGCCCTAATCGAGTCACTTGCTTCCCAAGATTGACATTATGTCTCGGATCTGTCTCTATAAAGTGTGGGTTTTGTCCTAATGTCTGAGTGAAGGAGGGAAGAGGGGGAATTATCCCACATATAATGGAGTCAAGCTGTAGAGATACTTAAAGCTCACTTTCATGAATAAACAACATAGTTCAAGTTTTCACTACATGCTTGTCTATGGTGTGTAAGCAAGATTATCACTCAAGTGAATTAGGTTCCAAGATAGCTGTCAAGACCACGGATCCGACATTGAAAGCTCCTCAAACCTCATCACCAATTTGTGCCTAAAATAGGTGTGTGTGTGTGTGTATGTGTGTGTGTGTGTGTGTGTGTGTGTGTGTGTGTATGTTTTTGTGGGTGAAGCACTACAGAACCGAGCTCAAATATATTTTCTTTGGACTATATCTCACGTGGAGCCCACTGGGCCTTGGTCTATGGGCCTTGGTCTAGCACAAACACTCTATTAAAATTGTATTTTATGGATTGTGGGTTCAATGTGGGCTCCCTTAATCAAGCAAGTCTGGTGGATTTCTGGCAGGTGGTAAACTTTTCCTTTTGACTAATTTGGATCCGCCAGGCAATCGTCACCACATCGAAGCACGCAAGTTAACCGATCGTGGACTCCACAACGGAGGGTTGTATTGCATTGGAAAAACTTTTTGGGTCCGCCCCTATGGGGGCCCCCTTCCCAAGACACTGGTGCACCCAATTGTTCAAGCCCTCAATGGGCACCTTCCAACTGCCATTCCCAAAGCCTTTAATAGGTGCTTGTTAAGCGGGTAGTCCCACAACTTCCCATGGCTCCATCTTTGAGCCCTCCAAGGGCATGCTCCCACTGAAGTTGCAGCAAGGAAAATAAATCAAAACAAATAAAATTAAAATAAAATAAGCTTCAAGGCAATTCAGTAAAGCTTCAACAAAGGGTTTCAAAAGCATCCATCAAACAAGCATCCGAAGAAAGCTTCCGCATCGAGCATTCAAAAGGGGATCATTCCAAAGCTTTGGATTCCACGACGGCTTGTCTAAGCATCAAAGCAAAGTAGAGGAGCATTACTCCTTGCTTCACCCTATTTAATTTGTCCTAAAAACAGAGGAGCATTACTCCAAATTAAATAGGGGAAATTAGAAAAAGGAAGAAATCTCTCTCTCTCTCTCTCTCTCTCTCACCTTCCAATGAAATGAATCCAACCAAGCACAAAAACTTCAAATAAATTTCAATTTGTTGTGCTCGTGTAAAGAGACAGACACTAGCTAGGAGAGTCTCCTAAGCTAAGAGCCTAAGACCCCGCTATTAGCACAATGGGGAGAAAAGGGAATCGAAAAGTACAATGGGGAGGGGTTTCACACATGGAAAACAAAGTTAAGGGGATAAATCATGAAGAAATGTTTATGGTCTATCAGCAGCACTACCTTAGAGCAACAAGCCAAACCTGATGGAGTGCACAAAATTTGGCCAAAGACAAACAAGCATTAGATAATTTCCTTGCATGACAACTATGTGCATTTCATAGACAAATGCAAGCATGCACATGAAGCTTGGCATGTTCTAGAGAGAACTTTTGGAGCTAGGGACAAAATAAGTAAAGTTAGTCTCAAAGACAACTTTACATTGCTAGCCTAGTAAATAGGCTTAAGAACATTATCACACAACTCATTTACATCTAGTGCAAAGTACCAAAATATGACAAAGTGGCCGTACTATTAAGTGCACTTCCACCTTCTTATGACCACTTAGTCACCATTCTTGAAGAAAAATAATCGGTTCCACCTTTCCAAGACGTCATCAACTCAATTCGAGTAGAAGAAAGAAAGCAAAAAGACTCATTAACTTCATCAGGAGGGGATTTTGTCTCATCATCGTCAAGGGGAAGATATTCACCATCGACATCATCAACTGGAAGAAAGTGTTATGAATGTGGAATAATGGGGGACACATAGTGAAAGACTACGACACAAACAAACCCTGCAACAAATGCGATAAGAATTTACACCCTCCTACTTGATGTTACTCAAATGGAGGCAGTAGCAGCGGAGAAAGCAGCAGTGATAGAAGCAATAGGAGAAGCTACAAAGGGAAGAGACCTATTAAAGGATCAACTCACATGGTAGAAGACAACACATGGTAGAAGACAAAGGCAAGAACAACCTTGTCTTCTATGATGACGTACTTTGAAGATGTAGCCTCTTACTTGAAGGGGAGGAATTTTATTTTCTTGTGTGGATATTATCATTTTGTGTGGATTTTGTCAACTTGTGTGGATTTTACCATCATGTGTGGATACCAACTTATCATCTTGTGTGGATATTGCATCTTCAGTATTTTGTCTTAGTCCAAATCCCAAGGGGAGGATTTTAAAGTGTGGGTTCCAACTTATCATCTTGTGTGGATATTGCATGTTCAGTATTTTGTCTTAGTCCAAATCTCAGCGAAGGAGGGAAGAGGGGAACTATCACACATATAATGGATTCAAGCTGTAGAGATACTTAAAGCTCATTTTCAAGAATAAAAAACATAATTCAAATTTGCACTACATGCTTGTCTATGGTGAGCATGTGCTAAGCTAAGTCAATATTCAAGATTGTGTTTAAATGAGTCCAAGCTAATTCTATCTTGGAACCTAATTCACTTGAGGGATAATCTTGCTTACACACACTCACTCACTTGCACTATATCTCTCTTTCATCCACCCTAGCTAGCACGATCCCATTCCCATCATGTGGTATCAAAGATATGATAGGTGTTCACCTATGTTTATCTTTCATCCACCCTAGCTAGCACGATCCCATTACCATTCCCATCAAGTGGTATCAGAAATACGATAGGTGTTCACCTATGTGGACCCCAAACAATGGTGATGTTGTCGAGAACGAATACCTAGACTAGAGTGGATACAACCAAGTCTGATAAAGTGACCTTAGGTAGACTCTTAGGTCTGGTATGCTAGAAAAGGAGACCACAATTTTTGTGGTCTTTGTTTCGTGAGTGATTGTGTTGAGTTTCTAGCTCCAAAAGTGTTAGACAAGTTAGGATCATTGTAATGGAAATGGCCAATGAGCTTTGAGAGTAGAGGAATTAGGAAGTTAGATGAAGCACTTTTGTGAGATTACTTTGTGAGCATAGCGGGTGAACTTAATTGATGGTAACAATACACTCTTTGTGTTCCTTGTGACCTATTTGATGCAATGAATATAAAAATCTTCATGAATCACAAGAATAACATAAACTTTGTAGAAAGAATTAACTATCCCAAGCCTCAGTCCCAAGGCCTCAAACACCTTCAAAGATGGAGAGAGCTAGCGGGGAATGAGGATAGGGAAGAGAAAGGAGAAACATTCCATAGGAGAAAGAAATAGCTCCTCACTTATCATCACTCTTCTTGCTTACATACATAATAGCATAGTAATGAAGATGGAGAATATGGCAAGCTTAAGCATTGAAGCATGGCTCTTGGTTAAATTTGCATTCCATAGCCAAGAGTGTTGGTGTAGGCTCTCACTTCTCACAAGCTTGGAGAAGGAGGTGGAGTTCCTCAATTTTCACCAAGTGAGAATGATCCCCAAAATGAGTCTGTGTGTGGTGTATACCCACCCAATACCCCCCTTTCTTGCTTGGGGCAAGTTCTAGACTTTCCACATTCTTCAAGCTCATTGGACCCCTTTCCCCCTAGCCAATCACATGCAGCATGCACTCAATTACATGGGTAGTGTTTGGACAAGTGTCCTCCTTACCCCTTAGAGAGAGAGAGAGAGAGCTTGAAAATATCTAGATATTTGTTGGATGGAACTAGAAGCTCATTGGACCCCTCTTTAGCCCAACCAATAGCATTCAAGCACACCATGTGGCTAAGCATAGAGAGTGTAAGGTTTCCAGTTTCTGAAACCTTAAAAATTGTACAAATCTTGTAAAATTAATTTGAAAACCACTATTGAAGAATTCAAATACGGCTAATATTGGTATTTTTGGAATCATAAGCAGAGCTTTACTATGGTTAGTAATTTTCAGAATGAGAATCCGATAAAAGCTGGAAAAGTTACAGACCCTCGAAGGTTACAATAGGAATTCAATTAGTTAATAAAAGTTGGATGGTTTCAGTAATAATTATTAACAAAGACTTTCTTATCCAAAGGTTCTAGAATTAACTGATATTTCAAATTTTCATCATTAGAAATTAGTAAAATCAACCAAAATCGATTATGGAAGGTATGGGGGCTGTGTGGAGCTGGGGGAAACCTGCCAGAGACACATTTAGCAGCAGTTGGCGCCATTTTCAAGCTGGGGGGCTGCTTGGGGTGTCAAAACCTGCCAGAAACTGCCTAGGCCCAGAAAAACTATAAAAAGACCCCCTTTCCTTCATAAAAATTTAGACTCGGAGCCTTGACAGAAATACTCTATTTTTAAGACAAATTAAATAGAGGAAATTATTAAATTGATTCAAAATGCTTTAAGTTATTTATCAGTGGTTTATTAGATGTTAGGGAACCCGTGATAACTAAGTCAAGCTCAAATAATTAATTTATCTAATTACTTTAGCCGAAACACTATGTTTTCAGAACAAATTAAATAGGGGAAACTAGAAAATCGATTCAAAATAAATTGAGTTATTTTTCAGATGTGAGGTAACATGTGATAATTATGTTAAGATCAAATAATTAAATTACCTAGTTACTTTAGCTAAATTACTCTATTTTTAGGACACATTAAATAGGGGAAATTAGCAAATAGATTGAAATTGGTTTGAGTTATTTATCAATGGTTAATTACATGTCAGGAAACCCATGATAACTATGTGAAGCTCAGATAATTAGTTTATCTAATTATCCCAGTAAAAATATATTATTTTTAGGTAAAAATAAAAGGGGGAATATAATAAATCAATCCAAAAACCTTTGATATAAATATTAGAGATAGCACACACCTTGAAAAATCCATGATAAATACCCCAACCTCATATAAATAGTTTAGGTATTTATCTTCAATAAAAGTAACTGATTTTGCGTATAAAATAGAGAAAGGAAATTAGTAAATGCATTTATCTAGTTACCAAATAAATACCTGAGGTCCAAAATCACTATTGAAGGGTGGAAAAAGTACCTCAGCATAAATGGATGGTATAACAATTACTATCAGTAAAATTTTGCCTAATTTAGACCATAAGTATAGGTTGGAAAGGTTATAAGTCAAATTTATGAAAATTCCTAAAGATAGAACATATCCAATTACAATTTAGGGTGAGTAATCCATTAGCCGATAGAAATGTATAATTTTCTAAGGCTAAATGGGATATAGACTAAGGAGAAACCTAGTTAAAGGGCTTTCCAAATTAGATGGTAATTATGGAAAATTACTTATAGCATAAATAAGGAGGAATATCTCATCAAATTGACTATTAAAAATATCTACTTACTCCAAAAATCCTTATTTTTGGGTAAAAAAGAGAAAAGAAGATTATTCAATTACACTTCTAATGGATTAAGTCTTTTTATAATGCTGTCGACATGGCTCCAAAGAGAAGCAAGGGAAATCCTCTTACTGAGGAAGAGGATGTTAGCAACAAGCGAAACAAAGCCACTAATGACCATGAGGCTGGGCCTAGCCATAGGCCAACAGAGGAAAGTCTACGGGCACCTACCTCAGAGCACATGGACGAGCAGTCCCAGGTGGATTTCTAAATCGTTTAAAGTTCATTTTTAAGTTAACATTGCATACGTAAGGTTAGGAATAAGCTGGCTGTAAATGGAAGGTAACTTCCACAAAACCAACGAGCAATGATTGTAAATAGGAAAGAATTGATGACTGATTGACCTAGGAAGGAAATGTTTGATCATCCTTAAGACAGCTTGTCTCAAGCCACCTCTGATTCTAATATTTTACTCCAGGTAATGAGTAATGATGGCGATACCATCATGGATGAGTCGGTTACCTCAGCAAGCATGGAGTCTTTACCCCATGCTTTTTTGTGTTTGTGGATATTACTTTCAAGTTTATCCTAGAGACACCGCCCCGTTGTATGGGCATCCGGTTGGCGTATGAGCGCCCGGACTTTGGGTTTCTTTTTCCACCCCGGTTTTTATATATAAGGAATGGGTGTCATTTTTCACCCCTATATAGGTGGTCTTGAGACAATCCAGTACTGACTTCAGAATGACAGCACCTTATCTTAAGTCTAAAGATGTTTATTTGTGGTGAGGCGGTCTGGGGCGGGCAACAAGAGAGGCGACCTCTAAACACCCCTCAAGGCTCCCATTGAGCAGCTGGGGCAACCACAAGCACAACACAACAACAAACCCACAGCCAAACCCAAACAAGATAAGGACACCACCTAGTTATGGTATGCGAACTAGGACGCAAGAGAGATTTTGGCACAACCAAGAAGATGCACCACACAACACACACAAACTGGACCAGAGAGAGCTAGAGCAAAGGGAAGAGAGAGAGAAAAGGATCTTGCGTAATACCTTATTTGTGACTTGCAAATGGAGATGGTTCGTTATGATGCTATCGTAGAACTTGTATAAACTCACTCAATGCTTAGTGATTGCTAAAACATTGCCAAAACACACACACACTGTCTTAGGGTGTGGGAGACCTCTCACCACAATACCCTCTTACAATGGACACAAAACTGGCAATGAAACACACACTAAAACACTTTCTAAAATCAAGATCATCCGATAAAAACTCAAATACACAAGTCACCTTGAATTCACCAAACCGTATTGCACAAATGGAAGGACGAAGATTTGAACGTCGAATCACGCCTTTTTCAAATCACGCCTTTGATGCACCAAACCTCAATTTATTGATGATGAAAGAGCATATACAATAGTGGTTTTGAGGTTTGTGGAACTCACGCTCTCTCACTTGCAATGTGTAGCTTGAAGGCTTCTCTCACACCAAGAGTGAAGCTCACAAGTGGTTGCTACACCTAAGTCTCTCCTCACGCATAGAGTGTTGGGGTGCTATGTGAGATGTTGGAGGTTGTTTTACAAGAAGGAGAGGGGCCTATTTATAGGTTGGAGACCCCTCATTAAGATTATTGGAAATCCTAATATACAAGCTAACAAATCAGGATTATGATTTTTTTTTAATATCAAAACATTGTGGGCCTTCTTTGTTTGCTTGAGTCATGGGTGTGGGCTCAAAAGAGAGCATTATTGATTGTAGATAAGGTGAAAGTAAGTAAGGAGAGAGAGAGAGAGAGAGAGAGAGAGAGAGAGAGAGAGAGTTACTTTGTACATGTCTTGAGGTGAGGTGTCTTTTATGGTTAGGTCAATGCTATTTTGTGTTAGTATGTTAGTGGTTAGTGCTAGTAATCACTAGAAAGTTAATGATATATTTACAATGGGTAGAATGGGGTGGATTTGATGAAGGAAGAGGGATGAATTAAAAGAGAATCATTGAGATGGTGAAGCTTTGAAGAAGCTTGAACTCACCCTTGTGTAGATTGTGGAAAAAATGACTGCTGGTCTTCTTCTTCTTCTTCGCTTCTTTACGCCGCCGCCACGGTTGACCACCACGATGAAAAGAGGATTTGTTGATGAAAAGTCCTAAATTTGCAAAAGTTATCATGGTTAAGATGCTGAATTTTAGATATTTTTAGGAGAGGTAAATGAAATTGTAACATAGAAGCAATAGAGAGAGACATGGAGAGGGTGTATGTATGTAGAGGTTCATAAAAGAACTATAGGGATGAGAGAGAAGGGTAATGGTGAAGAGGGTGGGAGAAGCCATGGAAATTGCAGGTTTGAGTGAGGGAAGGAGAGGGAGGGATGTGTAAGAGTGAGTAGGTGTGTGGAAGGGTGAGAGAAGACTATGGGCTACTTGTGAGAAAAGTGGGCAGATTGGGGTCCACTCAATTGGGGTCCAAAATTCATGAAAACATTTGAGGTAATTATTCAAAGCGTGGGCTACATTTTCTCTTTTGACCACTGCTCCAAATTCGGAGTGGAGATAGGTGCCAAAATTCTCACCAAAAAGCCTTTTTAATGCCTGCAAAAGTCTTTTAGTGGCCCCCTCCTTTGTTGAATTTGTACAATGCATCCAAGAGTGAGCCCCTCCTTTGTCATATCATAATACAAAGCATCCAAGTTGCCCTTGACACATGCATGGAGGAGGATTATTGGTGGATAAAGAAATATATACATGGTGGGACTAGTGTATGGGCTATTCATGGACTTTAGCTCAATGAGCACATGGTGTTAGATTAATGAGTAAAAATAATAATAAAAATATGGAGTTATGGATATGGAAAGATATTGGAATCATATGATATGGTCCCTCTTTGAATTATTTTGGGTGAAAGAGGAAAAGGTATGCAAGTAAATAATATAATAAAAGTAACCAATGAGTAGAAATCAATTTTTTGTTTTCACGAGGGTGAGGGTGAAAATGTGGGGGTGATTTGTATAAAAGAAAAAATATAAGGTTAGAGTATGTACACATTAAAAATATAATTATGGTGTAAGAGGATGAAAGAAGGTGTACATAGGTTTAATAAAACACACACCTAAGTAGAAATATTTAAATAAAATACCAAAATAATTATAAAAAATCCCTATATTTAGGCCATATATACAATGAAATATTTACACATAAAGAGGCCATAATATACTTTTATTTTTTATTTTTTTATTTTTTTTTTGGCTCAACTAGCCCAATGACTAGCTAGCTGAGGGTTTTTAAGAAGATATGGGAAAAGCCCCCTAACTCACACACGCCTATGTACAGTGAAATGGTAGGGATAGCCATAGCGTTTGGGTGAATTTGGTAGGGTGGAGTAACTTACTATGGAAATTATGGAGAGCCGAAAAACGGCTATCATTAGCCCTCCCCCAGGATGATGGTATATTCATGTACCATCATAGAGCATCTTTTCCAAAGAGAGTGCTTCAGAGTCTTTGACAAGATCTTCATTGTTTGGCCCCTTGGAATTTTGGTTTGTGTTACACTCATGCTGCATGGAACAATACTTACATGAGATAGTTGCCTTTTTCTCTGGTAGATCCTTTGGTAGAAGGCGACTCAAGTAAAGCTTCAAACGATAGCCGTTTACCTTTCTCGAGTGCTCTTTACCATTCAAGTCCATAAGCTGATAGTAACTAGAATTGAAAGACTTCTTGACTATGTATGGCCCTTGCCATCTAGTTTCAAATTTGGCATCAAAACGATTGTCAAGTCGATTGTCATACCTTAGCACAAGCTCTCCTTCCTTGATACCTTTGTCCTTCAGTTTCTTTTCAAGCTTTATCAACTCTGAATTCTCCACTGGATAAATGAAACCTGCTGCTAGAAGCTTTCTTACCTCCTTGAGTAGAGCCTGCTCCTTAATGACTCCTAGCCTTCGTAGCTTTTGAGCCTTAGGTGTGGCCTCTGGCTTCAACTCAATCTTTTGTTGAACAACATCTACTCCACGCACATCGGTGTAGTCTTTAGCAAAAAGCCTCGAAAATTTCCTTAGCACACATTTGAACTCCTCTCTTTCATCCTTTGTAAGTGTTGTAGACAACATACCTTCTAACATTACTTCATCTTCCACCTTTTGGTTCTCTTGGGAACCTACCTCTTCCAAACCTCGACAAGAGGTCTCTTGGTTGCTTGGCTTAAACCTTACCCCCATGACTTCGATGGAAGACTCCTCTTCAGTAATGCTGCTGCTACTTTCTTCTTCTGAAGTGCTATCGGTCCAACCTTCTTCCGTCTCACTTTGAGATGATTCTTCATGGAGCTCCTCTTGGCGTTGCTCCTTCATGTCAAAGACAACCTTCTTATGATTGTCATTCCTGCAAATTAATTTCCCACTCTCCCCAATCCTGCAAAGCTCGCATTTTCATTAGCCATGGTCTTCTAGGATAAATGGATAACCACTTCCCTTGGTCGACATAACATAAAAAATCCACTGCCTTCTTAATGCCAAAGGCCTCCAAAAACAATTTTTACAAGCTACGCACTAGCCTTGCTTTTGTTTGCCATTTTCACTTTGATTTCAGGTGTCTCATTGTTAAGGCGGTTACGCCGCTAGCGGAAGCTAAATAGCGAGAACTCAAAAAACAACAGAATTTGTCAGACGAGGACGGAGCTTGACCCGCAGGCGCATGGAAACAACTAGGTGGGTGTCAAATCACCTACTCGACCTTCTAATGACAATCACTACTAAGGAAATCAAATCTAAGTTTCTAAAACACGCAGTGACTGAAATCCGTACTAACGAACGAATGCTATACGAAACAGGATCTAGAATCATCGAATCGATCTCAAACTCAAGGGGAAGTCTATACACTAGGTAAGAACAACACCCTAAAGACTTGAACTGCAAAATCAACCTATAACCACTCCGTGCGGTAAACGCGTATGAAGACAGGCCAAAAATACAGGTGACCGAAACTGACCCGATGGTACGAATGTGTAGCTCTACTCGTTGTGGTTTATAGATATGCTGCACACTCTATTCCGACACACGAGTTGGAAAAAAATCACACCGAAGCTCGTAGGAACTTACCACAAGTAGAAGCCGATAGCGCGCACTCTTGGTATCTGTGCGTAGCTCTCACGTTTCTAACACAATGGTGGTGTCGCTTCTCCAATGGCGGCCCCGTAGCTCGCGTAGCAAGGAGATAAGTCTCTCTCTCTCTCTCCTCTCTCTCTCTCTCTCTCTCTCTCTCTCTCTCTCTCTCTCTCTCTCCAGACACAGTCACGGCGCTCAAAAACTCACTTGATTAATTTTGAATCTTCCTTAGGTTACAAAACTTTGGCTTATATACCTCAGCCTTGGAGGTGAAAACATCTCTAATTATTTACATCAGCAGGTGAAATTACGTCGGGATTACAAGCTGGAAACTCAATTGAGTCCCGTTACTTAATGAATGTCTCAAATCAAAATTATGTCGGAAAGACATTTATTACAATCAATGGTTACAAAATGATGGGTGTGAACAAAAATGCGGGTGTGATCCTCTGCTGGCTCAACACTCCCCCCCCTCCGCGTTCATGTCGTCCCTGACATGACTTTTAGGCTTGATCAATAGAGTCCTGTCGTCTTGAGCATCTGCAATGTGATTCGTAGCGTAGGTTGCCGATGGTCAAGGTTGGGCCCGAATTATTTTTCTTTCGTGAGTGAAAAAGCCGGTGTAGAAAGCTTCTTCGAATGTTTGCATGTGGAAGCTAGGCAAAAACATAATTCTTTGTATAGCGATGTAACACTTTGGTGATGGCTGCAAAGAAAGATCATACATCATATCTGTCACTATGTCGGCCGTCGATAGTAGACTCGAGGTCGTGGCTTTATCTGGCGCGAACACTTCAATGCATGCTAAGAGAGTCCTGCAGATTTTCTTTAGCATCTGACACGAAAGGTCAGGAGAGCCAGTAAAGAGTTTGATGGTGCCCGTTAGGGTTTTCACCATGTAGGCTCTACCTATTCTCTCTCCTTCCTTGGTCCTGGCATCCTGGGATAATTAAGCCAATTTGGCTTCTTTTCTGCAATCCTGCCATGCTCTTTCCAGTTTCTGACTCTTGGCACCGGGCAGAAGGTTGCATCCTCCCGAATCTCCTATGGAGCCTCTACCAAGTAGATGAGGTAGGCTGGGTATTTGTTCAGCCAACCTTTCCTCCATCTAGGTTGAGAATCTACAATCTTCTTTGATTGTTCATCCTTTGTGATGTCGCCTTCATAAAGAGCGACATACTGCTCCTCCTCTATTCTTCTTTTTTGTCTTTATCACTTCAAATTTCATCAGAGGGAAAGGCAGGCTGGGTTGCATCCACTCTTCGTGGAGCACTTTTGTGTCTAAACCTTGAAGTCTAATGGAGATGAGGAGTCTCCTTTCCCATTCCATTTCCGCCTTGGCACTTTCCTCTGTTGACTTTTCTATTTGGTCCTGGAGCCTTTGTTCTTCTTCTTCAGAGATTCCTGAAGTCGAGGCCACTTCTTGAACTGGGGCTGGATCTTCGTTGTGGTTGCCTCTCCAGTTTCTGGTAGCTCTATGGCTGCTCCCCCTGCTTCTTCTTGTGGTGTCTCTGTTTCTCTTCTTTGTTGCTCTTGGAGGTCTTGGAGCTGTTTGCGGAGGGCCTCATTTTCTGTCCTTAGTGTTTGGTTTTCTGATGTGAGCCTCTCCTCTGCAGCCAATGATATCCCTCCGCCATGTGCAATCTTTGCACTTGCTCTAACCTCAGCTCTCTTTGCAAACTTCTGACCTGCTCTTCCAGAGCTGGTACGAGGGCTCCCTCTTGTTCTGTTCCTGCTCTGCTAGCTCTAGGGGTGGTCCTGAGTCTCATGATTGTCCTTTCTTGAAGTTCGACTCTTTCCCTTAGCTCAATGAGCTCATCCTGGCTGCCTCCAGCTCATCTTCTATTCGCTCCTTTGCTTCCTGTGAGCTTGTTACCTCTCTTGAAGCTTCGGCTAGTTGGAGTATCAAGCCGTCCCTCTCGTTTTCTGCGTCGTAGAGTGATGCTTTATGACTTTCAGATTCAGTCATAGCATTCTCTAACTTCTTCTGCAACTCTGCTTCCTTTTGTTTTGCTGTCTCAAGTGCTACTTCCTTTGCTCTGGATCTTTCTTTAATCTTGCTGAGCAGTTCATGCACCATGTGCATGTCTTTTTCATCTTCATCTGTCAACTTGATAGCTCTTTCTGCCACCACCTCCAATGGCTTCGGCTCTGTCATTTTTTCTTCACTCTCCATTGTACCTTTGTCTTTTCTTTCGTCCCTTCCGATCATCTTGTTTCCGTAGGGATATCCCATAAACTGCCTCCAGGGCCTCTTCTTCACTGTATCCGATCGCTACCAGATCCTCATAATCATCTTCTTTTGCTGAACTGGATCTATCCTCTTTTCTTGGTCCCGGCCTCCGGTTTTTCATAATTTCTGTTTCCATTTCTATTGGGTTCCTCCACAATAATTCCATCTTCTTCGGGCTTGGTACACAGTAAAAGGGGGCTGATTGTCCTCAGTCATCTTGGCTTTCCCTTTGTTTGCTTGCCCGTTTTCTCTTGAGGTTCAGTAGACTCATCTACTTTCTTCTTCCCCTTGTCGTCCTTTTGCAGCTCAGCTTTTAAAAGCTGTACTTCCTCTTCAGTATAAGGCTCGACAGGTTGCTGCTCCAGTATGGCCTCCGACTCCTCATAAGCTCTAATATATTGATCATATTGATCAACATGTGGCCTGGCTGAGCTGGTTCCGACTTTACTGGGGTCTGGCACCCACATTTCTTCGAAGTCCCCCTTTAGAGCTCTTTCCGCTCTAAACTGCTCCACCAGCCTTTCCATTCTTGCGGATTTTGACTTTTGGTTTGCTTGGGATCGGCCTTCTTCTTCACTTTCTTCTTGAGCGGCTCGTCCACGGCTTCTCAGGTTCTGAAACTATTTCTAGTTTTCGGCGTGCTCTTGTGGACGCCCTCTTGGATACTTCTTGCTGTTCTTCCTCCTCATCGGCTTCTCTAAGCCACTCATTCTGGGAGGGAATCTTGGCCCTTGATCCCTAGCTCCAATAGCTTCATAAGCTATTCTTGTTAGGATTTTCCTCCTCCTATGTACTTTGGCTTCTGGTTGTGCATGGCGATTACTTGCTCGTGGATGTATTGAGCATAATTCACCTCCTTTGGCATGTTGCTCTTCAGTGCCCATGTGATGGTTGTGGCAATGGCATGGGGTGGTGTAGTATACTTCTGCGGTCTTTTACTGCACACATGGAAAAACTGGTTGTATAATCGGCAAAGGGTTGCCGCTCGTTGATCTGCCATATCTCCGTAGGTTGTATTTTGTTTCTTGATCCATAGACCTCTATGGCCTCCCTTCTTTCTTGACAGAACTCCCTTTGTTGTGCAGCTTCAATGCATCTGCAATGAGCTGTGGAGTGATCTGTACTTCAACTGTTTCTCCATCCATGGCTGTCAACGTGGCTTTCCCATCCTTCTGAATGGATGTTGCCAACTCATACACTCTTCTTGTGTCTACACCTGATGGTCTCGAGGTGAAGAACCTGTGTAAGTCAGCCTTTTCCAGGTATCTGCTTATGTTCTCTGATCTGCTATAATCCACTAATTCTCGTGGGATCATAGGTACATCGACCGATTGCCCTTGAGGATCTCTGAAAGTCCCCTGGTAGATCTTTATTCCCTCTTTTTCTAGTACTGCTTCCTCCACCCAAGTCTTGGTTGGCTTGAGGGTTTCTGTTGGAATATCAAAAGGTTCTGCTTCTGCAAGAGCATCCTTGATGGTTGGTCTTTTTCTCTTAGTTGCCGATGACTTAGCGGAATCCATGGATCCTGTAACTCCAATTTCAGAAGTTAGCGTCTTTTTAGTACTGAAAGCCGAAATGAAGCTTTTAACTATTCAAATGACTTGAAAATTGAAACATGAGCTATTCAGGGCCTAAGGATGCAATGTAGGTGAAAAAATATGCAAACTGGGCTCAAAAACATGCTTGAGACATCATACGCGTATGATGTCTTTTGTGTCAGAATGACTTCATATTGGTTGTGCTTGTAGCTGATAGTGTATACATGAGTGTCATATGCTTGGATTTGAGTTTGGATCCCATTTGGTCAAGTTTTGGCCAGTTTAGTCCAGTTCAGGCTCTTGGCAAAATTTTGAAAGGGAAATGGATTTTATGATCCAAATTGGGTAAAACTTGGTGGATCACCTTCAAATGGCATGTAGAACACTTCTGTTTGGTGGTTGAAGCCCTGAGGTGCCAAAATCACATAGTGAGACATCATACGCGTATGATGTCTTTTAGTGCATTTTTGGACCAATTTTCTCTATAAGCTTGGATTTGGCTTTAGATAGGCTTATTCAGTGGATTTATCAAGTTTGGATAGAATTTGGACTAAAAATGGCTCTGGAGACATCATACGCGTATGATGTCTTTTTCATCAATTTTTCATGGGATTGGTTCTGTGGACTCTCCATGTGCTAGTGAAGGACTGTTTATACTCAAATCTTGGTTTGGACTTGAATATGTTGGATTTGGGACAAAAATAGGCTTTGTATGAAGGATTTTCTCTTAATTGGGCTAATGGGGTGATCCACTTGACCAAATGGTTCCAAACTTCATATGTAGCATGTATTAGATATATATAATGGATGTATGATGACAAATGAGCATTTTTGGCTCTGTAAGTGCAAATAGACATCATACGCGTATGATGTCTTTTGTGTCAAAATGGTGCTTTTTGGTTCCAGATAGCTTGTAGATGTGTTAATCAACAATCCTACAAAGTTTCAATGAGTTTGGAGTTATTTTGACAAAATTAGGACCAAAAATCAATTTTATGGCCTACTTTGCGTCTTTTTGGTTTTCCTTGGGTTTTCTAACTCCAATTCTCATGATACTTGGTTCATAGGATGTGATTAACATGTGGAATGAGGCTATGCACTCAAATGTTGAAATGGATGTGAAAATCATGCTGTGAGACATCATACGCGTATGATGTCTTTTCTTGAAATGTTGGTCTTTTTGTGCAAAGAATGCTTTGTGCTAGTGCCCTAAGCCCTGCTAACTAGTTTTCAACTTAAAAAGTCATCAGTTTAGCTAAAAAGCCCCCTTATAGGCATTTCAGTCTCCGAAGTCGTCTTTTTGCCTTGGAGTTGAATTTCTTCAACTTTTCTTCTTGAGAGTTGCATTTCCAGCTCATTGGATATGTTGTGAAGCCACCTATTTGGTTGAACTTGACTTTGGCTCCCCGTTCTCCATCTTTCTCCATTTGGTTGCCCGAAAGCGTCTTTTTCACCATCGGTAAGTGAATCAGCTTTCTTTTGGGTTTTGCTTGCAAACATAAGTCATCCATGTATATTTGAAGCTGCTTGTGAAGTTTCATGTCATTTGGTCGTCAATTTTAGCCGTTATGCCAAAATGACGCTTTGTGTGTCCGCAGCCGAATCGGTTGTTCCGACCTACTTTTGGTGATCCAAACCTGGAGATACTCCATGGTTGCATTGCCCTCGATGTTGTTAAGCTTCCTGAGAAGTTTTGTGTCGTTCCGACAACTTTTTTCTGTTTGCCTCTTGCAGGCTCTGTTGACCTAGGGTTTTTCCAGTCGTTCTTTCTCGAGCTTTGAGTGCTAGAAACTCATCTTCTATACTAGGGTAACCCACCTCTAAGTTCTTGCAAGGTTTGGTTAGGCGGTTGTGCCCCTACCTAGCGTTCTTCCCCATTCCCCGTCTGCTCTTGTTTCTTGGTTTTGGTGAGTTTTCGCGACAAAAGTTAACGATAAGCATCAAAAGCTTATGGCAACGAGTCTACCTCTCATGTCTGGTGTCCTCTGAGCTCTCGTAGCAGTCGTAGAAGGCGGTAGAAGGTCGGATGCTCCTGTGTGCTCTTTGCTCTCTCCAAGAAGGTAATAGTGGAAATGAGCTTGATAGTGAAGTGAAAAATACTTAACTTCGGGCTTCCCGGATCACTTGTTACCAAATTTGACATGTGCTCCTATCTCGTCGTGAAATGCACTTTAGGATTTGAAATTTCTCAATTTGGACTCCGTTTGACCTGTTTCTGAGAAATCTGTCCACTTTGCCAAAATTCTGTCATTTCGGGCTTTCCGCAACTTTTTCAGAATTGTACCCATTTTTACCATGGGTTGCCCTTGTCATTAGGACCATCACCGTCTATTCTTTTCTTTTTTCCGATCTCATTTCACCTGCTTTTTTATTTTTCTTTTACTTTTATTAAGAAAATCATAAAAAATAAAGGAAAATAGCAAATTGAAGCCAAAAAATTCCAAACATACACGATAAATAGCTGGTAACCCTGTGTATATGAATATACACTTCTTTGTGATTTCTGGACTTGGATTACCACTTTTTTCCACTTTTTAGCTCCAAAAACACTCTTATTTAGTGATATTTACACATCTAGAGACCCAAATTCATCATTTGATCTCTTCTTGTTGCAAAACAAGGTATATAAGGGCATAAATATTATCAATATCCGCAATCAAACATAAAAAATTGCAAAATCATGTAAGACACTGCCCTTGTAATATAATTTTTGTTTTTCTTTGTTTTTTCCGCTTGTAGCTGCTTTGTAGCTCCTGTATACCTCCCCCCCTCCTAGTCTGAGTCCTCCCGGACGACTATGAAGTGTCTGTGGGTGAAGCATTGTAGTTGTTTTGGTCATAAGTTCCCAATGCAATTGTAGAGCGATGATACAACAGTCTTTCCAATAAAGCTGCTCTTTGTTTGATTGAAGGATTGGTGGTCGGGTTTTGGGTTGGTTTGGCACTTCGGTAGTAGAATCAGTAGATGGATTCTTCGTTACCTTGTTGTCTTTTTTCACAATCCAAATCTGCTTCCGCTTTGCTTGTGCTTGCCACAAACTCTTTGCGACCCAAACCTGCTTTGTTCTGTGTGTTGATTTCCTCGCCTTGAAATACCTAGGAGTTTCCGTTGATTGTATTGAAGGGAGTTCCTGTTTACAAATCTTTGGGATCCAAATTTGCTGCTATAGCTTTGTGCCGTCATGAACTTCTTTGGAATCCAGATCTGTTTCACTGTCCTTGATTGTCGGGGATCACTCTGTTGTCTGGTATTGAAGACTCTGTTTGTTTTTCTGGCACCACCTTTTTTGGTCTCCATACCAACTTTGACTCCGTTTTTTCCCAAGGTTGAGCTGTTATATTATTGCTTGTCTTCCTTATCCACTGTTGAGAATTCCTCGTCGAAGAGTAATCCGGTTGTATAGAAACTTTTGGTTGCCATTGCTTCTTCTTTTCTCTGTTTGTTGTTTGTCCTTGTCCTGGATTCTTCCTTTGGAGTTGGCTCTGCTCCTTTGGTGAACTTAACTGATTGACTTTCACCTTCGTATTTGATAAGCACTGATTTAGAACTCCAGTCAATCATTGCATTGTATTGCTTCTGCCATGGTTGTCCTAGCAATAATGGATGTTGTGTAGCTTGGTCTTCAACCACGTAAAACATATGAGGATACACATATTGGTTAATCTGTATATGTAAAACTGTGCATCCGACAGTTTTGATTGAATTCTCAGAGTAACTTTTAACTGGCAGTTTGTAGTTTAGTGTCATTTGTCAATTGTCTATACAAACTGAGTGAAAGTAGGTTAGCTTGAGCTCCTGAATCCAATAGTGCTCTGGCTTTGATTTGGTTGGTTCCTACTTTGCATTCAATGATGGGTTCTTCTTTGTCATTCCCCATTTCTGTTATACTAACTGCGTTTATTCGTATTGCTCCTTCATTGCGCTGTTTCTGACGCAGTAGTCTTCTTTTCTCCATTCTTTCCTTCGCCTCGGCTTGCGCTTCCTCCTCAATCTTTTTCTTTTTCTGGACACGCAGCTTTTCTTGATGTATTTTGAGAAGCATGTCTTGGGTTAGCGGCAAAAGATACTTTTTCACTCTGCATCCACTAATCCAATTGGGCATTTCTTCTCCGTCTAATGTAGCAAGCTTGACGGCTCCACTTGGTGATAGATCTTTAATCACCAGAGGTCCCATCCCTCGCTTTTTAAGCTTTTAGCATGCTGTTTCAGAGTGTAAACTAGGACATAGTCCCCAACTTTAAACTCTTTAGTCCGCACATGCTTATCAAAAAATTCCTTTTGTCGCCTTTTTTGAGCGTAGATGGAAGCTACTGCTTTTAGGCGAAGCTCATCTAGCTTTTCCAGGTCATCTAATCTATCAGAGAGCTCGTGCCCTGTCCACTCTAGATCCTTAGCCACCCTTAAGGTTGAAATCAAGAATTCTATTGGCAAGATAGCATTTAGCCCAAAAACCATGTTATATGGGGTCGTTCCTATTGATGTTTTATACGCCACCCTATATGCCCATAATGTTGAATGTAACTTTTGGTCCCAGTCAGTTCTCGACTCAGATACAATCTTCGTGAGGACCGTGCATATGGTTTTGTTTGTTGCTTCAGCTTGTCCGTTTGCTTGTGGATGATACGGGGCTGATTTCCTATGGATTACCATGAATTCATCTAGAAGGATCTCTATCACTTCATTTATGAAATGTGTGCCTCGATCACTCACAATTTCTATTGGCAATCCATATCGTACAAAGACGTATTCATACAGAAATTGTGCCGTGGTCCTGGCATCTGCTTTTTGAGTTGCCTTTGCTTCGACCCACTTTGTTAGATAGTCTGTAGCCACAATGATGTATTGTGCATGAGTCATATGCAGGAGGTGAAATGGGTCCAACATAATCAATCCCCCATTTTGCAAAAGCTCTTGCCCCCATCATTGGTCTAAGCGGCATATCATCTCTTTTAAGTGGTACTTTGGTCCGCTGACAGTCATCACACCTTTTAACGTATTCCTCAGCGTCCATATGTAATGTTGGCCACCATATTCCTGCGGCTAAGACAAGTTTTGCTGTCTTATCACCTGAGAAATGGCCTCCACCTACTCCTCCATGAGCTTGCTCCAGGATTATCACATACTCAGACTCTGATGCGCAAATCCTAAGCTGGTTGTCTTTACCTCTCTTATAGAGTTGATCTCCTATAAAGCGTAATCTCTAGCTTCTGTCTCTACAGATTTCTGACGAGCTTTTGACGTTCCTTCTGGGAAAGTTCTATTTGTGAGATATTCAACAATATACTGACTCCATTCTGGAGCGATCATTCCATCTGATATAATGTTGAATACTCGGCTGGCGGTTTTGATGAACATACAATACATACAGTGACATATTCATGTACGCTTTCTTTCATTCCTGGCCAATAGACTCCCAATTGTAACAAATTCCTATATGTGTTCCTTCTTGAACAATGAAATGCACATTCCTGAACATGTGCTTCGCGCAGATATATATTATATTCCTCAGGATTGATGCATAGTCGTAAAACATGATCATTTCCCAATTGATACAACCTTCCTGCAATCAATTGAAGATTCTTGGATTGCTGAATAGCAATATGTTTCAGGTTGTATTCTCTTCTATCGAACTCTCCTCCATAGGTTAATAGGTCAACGACATTTTGAGACCACTTAGGTATCATTTCTATGTTGAACAAGTACGCGTCTGGCATGTCGTCATCTACTCCTATAGGGTCTTCTCCATTCGTCAATCGCGAAAGATGATCAGCTCTAAGATGTGTTTTTCCTTTCTTTACTACTACCGTGAAGTCGAATTCCAGTAAGATAATGAACCATCTCACTATTCTCCCGGTATTGCATGGTTTATTCACTAGGTAGAGCAAGGCTTGGTGATCCGTAAAAAACACAAACTTGTTGGCTAGAAGATAATGCCGAAATTTCTTCACAGCATAGATCATTCCTAATCCTTCTCGCTCTGTTGTGGTGTAATTCTTCTCTGCATTGTTGAGCTGTCGACTGGCGTAACAGATAGGAAAATCCATGTTTCCTTCTTCTGGCTGTGAGCCAGAATGCATCCTATTGCATATGCCGAAGCATCTATGTGCACATGGAATATCTTCTCCCAATCTGGTGATTTCAAGACTGGAGCAGTAATGAGTGCCTCTTTCAATTTCTTGAATGATTCCTCACATTCCTCTGTCCATTCAAAGTTCACTATTAGCCTGTAAAGTGGTTGGCCTATTATAGCGTACATGTAAATAAATCGTCTATAATATCCACAATGTCCCATAAAGCTCTGTACTTGTTTCGCATTGGTTGGTCTAGGCATATCCACTATAACTTTTATCTTCTCTAAATCCGTGGATATTCCGTTTTGTGAGACAATATGTCCCAGAATTCTGCCCTGTCGGACCATAAACACACATTTCTCAGGATTGAGACAAATGCGATATGTCCTACATTTCTCAAATACTTTTCTTAGGTGTTCTAGATGCTCATCTCTCCATGTATATTTCGAGAAACAGCCTTAAGTATTCTTTGAAAGCATGCGTCATCAGCCTCTGGAAGGTTGCGGGAGCATTGGTTATACCAAAAGGCATAACTTGATAAGCATAAATTCCCCACTCCGTTGCAAAAGCTGTTTTATGTTGATCTTCCAATGCTATGGCTAGCTGGTTATATCCTGAAAAACCATCAAGAAAGGAGTATGCTGTTTTCCCTGATACACGCTCTAGAACATGATCAGTTATCGGCAGGGGATAATTGTCCCTGATTGTTGCAGCATTCACTTTCTTTAGGTTGACACACACTCGGAGTTTTCCGTTCTTCTTAGGTACTACCACAATCGGAGATACCCAATCAGTGTGTTCAATCTCGTATATGTATTCAGCTTCCATTAGCTTATCTATCTCTTCTTTGATTCGCTTAGCAAACGTATCATTATATGTGTATGGTCTCTGTCTACTAGGCTTTGCGTCTTGTTTCAGTGGGATTGTGTGTTGGCATATCGATGGGTCAACTCCCTTTAAGTCCTTATAAGACCATGCAAACACATCCCTATACTCTCTGAGAAGACTCAAAAGTCTCTCTTCCTCGCCTGGAGACAAATCTGTGGCTATGTATACCGGTCTAGGTGGCTCACCTGGAGCTGCTAAATCAACTTTTTTTGCATCCTCCGGTCTGTCATAAGATTCGTTCTCCTTCCTCTCTCGAATAGGTGGGGTTAATATCACCTTCCTATCCTCTATTGTGAATTTCCTATAGTGAGAGGGAACATCCATGTTTTCCTTGATTTTGGCGTTTTTGTCCTCTCCACTCTCAATTTCTGTAGTCCAAACTTCTTTCAGAGTTTTCTTGAGCTCTCTGTACTTGTTTCTACGTTCTAACTTGGACTCTGTGTATTCTCTGTTGCGCTTGTTCTTTTCTGATTTTTCTGTTTCAGTTTTCGTTCCATTATTTTGAACTTGATTTCTTGAGCCTCTTTTGTCTTTTCGTAAGCTCTTTTGATCACTGCCTCTCATTCTTCCAGAAATCTTATCCTTAACACAATCTTCAGCCTTTACTAGCATTAGGAATTGATTTTTTCCTCTTATTCTAGGCATCGGATTGGTTCTAACCCCTTTTGTTTTTTTCTTTGCTCTATAGTGTTTCTGGCGTTGTTTAGTTTGGTTCGGAAAATCATAAAATTGGACATCCGTTATAGTTTCTTCGTTTCCGCTTGAATTGTCCGTTGACTCGTTGTCTGCTTCATTTCCCCCCTCTGGATGATTGGGAATGTCGTGAAACACCTCTTCTTCATCTTCCTTTTCCAGTGTATCGTTCTTTTCAGTTTCTTTTTCGAGCACAGTTCTCAACATGAAATACGGAACCACGTCGTACCCGTCCTTGTCGCAAAATTTCGTTGTGGGACCATCCGGAATTGCACAAACATCTAGGGTTGCTAGAATGTGTGTCCATTCTAATGGTTCAAACGTGTCCTCTGGAAAGGGTTCTCCTATATAGGTTTTGTCTTCGACAGCCCTTTCTAAAACACATTCTTCTCGTTTCAGACTTTCACATTTCGAAGCTCCACACATCCATAACTCCTTGGGTTTACCTAACCAAGCTGGAAATTCGGATCCCGCCAAAGTAGCTGAATCAAACTCCTCTACCGGTGTTCGGTTCACATCTTTGTAGCTATGGTCTTTCAGGTTCACACGTGTAGTGGTTTCCATATTTCTCAAGTATATGTGATCGTAGCCCCAATCTTGGACCATTTTCAACTGTCTCATGAATGGTCTTCCCAGTATGATATCATAGTTATTCTCCTTGCCAAAATCGACAATAGCGAAAGTATGTTCGTATTCAATGCCGCAAGAAGTCACTACAACTTTCTCTAATAACCCCATAGGTTTCTCCATGTGTCCATCTGCTAATTGGAGTTTCAACCTAGTCTTCCTTATTGCTGGTTTCCCCCATTTTTTCCAGATTTCTTTTGTAGCAATGGCTACCCCAGCTCCGCTGTTTAGTATTGCCATCGTCCTCACTCCTTGGAATTCAACTGGTAATGTTGTATTCCCCTCTTCACCTTCGCAATACTCTCCGACCTTGTTTAAGGGTACAGGCTTAGCGTTCTTTTGTGGCTTGCTCAGCTCCTCTATGCTCTCTTGCAATCTCGATGTTGGATCTTTTATCCCGAATTTCTCCAAGCATTTTCCTACAGTGGTCCACATATGTGGTCTTAGCCTCAAAAGCTCAGCTAGAGTGATAGTGCATGTCACTGGTGTTGACAAAATCTCTATCAATCCTTGCGAGTCCATGACTTTTTCTGATGAGATTTTTCGTGAGGGAAGTGCTCTAATCTCGGATTTTGCTTCATACTCTCCTAAGTATGAAGGTAAGGTTTTCAGTGAATGAGGTTTGCTCTCCATTGTTCTAACAGAGCCCCCATCTCCCCAGTAAGATTGCAGATCCAAGTCCACTTGAGATCCTGCCTCAAATTCCACTATGGGAGGATTTCTGATGTCCTTTTTCCAATTTGTCTGATTAGCTTGGCAACTTAGCTCGTTTGCAAAGTTTGCCTCTCTCACTTGTTTCCAAAATTCATTGTAATCCTCATCTCTTCCGTAAGACCTCTGTATGACTGGATGAAAACTCTCGACCTCCTGATCAGTTGTGTTCAATACTATGCGGTCATCCTTTTGTGTATTTTCAGGCTTTTGTGCACTGTAAGTCTTTTCAGCTACTCGTGAAACGATAGTCTCTTGCTGAATTGGGTTTTCCTTTCCACAATTCATTGTTTCTTTTGGTGGTTCTAATAAGGCTTGTGCAGTCTCGATCATTCTCTGGCACATTTCAAGTCTCTGCTTTTCCAATTCTGCGTTTGGGTATGTCATCCACCTCTGTTCTTGTGGTTGGTTGTTCTTTAACCTAGCTTCGTAAGCTCTCATCAGTGCGTCCAATGGTTCGTGTACCTTGTCTACTAGCACTGATCCCCCTGAGCTTAAGCTCGTTGTTTCTTTGATACTCTTTTGTTTCGTTCTTTCCGGGCTCATCTCTCGTTTCCCGTTTTGACTCTCAAGTTTTTCTAATCTAGCTTTAGTTTGCTTTAGTTCCTCAGCTAGAATAGCGTCTTCACGTTCTTTTCTCAACTTCATGTGTGCTTTTCTAGCTTTCCATGTGTTTTTCTGACTCCGCGGTCCTTGACTAACTACGTCAGTCGCTAACTTTCCATTCTCAGGTTCTCTAGTGGTTTTCTTAGCTTGAGCTCTAGTAACAACTTGCGTTGGTATCAGAGTTTCATTTTCAGACCCACTGCTGGTAGGAATAGTTTCTAGCATATTCAATGTCGTCTTTTGCACTTTGTTTGGATTCTTTGAACAATCCTCAATGAAGTGAGTAACCCCACACTCAGTGCAATAAGCGTTAATTCTAATGATTTCCGTATGTGGGCAAACATTCATCAGATGGTCACCTCCACACTTGTAACAGGGTCCTAGTGCTGGTCTTGGTCCCGCTTGATTCGTCCTTTGTGGATATGATGGTCTTTGTCCTGTTAACCCTCCATGAGCTATGAACATCAAGGTTCTTGCGTCCAAATTGTATCTCTCTTCATCAAAAGCACTTGTAACTGTTGGTGTTCCAACATTCCCCATCATGCCCCATGGTTCTGGTTGTTTTGGTTCTTCTGGTGGGTAATAAACTGTCGGAGACATGTGTGCACCCGATTCTTCGTAATAGGCTTGAACAGGACTAAGGCTTGTTCTTCCTGATTCTCTAAGGTTGGTGCATATCTAATACCCACTGGTTTTGCTCCTGGTAAAGGTGGTTGTTGTCTCAATACTGGTTGCGGTCTTTCTATCCCCATAGGTCCAGGTACATTTCCCGTTGGGTATCGAGGTACTGGATGTATCTGAGGTGGTGCTAATTGAGCTGGAGGTGCATACTGGCGCTCCCTTACATACCCTTTGTTGTAATAACACTCCTCTGTTGGATGATTTGTCCATTTTTGCTCAATCGCACACCATTTCAGGGGTTTTGGCAATGGTTTTTGGTATGGTGCCATCCTTTTTAGAGCATCTTCTATCATTTGCTCTACATTTGGCATGGTTGTTGTTTGAACATTCTTTTTAGTGGTAGTCTCACTCGCTACGGAGGAGGAGCTACTGGATGCAAAATCTGTATCTGCTGACACCTCTCCGTAAACCGTACAGTTATCCACTAAGTACAATGCCTCTCTCGTTACTTGCTCGAAACTTGTACAAGCTTTCAAGTGCAAGTCCTTCTTGAGAGTGTCGTTCCTCAATCCCTCAATAAAGAGAACAGATAGTCTGTCATCTTGTGGTCGTTCACGTACTGGACATCTCTCAATGTATTGTTTGAAGCGAAGTGACGCTTCCTTCACTTTTTCGTGTTCTCTCTGTTTAAAAGCATATATTTGTGAGACCGTATTGTGCTTAATCCCTCGTTTTGAGAATTCCTCAGCAAACTCTCTTAGCAAATGGTCGATGTCATGGAATCCCCCAATGTTCATTGGTTGAAACCATGTCAATGCAGTACCTTCTAGAGTAAGACCAAATCCCTCGTATTGTGTATGGAAATCTATTATCTACTCAGCTCTTAAGACTTGCTTAAAGAGTGACACATGTGCATACGGATCTCCTGAACTACCATACTTCTTGGGCATACACTTGGCTACTTGAGATGGTCTCATACGTCTATGATCTGCTACCAATCTCATTGCTCCTGTGTCTCGGCTAAAGCTTTCTCTAGCACCATGGACTTCATGGGTTACCCTTGTCGGTTCCTCTGCCCTGAATCTACTACTGGGAGGTAAATGTGATGGTTCTGCTTCAAACCTTGGACCTGGAGTGATATAGGTGGGGATTGGAACTGCACTACCTCGATTCGTCTCCATTGACTCTCTGGAATGTAATGATCCCATTGGTCCGAGCTTCGAGTCCCAAGGTTGACTGAAAGAGTCAGCAACCTGCGTTCTTTGTCCTCCTGTTGTCATTGAGTTTTGCACTCCACTTGTTGGTGCTGGTCTATGTGAGCTAGAAGTAACATAATACTGATGTAGTGGTCCCCCAAAGTATGTATATCCTTCTAATTCTTTCTTGCCCATTGTTGAGTATTGCCTGCCATACTTATCGTAAGCGGCAATTTTCACTTTCGATCCCTCTGTGTAGGTAAAGACATAGAGTCTTTTTTTGTCTGTCAACTCTCCGGTGTAGGGTTCTTCACATCTATAATAGAGATCTTGCTCCCCATTATTATATTTGTACAGCCCCACATAGATGTTATCAGTGTTGATCCTTATAGTTTCATTCTCTCTTCTTAACCTCGCATTAGGGAAGTTCATTATTGGTGCTTTCTCCTCGAGTTCTTCATCTATTTTGGCTTTGGTGCCCATCAATCCCCACTTGTCCACAATGTTAGGGTTTAGGACTACCAAATACATGGTACCCTCGTCATCTAGATATCTATCTCCGCTATAGCTCACAGGCACTAAGTCCTTGAACTCACTAGGTCTTTCTTCTATCTTTACACAATAGCGGTCCATTCCATCTTTGTAGATCTTGGCACCTTGCTCATTGTCGTACTGGTATTTTATGAACAATAGCTTCATGGTGGCGGAAGGGTTTGATGATCCTGCTGCCATATTTTCTCTGTTGTTCAGGTTCAAGTGTTCCAAGTTTTCGGTGAAAATCTCGTAAGATCTCTCCGAAGAAGTATCAGAAACACTTCCTTCAAAGATCGGCTCTAATGGTTGCACCCAACTTTGGTTTACACTTCCCTCGGTTGATATGACACTTGCTGGTTCCCCTTGTTTTGGTTGATTATTCCGGAGATTCCTGCCCGATCTCAAATTCATCAATTCCCTTAAAGGACTGTAGCTTTTCCGTCTCGGCAATTTGTTTTCCCAGGTTTTTGTGGTCAGAATTGATCCAAACTGATTGATTCTTTGTCAATTGTTTAATCTTGTCAGTTGGACAACTTCTGTTTCATCAAGTGAGAATTTTGTTACTGTTATGCCGAAAAAGACATTATACGCGTATGATGTCTTTTTTCACAGATTTTGACTATTTTGGTTATGCTCACTCTCAGTGGCCCCTTTATGCTCTGTTCACTCACAAAATTCAGTTTGAACTCTGTTTGAGCAAGTTATGGCTAATTTAGGCTTTTCTTGGCAATTTTCCGCTTTTGACTTGTTTTTTGGGTCAATTGTGATCCAAATGGGATGAAACTTGAAATATAGCCTCTAGATAGCTATTACAATGGATCTGTGTTGGCAAAGTATCAAAATATGTCCAAAATTAGGTAAAAGACATCATACGCGTATGATGTCTTTTTCATCAATTTGGGTCCAAACTTGATATTTATGCTTCCAACAGTGTTTGTAACAATCTTGTCAGGTCAGATTTCAAAAATAAGCAGTGGATGTGCCAAAAGACATTATACGCGTATGATGTCTTTTGTCCCAGATTTTGACTATTTTTGGTTTTAAGCCTTCTCCAATGTTTATAATTGAGTTTCAAGTGTTTTTGTCAGGTCTGAATGTAAAAACAAGATTTGAATCCAAAATTTCCTATTCTTTGCGTTTCTTGGACTCCGACTTGTCTTTTTGGGTTCCTTTGAGTGTTAATGCTCTTGTTTTAAGTTGATCTTAGGGTAAAACCCCCCTTCTAAACACTCTGGCAATGTCAAATTTTCAATTTTAGTCTCTGTTTAGGTCCTAAGACATCATACACGTATGATGTCTAAAGCTGCAGCTTTTCAGCACAGGACTCTTCCAATAGCTCTTCTAAGTGCTCAGCAACAATCAGTTACACAGAAAATTTTTTGAACTTTGTTTATTGCATATTTCACTATCAAAGCGACTTTTTCAGTGATCTAACATGCAATCAAACACATCAAGCAAATAGAACACCAATTGATAGCTCTAGATCAGGATCAAATCAGGCCCTACCTAAGCTACTTCTAATCATAAAATGGATTTTTTTGCAATTGAAAATATAAAGAGATTTACTACCACACAAGGAGTAGCAAATGCTTTTTATGTCAACAACCACTTAAACACCATCAAAAACAATCTAATCTAAGCTAAACTAAAAATACTGTCAACACGGAAGACCCAGGAATACCCCACTTCCTAGTATCTCTCGAGACCTTCGGAGTCCACCACTCCTAGATCTTTTCTAACTAAAGTATACAAAGTAGTTTATACGACTCACCTCGTAGGATTAGTCTAAGGTCACCTACTTAGGGCTCTCGTCCCCGGCAGCGGCGCCAAATGTTAAGGCGGTTACGCCGCTAGCGGAAGCTAAATAGCGAGAACTCAACCAACAACAGAATTTGTCAGACGAGGACGGAGCTTGACCCGCAGGCGCATGGAAACAACTAGGTGGGTGTCAAATCACCTACTCGACCTTCTAATGACAATCACTACTAAGGAAATCAAATCTAAGTTCTAAAACACGCAAGTGACTGAAATCCGTACTACGAACGAATGCTATACGAAACAGGATCTAGAATCATCGAATCGATCTCAAACTCAAGGGGAAGTCTATACACTAGGTAAGAACAACACCCTAAAGACTTGAACTGCAAAATCAACCTATAACCACTCCGTGCGGTAAATGCGTATGAAGATAGGCCGAAAAATATAGGTGACCGAAACTTGACCCCGATGGTACGAATGTGTAGCTCTACTCGTTGTGGTTCTATAGATATGTTGCACACTCTATTCCGACACACGAGTTGGAAGAAAACTCACACCGAAGCTCGTAGGAACTTACCACACGTAGAAGCCGATAGCGCGCACTCTTGGTATCTGTGCGTAGCTCTCACCGTTGCTAACACAATGGTGGTGTCGCTTCTCCAATGGCGGCCCCGTAGCTCGCGTAGCAAGGAGATAAGACTCTCTCTCTCTCTCTCTCTCAGACACAGTCACGGCGCTCAAAAACTCACTTTGATTAATTTTGAATCTTCCTTAGGTTACAAAACTTTGGCTTATATACCTCAGCCTTGGAGGTGAAAACATCTCTAATTATTTACATCAGCAGGTGAAATTACGTCGGGATTACAAGCTGGAAACTCAATTGAGTCCCGTTACTTAATGAATGGCTCAAATCAAAATTAATGTCGGAAAGACATTTATTACAATCAATGGTTACAAAATGATGGGTGTGAACAAAAATGCGGGTGTGATCCTCTGCTGGCTCAACACTCATGGATGTGCATGCCTAGTCTTTGCATGAGCCCTTCTGTCATGATGCAAATTTGTGCACCCCCATCCACTAGACCTTTCCTAACCAATCTTCCTTTTATGTAACAATCTAGCACAGGTGTAATATCCTCGTTCATTTCAGCATGTGCAATTTTTACAACAGGAAAACTCTCTTTTACCTTTCTCCTAGTGCTAACTGCCTTTGTTAAATCCCTCCTAACTTGTGGGCATAATGCAAGAAACTGAGGCCATGAGATATTAGGACCCTTACCTCGCATGTCTTCCAACAAGTTGTATGGAGCCATACCATGTCCAAGAGGGAAGTCTTGGAGATTGATACGACGTCGAGTCCTCTTAGCTTCCTTGGTCTCCTTTGCCTTCTTGCCTTGTCCATGGTTACTCTGTGATGGGACACCCTCTTTCTCTTTACCTTTTCCTCGGCCACGCTTAATGCCATTTGCTTCCATGTCAACCTCATTTGAGTTTGTCACCTCTACCACATGCACATTTGGATCTGGCAAAGGTGGAACTCCTTCTACCCCTTGTGGAGGTGGTCTTGGTCGATTTGGTCTTTGTAGAAGCCTTGGTTGTTGACCAGTTCCTTCACCTGCATTCATCACTGGGTAATTCAAGTTAGGTCTCCCTGGCTCCCCACGGGGCCAAGGACAATTATACATCCCATGTCCAGACTGTCCACAATTCCAACATTTCAAGACTCTCCTAGGTCGTGGATCTCGCTCTTCAGACTTCTTTGCTTGTCCCTTTGGACCTACAGCTTGTGCAAGGTGAATTGATAGGCTGCTTAAAGATTCGTTTAACTTCTCAATTACTTCCGCCGTTACCTCAGGAATCTCCCTCGATGTTGATGCTTGTGACTTACCTTTGGGTCTAAGACCTTATATTGGAACCTCTCCCCTTAAGCACTTGAGTTTCCTATATTTCTCAGCAGCCCTAGTTTCAGCTGCATCAAAGGTAGCAGGTGCACCCGCCTCAACTTTTACCTTAAGGTCAGGAAAGAGTCCGGCTATGAACCTCTCCTTCTTTAGAAATTCTGCACCATCACCAGGGTTAGCAACATTTCGTATCCATAGAGCCCAAAGATGTAGAAACTCTTGCTTGTACAAGTAGTAGTCATCTAAGTCTTTTTGCTTATGAGAAACAATGTCTTGCCATAATTTTTGAGTGTTTTGGGGATCAAAGAAGTATTTCTTGAAACGATTCAAAACTTCTGTGTAATTCCCCTTAACTTCCTCAGGCAAAGAGTCAAACCAAGTACTAGCATCTTTCCTAAGGACCACCTCAAACATTTCTACACGTTCTTGATCAGTTATTATCCTCTTGATACGGCAAGACATCTTGAAATTTGCTAAAAATAATTCTGCATCCTCTCCAGGCTCTCCAAAGAAAAGAGGATACCCAGACATTTGGCGTTGGCTTTCCATTGAATTGATTTCAAAGTGACACCCGTTTTTGTTTTTCTTTCTTAAAAAGATTTATGTTTTCTAGCTTGCAATCTATTCTACAACAAAATAAAGATATTCATATCAAACGACCTATGATAATCAATAAGAGGTAGGATGACAGGGTTTGGTGATGCGACAATTTCTCCTACTCTTTGGGCACCAAACATGAACACCATACGTTGTTGAAAATGGATTTTCCTACTAATTGCAATGTTTATTCTAATGTGTGGAGTGAAATGGAAGGGGAAAACCTCTATTCCTGGGCCATTATCCATGGTCTATGCATGACCTAATGCTTAAAACAAAACAAAAATATAGATGTCCTCCTTACCCCTTAGAGAGAGAGAGAGAGAGCTTGAAAATATCTAGATATTTGTTGGATGGAACTAGAAGCTCATTGGACCCCTCTTTAGCCCAACCAATAGCATTCAAGCACACCATGTGGCTAAGCATAGAGAGTGTAAGGTTTCCAGTTTCCGAAACCTTAAAAATTGTACAAATCTTGTAAAATTAATTTGAAAACCACTATTGAAGAATTCAAATACGGCTAATATTGGTATTTTTGGAATCATATGCAGAGCTTTACTATGGTTAGTAATTTTCAGAATGAGAATCCGATAAAAGCTGGAAAAGTTACAGACCCTCGAAGGTTACAATAGGAATTCAATTAGTTAATAAAAGTTGGATGGTTTCAGTAATAATTATTAACAAAGACTTTCTTATCCAAAGGTTCTAGAATTAACTGATATTTCAAATTTTCATCATTAGAAATTAGTAAAATCAACCAAAATCGATTATGGAAGGTATGGGGGCTGTGTGGAGCTGGGGGAAACCTGCCAGAGACACATGTAGCAGCAGTTGGCACCATTTTCAAGCTGGGGGGCTGCTTGGGGTGTCAAAACCTGCTAGAAACTGCCTAGGCCCAGAAAAACTATAAAAAGACCCCCTTTCCTTCATAAAAATTTAGACTCGGAGCCTTGACATAAATACTCTATTTTTAAGACAAATTAAATAGGGGAAATTATTAAATTGATTCAAAATGCTTTAAGTTATTTATTAGTGGTTTATTAGATGTTAGGGAACCCGTGATAACTAAGTCAAGCTGAAATAATTAATTTATCTAATTACTTTAGCCGAAATACTATGTTTTCAGAACAAATTAAATAGGGAAAACTAGAAAATCAATTCAAAATAAATTGAGTTATTTTTCAGATGTGAGGTAACATGTGATAATTATGTTATAATCAAATAATTAAATTACCTAGTTACTTTAGCTAAATTACTCTATTTTTAGGACACATTAAATAGGGGAAATTAGCAAATAGATTGAAATTGGTTTGAGTTATTTATCGATGGTTAATTACATGTCAGGAAACCCGTGATAACTATGTGAAGCTCAAATAATTAGTTTATCTAATTATCCCAGTAAAAATATATTATTTTTAGGTAAAAATAAAAGGGGGAATATAATAAATCAATCCAAAAACCTTTGATATAAATATTAGAGATAGCACACACCTTGAAAAATCCATGATAAATACCCCAACCTCATATAAATAGTTTAGGTATTTATCTTCAATAAAAGTAACTGATTTTGCGTATAAAATAGAGAAAGGAAATTAGTAAATGTATTTATCTAATTACCAAATAAATACCTGAGGTCCAAAATCACTATTGAAGGGTGGAAAAAGTACCTCAACATAAATGGATGGTATAACAATTACTATCAGTAAAATTTTGCCTAATTTAGACCATAAGTATAGGTTGGAAAGGTTATAAGTCAAATTTATGAAAATTCCTAAAGATAGAACATATCCAATTATAATTTAGGGTGAGTAATCCATTAGCCGATAGAAATGTATAATTTTCTAAGGCTAAATGGGATATAGACTAAGGAGAAACCTAGTTAAAGGGCTTTCCAAATTAAATGGTAATTATGAAAAATTACTTATAGCATAAATAAGGAGGAATATCTCATCAAATTGACTATTAAAAATATCTACTTACTCCAAAAATCCTTATTTTTGGGTAAAAAAGAGAAAAGAAGATTATTCAATTAAACTTCTAATGGATTAAGTCTTTTTATAATGCTGTCGACATGGCTCCAAAGAGAAGCAAGGGAAATCCTCTTACTGAGGAAGAGGATGTTAGCAACAAGCGAAACAAAGCCACTAATGACCATGAGGCTGGGCCTAGCCATAGGCCAACAGAGGAAAGTCTACGGGCACCTGCCTCAGAGCACATGGACGAGCAGTCCCAGGTGGATTTCTAAATCGTTTAAAGTTCATTTTTAAGTTAACATTGCATACGTAAGGTTAGGAATAAGCTGGCTGTAAATGGAAGGTAACTTCCACAAAACCAACAAACAATGATTGTAAATAGGAAAGAAATGATGACTGATTGACCTAGGAAGGAAATGTTTGATCATCCTTAAGACAGCTTGTCTCAAGCCACCTCTGATTCTAATATTTTACTCCAGGTAATGAGTAATGATGGCGATACCATCATGGATGAGTCGGTTACCTCAACAAGCATGGAGTCTTTACCCCATGCTTTTTTGTGTTTGTGGATATTACTTTCAAGTTTATCCTAGAGACACCGCCCGGTTGTATGGGCATCCGGTTGGCGTATGAGCGCCCGGACTTTGGGTTTCTTTTTCCACCCCGGTTTTTATATATAAGGAATGGGTGTCATTTTTCACCCCTATATAGGTGGTCTTGAGACAATCCAGTACTGACTTCAGAATGACAGTACCTTATCTTAAGTCTAAAGATGTTTATTTGTGGTGAGGCGGTCCGGGGCGGGCAACAAGAGAGGCGACCTCTAAACACCCCTCAAGGCTCCCATTGAGCAGCTGGGGCAACCACAAGCACAACACAACAACAAACCCACAACCAAACCCAAACAAGATAGGGACACCACCTAGTTATGGTATGCGAACTAGGACGCAAGAGAGATTTTGGCACAACCAAGAAGATGCACCACACAACACACACAAACAACCTCACACCAAGACACACACAAACTGGACCAGAGAGAGCTAGAGCAAAGGAAAGAGAGAGAGAAAAGGATCTTGCGTAATACCTTATTTGTGACTTGCAAATGGAGATGGTTCGTTATGATGCTATCATAGAACTTGTATAAACTCACTCAATGCTTAGTGATTGCTAAAACATTGCCAAAACACACACACATTGTCTTAGGGTGTGGGTGACCTCTCACCACAATACCCTCTTACAATGGACACAAAACTGGCAATGAAAAACACACTAAAACACTTTCTAAAATCAAGATCATCCGATAAAAACTCAAATACACAAGTCACCTTGAATTCACCAAACCGTATTGCACAAATGGAAGGACGAAGATTTGAACGTCGAATCACGCCTTTGATGCACCAAACCTCAATTTATTGATGATGAAGGAGCATATACAATAGTGGTTTTGAGGTTTGTGGAACTCACGCTCTCTCACTTGCAATGTGTAGCTTGAAGGCTTCTCTCACACCAAGAGTGAAGCTCACAAGTGGTTGCTACACCTAAGTCTCTCCTCACGCATAGAGTGTTGGGGTGCTATGTGAGATGTTGGAGGTTGTTTTACAAGAAGGAGAGGGGCCTATTTATAGGTTGGAAACCCCTCATTAAGATTATTGGAAATCCTAATTTACAAGCTAACAAATCAGGATTATGATTTTTTTTTAATATCAAAACATTGTGGGCCTTCTTTGTTTGCTTGAGTCATGGGTGTGGGCTCAAAAGAGAGCATTATTGATTGTAGATAAGGTAAAAGTAAGTAAGGAGAGAGAGAGAGAGAGAGAGAGAGAGTTACTTTGTACATGTCTTGAGGTGAGGTGTCTTTTATGGTTAGGTCAATGCTATTTTGTGTTAGTATGTTAGTGGTTAGTGCTAGTAATCACTAGAAAGTTAATGATATATTTACAATGGGTAGAATGGGGTGGATTTGATGAAGGAAGAGGGATGAATTAAAAGAGAATCATTGAGATGGTGAAGCTTTGAAGAAGCTTGAACTCACCCTTGTGTAGATTGTGGAAAAAATGACTGCTGGTCTTCTTCTTCTTCTTCGCTTCTTTACGCCGCCGCCACGGTTGACCACCACGATGAAAAGAGGATTTGTTGATGAAAAGTCCTCAATTTGCAAAAGTTATCATGGTTAAGATGCTGAATTTTAGATATTTTTAGGAGAGGTAAATGAAATTGTAACATAGAAGCAATAGAGAGAGACATGGAGAGGGTCTATGTATGTAGAGGTTCATAAAAGAACTATAGGGATGAGAGAGAAGGGTAATGGTGAAGAGGGTGGGAGAAGCCATGGAAATTGCAGGTTTGAGTGAGGGAAGGAGAGGGAGGGATGTGTAAGAGTGAGTAGGTGTGTGGAAGGGTGAGAGAAGACTATGGGCTACTTGTGAGAAAAGTGGGCAGATTGGGGTCCACTCAAAAAATCATATCTCACCGCTGGTAGCTCCAAAATTCATGAAAACATTTGAGGTGATTATTCAAAGCGTGGGCTACATTTTCTCTTTTGTCCACTGCTCCAAATTCGGAGTGGAGATAGGTGCCAAAATTCTCACCAAAAAGCCTTTTTTATGCCTGCAAAAGTCTTTTAGTGGCCCCCTCCTTTGTTGAATTTGTACAATGCATCCAAGAGTGAGCCCCTCCTTTGTCATATCATAATACAAAGCATCCAAGTTGCCCTTGACACATGCATGGAGGAGGATTATTGGTGGATAAAGAAATATATACATGGTGGGACTAGTGTATGGGCTATTCATGGACTTTAGCTCAATGAGCACATGGTGTTAGAATAATGAGTAAAAATAATAATAAAAATATGGAGGAGTTATGGATATGGAAAGATATTGGAATCATATGATATGGTCCCTCTTTGAATTATTTTGGGTGAAAGAGAAAAAGGTATGCAAGTAAATAATATAATAAAAGTAACCAATGAGTAGAAATCAATTTTTTGTTTTCACGAGGGTGAGGGTGAAAATGTGGGGGTGATTTGTATAAAAGAAAAAATATAAGGTTAGAGTATGTACACATTAAAAATATAATTATGGTGTAAGAGGATGAAAGAAGGTGTACATAGGTTTAATAAAACACACACCTAAGTAGAAATATTTAAATAAAATACCAAAATAATTATAAAAAATCCCTATATTTAGGCCATATATACAATGTAATATTTACACACAAAGAGGCCATAATATACTTTTATTATTTTTTTTTATTTTTTTATTTTTGGCTCGACTAGCCCAGTGACTAGCTAGCTGAGGGTTTTTAAGAAGATATGGGAAAAGCCCCCTAACTCACACACGCCTATGTACAGTGAAATGGTAGGGATAGCCATAGCGTTTGGGTGAATTTGGTAGGGTGGAGTAACTTACTATGGAAATTATGGAGAGCCGAAAAACGGCTATCAGCGGAAAGAATGTCTTCAATATTGTTTTCAAAGGTTGTCTTAATGAAATGGAGTTGAGAAAGTTAAAAAGGAATCATAGTTTTAATTGTGAAAAGAATGTGGTAGTAATTAAACAACACAGAAATCATGTGTGAGTGCGGGGTGGTAAGTGGGGATTGACTAAGGTTGTCAATCACGGACGGGTGGACCCGATTAGTCAGGTAACTATCCATTTCCGCGCGTTTAAATGTATATAGATTAGAAAACTTGCATGACAAAATAAAAGTAGTATAATTACTAAAAGATTTTCATTAATTACAAACCCAAGGAAATGCAAAAAGTCTCTATACACCCACTTAGGAAAAGAAAATACTGTTAAAACAAGTTCAACTCCCAACTTTCAAGGGAGAAGGAACCAACTTAGAACGTGATGCCGAAGCCTGGCTCGACACCATGGATGATTATTTCTTGGCAGCAAGAACTGCTTCGGAAAATCAGGAAATGTTTGGAATGTTTTGACTGATCGGAGATGCCAAACTCTGGTGGAAACAATACTGTAGAGATAACCCTTCCATTAGTCCCTCCTGCGAATGAATGAAGCAGGCAGTGAAAGAAATATATCTTCCTCCAGCTCACCAAGCTATCAAAATGAATGAATTCTTCGCCCTCAAACAGTTAGGGCTCACATTGGAAGAGTACTACACCAAATATGTGTCTTTACGACGTTACGCCCCACCAATGACTATGGAACAACATATTGCTCGTTTTTGTCAGGGTCTCAACAAACCTTTAAGTACTCGCTTGGAAGCTATGAGACCTACCTCTATTCAAGATGCTCTTCTAAGAGCTAAACCATTTGCAGCTGAAGAAAACCCCCCTACCAGGAGCTATTACAACTATAATAACTTTAGAGGAAGAGCAAGGGGAAACTATAACCAAGGAGATCAACGGAGGGTAGTGTCAGCTGCAGCCACTATAGAGCAGACCTTTCCAAACATCAGATGCTATGGATGTAATAGAATGGGACATTACAGGAGTCAATGTCCTGAGGGGCAAAGTCCCCGAGTTGCTACCAAAACCACTTCTCAGACTCAGATAGGACAAGGAAATATCAAAGAGGTAGAGGCAATAGAGGACGAGGCAGAGGAAGAGGTAGAGGAGCCAGAGCTTATGCTGCAGTAGGAGAGACTACCTTGCTGGATGAGGAAGATGAAAGAGCTACTCTTTTTGCCGCCATTGATAACCCTAGAGCTCGGCAACAGTATGCTGTCATCCAAACCACTGCAAATAGAGAAGGTGGAAAATTTGAACTACTTATAGATTGTGGCAGCACACACTCTTTTCTCTCCCCTAAATGTTTAAGGAAACTTAAATTGAACCGATATCCCACCAAGAAATTAGTGGTAGAACTAGCAAATGGGAAAGAGATTCTATCTCAATTTTTCAGTCGGGGAATTTGAGTTTGAATTAGGGGGAACCCTGACTTCATCTTACTTTTGGACTCTACCAATAGGAATCTATGATGGTATTCTAGGAATGGATTGGTTAACCAAAAATCAAGCCCAAATTCACTGTGCTAAAGGGAACTTAACCTTCAAAAATCACTTAGGTGAAGAAACATTAGTACAAGGATTAAATGGGAAGCCTAAGGCTCATTTAGTTAAGGCTAGTCACTTTTGAAGGGGTTACGTAAGGGGCAACAGATCTTTGTAGTAAAACTTAATAAGGTAGATGATTCAAGGGACAACACAACTCCACAATGGCTTAAATAATTCTCGGATATATTTCCAGAAGATCTCTCAAATTTACCTCCTCCAAGGGATATAGCCCACGAAATAGAAACCTTTCTAGGTAGTGAACCAATTTCAAAAAGAACCTACAAAATGTCCCTCCCTGAAGCTATTGAATTAAAAGAACAGCTTCGTCAGCTTATTGAATAGGGATTCATAAGACCAAGCATTTCACCTTGGGGAGCACCTGTTCTATTCCAAAAGAAGAAGGATGGGGGCTTAACCACGTATCAGTAAAGAATAAGTACCCTATTCCTCGCATCGATGAACTGCTTGATAGATTACATGGAGCCAAGGTATTCACAAAAATTGATCTCAGATGAGGTTACCATCAAATCTGGGTAAAGGAGGCATTATGAGTTCATGGTGATGCTTTTTGGTCTTACGAATGCTCTAGCTACTTTTAACCATCTCATGCAGGATAAAGTTCATAGAATATCTGGATGATTTTGTGTTGGTGTTTTTCGATGATATCCTGGTATATTCCAAGGATGAAAAAGAGCATGAAGGCCATGTACGTAAAGTACTTCATCTTCTATGCCAACATCATGTCACTCTTTACCAAATTGATGTTGATTGCCTTATTTATGTATTTCAACATGAGGACGGATATTCAATTTGGAGTCTCACATGTTGATAAATTCATGCATAGCCTAGGGTATGAGCAATTGCAGGAAGTCAAGAGGATATTTTTCTACTTGAGTGGCACTTTAAATCTTGGATTTTTTTAGCCCAAGGGGGTTTACATGATATTTTGGACTCAAATTGGGCTGGTTGTTTTCACACATAAGCGTCCACAAGTGGTTTTTGTTTCATTGTCGGCAATTCATGCATATCATGGTTGAGCAAGAAGCAACCTATTGTGGCCACTTCAAGTTGTGAGGATGAGTACAGGGCAATCTTCACAGCTATGGTTGAGTGTGTATGGCTTAGATGCCTTATGACTGATTTGGCTGTAGGACAAGACACTACCAACACTGTCTACACTGTGAGTAAGAGTGCATTGGCAGTTGCGAGAGACCTATTTTGTCATGCTTGCACAAAGCACATTGAGTTGCATTACCATTATTTTAAAGAGAGGCTCTTATCAAGAGAGATTATCTTGGCTTATGTGCCAACACAAGAAAACCTTGCAGATCTTTTCATAAAGGCATTGTCTCATGAAATGTTTGAATCTTTCCACAAATTTTTGGGCTTACTCCCCTTTGTGGACTGACCATGTCCTCAGGGCATGGCATTTCCCTATAATCTATGTGCTAGATTTCATTCACCACATCACTCCCAGGGGGGATTTGTTACCATATACATGTGGTAGTGATGTGTGTGAACACATTTAGGACTGCCGAGGCATTTTTCTCTTATTAGGAGGTTTTCCCCCTCGTGGATTGTGTATATACCCATCACTCTAGGGTTATATTATCTTTCCATTGCACACTAAGGAATACACTCTCTTTGGTGTGCCTTGAGCTTCTTTCATCTTCTCCAAGATGTGTGTGTTTTCTTACAACCCTAATTACAACAACCCCTTCAGTGACATGCACACTCAATGAGATGAACAAATTAGTTATTTGACTTTCTTATGATTAGTTATCTGACTTTCTTACTTACTCTACTCCTAAAACAAAGAAATCAACTGAAAATGGAATCAAAATGCTTAATCTACACTCCCTAACTAAAATCATAATTTTTTTCCATTTTCTTACATTTTTCTTGCCTAATGGAAGCTTGACCACTCTCTAGTCGATGAAGTCTTGCACTAAGCTTTGACCATATCTAAAACAATGATTGTCATAAAACTAATATCTAGCTTACCCAAATGATTTTCTCATAAACTGATCATTTAATGTGGGATAATAAACGGGAAGAAGAGTTAGAATTGAGACATGTGCTTCTAGACCTATCTCAATAGGGGACCAAAAGGCGAGATGGTTGCATCTCAATACTGGTCCAAAAGGAGATGGTTTACAAAAGAGCAATGTGAAATAAGTGCTTCTAGACTTGTCTCAGTAGCGGACCAAGAGAAGATGGTTACATCTCAATACGGGTTCAAAAGGAGGTAGTCTATCAAAGAGAAACATGCATCTAATAGAGCTTAAAACACCTTAGGGTTAGCTTCATTAAAGACCTCCAATAGTTAGTGTTAAAACTCCATTGACCTTAGGCAAGCTAGGGTTGAGCTTGAGGTGGGAACCCAACCTAAGCTTGAGGTGCTTGTCGTGCTTGATGACTAAGGTGCTTGAGGTGCTTGTCATGCTTGATGACTAAGGTACTTGAGGTGCTTGTCATACTTAATGAGGAAGATGCTTGTGAAGCTTCCCATGCATGGGGGGTAAGGTGTTTGAGTCAAAACGAGACCCTACAAACTTAATGAGGAAGGTGCTTGAGAAGCTTCCCATGCATGGGGGGTAAGGTTCTTGAGTCAAAAAGAGACCCTACAAAGGAGGGGGAAAGTCCCAATTTTAGGGGAATCTTTGACTTAACCTCCCACTCACCCAAAGGGCACCCCTTTTCTTAATGGGCACATGGGACACATGTCAGACTCTCCCTATGCTTAGCCACATGGTGTGCTTGAATGCTATTGGTTGAGCTAAAGAGGGGTCCAATGAGCTTCTAGTTCCATTCAACAAATATCTAGATATTTTCAAGCTCTCTCTCTCTCTCTAAGGGGTAATGAGGACACTTGTCGAAAGACTACCCATGTACTTGAATGCATGCTGCATGTGATTGGCTAGGGGGAAAGGGGTCCAATGAGATTGAAGCATGTGGAAAGTCTAGAACTCACCCCAAGCAAGCAAGGGGGGTGCTGGGGGGGTATACACCACACACACACACACACTCATTTTGTGGATCATTATCACTTGGTGAAAGTTGAGGAACTCCACCTCCTTCTCCAAGCTTGTGAGAAGTGAGAGCCTACACCAACACTCTTGGATATGGAATGCAAATCCAACCAAGAGTCATGCTTCAATTCTTAAGCTTGCCATATTCTCCATCTTCACTACTATGCTATTATGTATGCTAGCAAGAAGAGTGATGATAAGTGACAAACTATTTCTTTCTCCCATGGAATGTTTCTCCTTTCTATTCCCTATCCTCGTTCCCTGCTAGCTCTCTCCATATTTGAAGGTTTTTGAGGCCTTGGGACTGAGGCTTGGGATAGTTAATGCTTTCTACAGAGTTTATGTTATTCTCGTGATGCATGAAGCTTTCCATCTTCATTGCATCACCCAGGGCACAAGGAACACAAACAATGTATTGTACCAACTCTCTCTTGATGGGAAAAACTATAATACAAATGCCTATTGGAGGGGGACTGTTGGCTCCGTATTAATCCGATCCTCAACTGTTGTCATGTTCTCTAAACTCTCTCTCTTGTAGAAGTATTGTTCATGCCAGGTTATCTAAGTACCATGTTTATGTTGCTACCATCAATTAAGTTCACCCGCTATGCTCACAAAGTAATCTCACAAAAGCGCTTCATCTAACTTCATAATTCTGCTACTCTCAAAGTTCATAGGCCATTTCCATTGCACTGGTATCAGAGCTAGGTTTCTTTTTTCTTGCTTAAGAAGAGAGGTCCTTAAGTAGCCTATTCATGGTTGATTTTGTTAATTATATTAGGGTAAGTGGGACTGGGATCTATTATTGGTTTTGTTGAGCCTGTTGGGGTATAAAGCCCAATGTGGTCGCCCAGGTAAGTGGGCGGGCCGCCAGGTATGTACACATTGGCTGGTGACTTAGAATTTCAAGTGACTTAGACAACCGAAGGTCTACGTCAGGGTATGTCTTTACATTGGCTGGTGGAGCAGTATCTTGGCGTTTTAGATTACAAGATTGTGTTACTCAGTCTACTACAGAGGCTGAATATGTTGCAGCATCAGAGGCATGCAAAGAATCAATTTGTCTTAATCGACTAGTAACAGATTTGGGAATCAAAGAAGAGATACCTGTGTTATATTGTGATAGTCAAAGTGCTATACAATTGGCTCGCAATCCAGTTTATCACTCAAAGACAAAGCATGTGGATGTGAAGTATCATTTCATCAGGGAAATGCTCGAGGATAAGCAACTTCATCTTGTCAAAGTTCACACCACAGAAAATCCTACTGATCTACTTACAAAAGGACTTCCCTCAGAGAGCTTTGCGCATTTTCGCAAGCAGTTAGGTGTAGGGTAGTACATCACTTCTCTACATCTCTTGTATAGTAGCTTGTATAGTAGCTTCTCTCACACTTAAAGTACCACATTCGACTTGAAGTGGGAGGTTGTTGGGGTATAAAGCCCAATGTGGTCGCCCAGGTAAGTGGGCGGGCCGCCAGGTATGTACACATATTCTTTTGTAAAAACCTAATAAGAACTCACTATGCTCTACACATTACAGTAGAGCGAGTTCACCATATCATCGTGCTCTTCTTCTCGCACTCTCTCTCGCGTCGCACTTCCGCTCGTACTCCTTCAGAGCCCACTATGTGGGATATGGTGCACACCTCGGGAGATTTGGTCTTAATAATGGAGTCTTTTTAGACTTGCCTACGACTTTACCATTATTGAGCCATAATAAGTCCAAAATGAGCTATTCCTCAGCAACTTCACTATGTTAGACTCACTCCACTACTCTCTATAATTAACCAGTTTGAGCCGTGGGTGTAGATACTTAAGTGCCTATTTTCAAAGGCTAAGAGGAGTAGAAACTAAGGTTTTGAATTGCCAAAGCATACACTAAGTAAACACATAATTTTTATTAACATGGCTGACAATAACCAAGAGAGTAGAATGAACATTGTCACTAGGTTGCAACAAGCTATGGGCAACCCCTCCTTGCAAGCTGAAGTTACTCAACAACTTCGTGCTTATGGGATTTCCTTTCCTCTCCAAGAGGAGAGAGAGCTTAGGAGGCCTCTTGATGAGACCCCCAAAAGAAGACTCTCTCCCATACGAGAGGAGGAATCCAAAGATCAAGAAAGTAATGAATCCCTAAATTCCTCTGAATATGTGGCTCCACCAAGAAGGCGAAATAAACGATCACCAACTCCTCCCAAAAGAAAACAGTTATCCCATAGAACTTCTCCTCATCACTTCAAAAAGGAAGAGAGGAAACAAAGGAAGAAAAGGGCAAGAAAGAGGTCACCCTCTTCTCCTTCTTCACCTTACTCCTCTTCCAACGAAAGCAATAGTTATTCTCCTAGAGAATACAAGAGGGGAGGACATTGCAAATCTTATCTTGCATCATGAAGGTCACAAAAGCTCAAGAAGGTCAAAGAGGGAGGAAATAATATCTCTTTTCTCACCTATGATGGCACCTTTGGTGCTACTGACAAAGTATTGGCCTTCATCCAAAAATTTGATGCGGCCTTTGGAGACAAGGGCTTCACGGAGTCCTCCAAGCTATGTCATGTAGCTATGCACTTCCAAAAATTGGCTCATCAATGGTGGGCTAGCCTTCGTGGCAACGGCGAATGAAGGGGATCGGGGAGCACCACAGACGGAGAGTGAGAGAGAGAGAAGGAGACACACATACGATGTGGGTGGGGAGACTCCAAGAGTGAGCAGCGCCCTATACACTTATGCTATGTATAAGGTATACAAGTCAGTGGGCGCCCAGACTCTGGGCGGCCGGACAAGGCACAAACGCCTATACCCCAACAACCTCCCACTTAAAGGCGACTGTGCCTTTAAGCAAGGGAACCTAGTCTAAAGACTACAAAAGGTGAGAGAAAACCGCTCTCAACCGATGCCCACTGGCTGGCTGTGATCATCTGTGATCATTTGCATCCGGCTGTCCTGCTCCCGTGTATGTCCATACACCACTAGACGTACCGCACACGTACTGCAAGTATGTACGCAATACCTGCATATCTCCCTCGTGCACTATGCCATCATCAGTCAACAAACGACTGACAACCCCAACTGCAAATGCTCCCACTGCAGCTGCGATATCCGGTCTCAAGATCAACATCTCATACATGAGACCACCAAATGCCGATGCAATGCTAGCGGGCCCTTCTAGCTCTACGGAGCATGCATCATCATATATATCCCTGGCAATAGGCATCTCTGACTGACAAGGCGTGTCAGCCACATGCATCTCCTGATTGTCCACAAAAGACGCATCAACCTGTCGTGCAACCTCAGAGCAAACCAGCTGCTCTAGGTGTCTGCTGGAAGACATATCCTGCACAACTATATCCCCATGCTCACTGTCGAGCATAGAAAGGAATGAATGCATAATCGCTGACATCTCAGTCTCCTCTGCAATCATCCACTGCAAACATGACCACTCAATCTGCTGTGACTCACTAGAGCTCTCATGCTCTAACTCCGTATGCATAGACTCTTGCACAACGTCCTCCTGTCGTGACTCACTAGAGCAAGACTGCTCTACCTATCTATCCTGCATAGAAGTATCTCACACAACTGACTCTCTGCTTTGCTCAGTCACTAGCAAAGCATGCATGTCTGACTCTGTCACCTCTCTGTGTGACTGCTCAAGTCGTGCCCCAACTGTGTGCACAACGAGCTCACTACTCTGCACTCCATGCAAAGTATCCTGCAACCCACAAGCAAAAGAGACTCGCCTGCTCTCTCGCTGTCTACCTGGCTGCATGATCACAGAGACAACACCGTCTCTCGTGTGATCCACATGCAATGGGTAACCTGTACCACTCCTGGCACCTCTCGCAATCACTAGCAAACCCAAATGCATCACAAAATCTCGCTCTCGTAGCGAAATCTGACATCCACTATCCCGTAACTGTCTGACTGAGATCAAATCCCGTCTCAGATCTGGCACATAACGCACATGACGCAGGGTAAATCTCATACCACTGGGCAAGGACAAACATACATCTCCTGTACCATACATCTCCTGTACCCTCAATGTCATACATAGCACCATCAGCCATGTGCACACAACCAAGTCTCCCACTAGAAAACGTGCTAAACCACTCACGATGCGACGTGACATGGAAAGTAGCATCTGAATCTAGTAACCAATGTGAAGACAATGTGCAATCCGATATGCAATCCGTAGACATAAGATCGTTTGAAGACAAGCTAGATGTAAATGTGACATCGCCATCACAAGCATACTCAGTAACCACCGTACTGATCTCACTAGCATCTGTCATGCCCAAATCTGCATCACGCATCTGTCGCCTCCGTTGTCTCAAACGCCTGAAACATCGACGCCTAATGTGCCCTCTATGTCCACAATGCCAGCATGTCAAGTCTCTATGCCGTCGAGACTTGCGTGTGGGACCAATCTCTCCCATGGACATAGAAGTGGGACTAGACTCCCTTGTAGACATGGATGTCGCGTACATAGCATGTAAACTCTACCATAAAGCATGAGTTGTAGTCTCCCTCGAGACCTGCCAGTAAACAGACTCAACCAGATGCAAACAAATCGTAGACATGGCTAACTCATCAAGATCCTACCAATCATCATCACGCATAGAATTGGGCTTCGCTGATAAACCATGAAAGGGTTTATCCTGCCCCAAATCCGCCAATGCAACAAGCATATGTTCCTTCCAAGCAACAAAATCTACACCATCAAACTGTGTCAGACCATAACGTTGGAAGTCAAATGAAAAATCAGCCATAATGCTCGCAAAAGAGCAACCAACAATGAGTAGAAAATGTCAACCAAATCAGCCCTAAACTGGCTCGAATCGCATCAACAAAAGTCTGCAAGTATGGCTGTAAATCAGCCCCAAAACAGTCCCAAAATTCAGCTCTTAAACAGCTGCATAAACAAGTCACAAATGTGTCCCAAATCAGCCTACAACTGAGCCATACATGGACACCTGCAAAGAGGAAACAATGGCTGAAAATTCAGCGCCCAAATAAGCCCTCAAACCTGCCTGTAAACTTGTAAACCTGTAGCTGAAACCTGCTAAAAAACCTCAAGCCATTAGTGCTCGAATCCGGCTACCTAGCTCGTAGCCACATAAGCATACATCACAATACTCACTCCTGTGAGTGTGCCAAAATAAATGTACACCTATCAAACCCGTGAGCTAATCACCAAGCCCACAATGTGCGGTATCGATGCATACACACGCACAAATCTCCCACCTGCAGAGAACACCGCACGCAAATGCTGAGTGCAACCCGCAATCTCTACCTAGATCGCATAAATGGTGCGCATAAAACTCCTTGGAAAATTTCGCCAGAGTTTCGTCAGTAAAACGGCCACAAAACCAGTAACCAAACTGACTGCACGCTCAAAACCATGAGCAACCAAAGCGCATCAAATCACACTCCAAATGCATGCACCAATCTCCACATTTTGCATACATCATTGCAAACACCTGCAAATCTAGTACACAAATATCTGCTCTACCTGTGACTGCCAAAAAACATGCTCGAGGCATACATTTCCGAGCTCAAAATGCAATCACATTAGTCTCCCTGAGCATCAAACCACATAAGGCATACATCGTATCCTCCCACCTGTGAGGAAACTTGCAGCAAATATCACTCTCACATCTGAGAGCAAGCCATGTGTGAAATCCTCGACACACAATAAACAATTGCTGCTGCAGAAAATTCAGCGTTCAGAATTTTAAAATTCTGATATGACGAGCGCGTCCGGAGCGTGCCAAAACCCCAAGGTAGACTCCTGGGTCATATGTATCCGAGTCCGGGTGTGAAAGCTATGCCAAAAACAGTGTTTTTGGGACCCGAAAGTGCACAAATAAACTTGCTTCTGTACCTGCTATAATTCAAAGCATAATTTCAGAAAATAAACATCACCATCGCGTCTGGAGCGTGCCAAAACCCTGACCTAGACTCTTGGATCATGTAGATCTGACTCTGTATGACGGAGCTACGCAAAAAACTGCGTTTTAGAGCCCGAAAATGGCAAAAACGAGCTGCACACAGTCTTGAACCTGCTCCTGCTCCACTCTGCGTGATGCAATGTCCTCTCAATGCAAGCTCCAACACAAGAGCTCTGCCACAACAGCATCCAAGCACTCGAATGTCAAGCTCTCCTCCGCCGAGCACTTCTCTAACGAGCTCCACTAAGCTCAAAAGCTCCTCTCACCAAGGAAGCCACAACCGCCTCCTCGACCAAGCTTGACCACACCAAGCTCCTAAGCTCCAAAGACAATGCTCCTCAAGCTAAAATTGCTCTCCGTGAAACTCCGCGATCGAACTCCACCGTCGAGAGCGAGCGAGCTATCGCCTCGAAGCTCTCAAAGCCGTCGTGCTCTCCGCGGTCACCATAGCTCTGATACCAATTGAAGGGGATCGGGGAGCACCACAGACGGAGAGTGAGAGAGAGAGAAGGAGACACACATACGATGTGGGTGGGGAGACTCCAAGAGTGAGCAGCCCCCTATACACTTATGCTATGTATAAGGTATACAAGTCAGTGGGCGCCCAGACTCTGGGCGGCCGGGCAAGGCACAGACGCCTATACCCCAACAGCGAAGCCCCAAAGACATGGAAAACTCTACAAGTTTCCATCATGAAGGAATCCCTTGCAAGCGATGCAAAGGACAAAATACTCACCGAATGGCGGAGTTTGAGGCTTCTCTCTCATCATAGACTTGCTGTGCAAAAGAAACAATTCTATGCAGGATTACCCAAAGAGATGGACAAGTATGTCAACTCTCAACCGCCTGGTTCTATCACCGAAGTAATCCATCACACCATGGTTGCTTCGCACATCAATTTTCAACAAGGGGCTAGACAAAATGTCAAGCCCATGGAAAATAAGGACAAAAGTGATGCCAAGGGGAAAACCAATGCCCAAAATTCTTACCAAGGCTATTCCAACAACAACAACAATCGTTCCAAGGAGAAAGGAGTTTACAAAGGTAAATATAAACTCTGTTCTAAAGGTTTAGAAGCCTTTTGTAAGGACCACAAATGTTTTAAGTGTGGGGAGTAAGGCCATGGTTATCTTCATTGACCCAAATGAATTTCCTGCAATGAGACTCCTAGAGCCTCTATGTTTGAAGCTCCAAAAGAGGATGCTCATTGCCAAGGATTTCTCCTTTCCTATGCTTGGGGAAAGATGCAAGATCATGACGCCTTTATTTTTTTTGACCTTGGTTAAACTCACAACTTCATATCCACGGAGTTGACCACCAAGTTAGGCATACAAGCCCACGAGATGGGAGATGCATTGAAAGCCAATGGAGCTATCAACAAGGGACAAGACGTCTCAGTTACTTCCTTAATTGAAAAATTAAGGCTTCACATCCAAAGCTATATGGACAAAAAGGATTTCTTTATCTCCCCTCTCAAACACAATAATGTTATCATTGGGGCACCATGATGAAGTTCCTTGAAAGGAGAACTACTTCACCTACATGAAAGAGAGCATGTACATAGATGCTAATGAGTCAGGGAGCACCATATCCTTGCAATAAAGGGAATCAAGAGGAATTAGAGTTGTCTAATTTCCTAAATGTATCAAAAGATGTTTTTCATCGATGACATCCCTAGTGAGCTACCTCTAAAATGAGGGATTATGAACATGCATTTGAGCTCCTACTAGGGAGCTCACTGCCTAACAAGCCTCCTTATCGAGTTTCACAAGTTCAACAAGAGGAGATCATGAGGCAAGTGCATGAATTGGTGGAAAAAGGGATGGTGAGGTCTAGCTCCTCTCCATTTTGTTCACCATTGCTTTTAGTGCAAAAGGAAGACGACACATATCACATGTGTGCCGACTATAGAGCACTAAATAAGACTACTATCAAAAATAGATTTGCCGTGCTGCAGGTAGAAGATCTATTTGATAATTTACATGTTTTGTCCTGACAAATGTTGTAGACACATTCAAACTCATGATGGACAAAAATCTTTAGACCATTCAAATTATCTTGAGGAGTACAAGTGACACCTCTAGGTAATCTTTCAAGCTGTGAGAGAGAATAAGCTTTTCATTAATCAAAAGAAAAGTGAGTTAAGATACTCAATATTTGGGTCACATTATCTCTAAAGATGACACCCGTATGGATCCAACAAAGTTAGAGATAATAAAAGGATGGCCTAATCCAAGGAATCTACATGAGGTACGAAGCTTCATAGGTATGTGTGCATACTTTAGATGCTTCAGTAAAAAAAAAAATCTTGCTAATAGCAAGCCCATTACATGACTTAGAAAAAAATAATGTTAAGTATTCATGGACTGCAAAAGTGCAAGAAGCTTTAAAGAAGCTTAAGGAGAATCTTATCTCTCAACGTGTGCTCACGCTACTAGATCTCTCAAAGCCATTTGAGGTCCAATGTGATGCTTGTGGTAATTGCCTTGGAGCTATTTTGCTTCAAAAAGGGCATGCCATAGTATATGAGAGTCAAAGACTCAACTTCAATAAGTGAGTATTGGGCAACTACAAATAAGAGCTACTAGCTATTCTATATGTCCTAAGCACGTGGAAACACTATCTCTTGGGGACTCCATTCATCCTACGAATGGATCACAAAGCCTCAATAAATTCATGAGATGAAAACCAAGCTCTTTGACAAACAAATGAGGTGGGAAATTTTTCTTTTGCAATTTAAATGTCATATTGCTCACATTGTTGGCAAGCACAATCAAGTGGTCGATGAACTTTCACAACGACCAAGGGTAAATGTGGTGTCTATAGCAACTCACAATGATCTATCTTTTATGATAGATGAGTATGCTACTAATCGGGACTTTAAGTACATAATTACATCCTTTGCAACAGGGAAGAAAAAAGAACCATTGAGCTTGAAGGATGGTTATCTTCCAAATGGAAATAGGCTATGTGTTAATCACCCATACAATAAGAACATCATGTATGAATCCCATACTTCTCCTTATACTGGGCAAAGAGGAGTTCCATAGTCTACTCTTCGAGGAGTAGAAATGTATTTTTGTCTGTCTATACTGAAAAGTAAGCATACAATAATATATTTCAAAATGCGTGGTATACCAAAAGTTGAATTTGATCGAGGGAATCAACTTGGATTGTTTTAGTCGACAGGCTTAACAAGAAAACACACTCTATGCCTGTCGAAAATACTATTAAGGCACATCAAATGGAAACCCTCTTCAGATCTCAAATTTTCAAGCATCATGGTTTTCCAACATCCATAGTGTCGAACAAAGATCCTAGAATGACCAATAATTTCTAGAAGGGTCTCTTCAAAAATCTAGGTACAAGATTGAATTTCTCTTTGGCCTATCATCCACAAACGAATGACCAAAATGAAATAACTAATCTAACAATTCTTGAATCTAAGCCTATGTCATGGATGTAGATCAATGTTCTCAATGCGAGAAATACCTACCTTTTATAGAGTATGTGTACAATGAAATTATACATACTTCTATGGGGAAAGCACCTTTCAAAGTTAAAGAGGGAAGATCCAAAAGTCCCTTACTACTTAAAATACATGGGAAGATCTTTGCTAGTACTGATGAATATAGCTGAGACTCACAAGAATCTTTTCCAGAGATTAAACACGCTATATCCATCTCAAGGCAAAGGCAAAAAGGGCTGCTGCTAATAAGCACAAAAGAGCCTTAGGCTTTAAGTAAAATGATTGGGTCTTGCTAAAGTTTCTCAAGGCTCATCTAAGGCATACTACGGGCAAGAATCCTATGGGCCACCAAGAGTATTGCTAAACTAGCAAAAGATACTATGTTCCTTTTTAAATTCTTAAGCCAATCAATGAGATGGATTATCAATTAAAGTTGTCCCAACCATTGGCTCATGCACCATGTTTTCCATGAGATCCTATGTAAGCCTTACAAAGGAGCACCATCAAAAGAGGCAATAGTTGCAAACCCTCCAAAAATCAGAAATCAAGTACTTCAATCTGAGTCCATCCTATGACATGAAGACAAGGTATTAAGAAACGGTAAGATTATTTGACGATATCTTATTAAGTTTTAGAATTATTCTTTTAAAGATGCTAGATGGATGCAAAGAACCTAGCTTAAGGATAATATAAACCTTTTCAATGCTTAGAATGATGCCTTAAAGTAAGCACATGAAAATGCATTCTAAATAAGTAATGTTTTTGTCTTATAAGAGTAGTTCTCTTTTTGTTGTGCACAAATTTAAATAGTATGCATGATTAGGATGATGTTTGTTGTGACGACGTCTCACAAACACCAAGTCGAACTTGTCACTCTACTCTAGAAGAATGATATGGACTAAAGAGCAGACATGCCTGCGGCAGCTACGTCTCCCAAACACCAAATGGATTAGTCATCCATCTTGGAAAGATGTCAAAGGGTAAAAATGGATCCTCTACCCGCTAAGAAACATGGACTAATGGCTAGCCTTTATCTTCTCTACCTCATAGTCGAGGACGACTATGATTTCAAGAGAGAGGTAATGTCATAAAATATAATATGTAGCTTACCCAAATGATTTTATCACATTAAACTGATCATTTAATGTTGAAGAATAAACGGGAACAAGAGTTAGAATTGAGACATGTGCTTCTACACCTATCTTAACAGGGGACCAAAAGCCGAGATGCTCCCATCTCAATACGGGTCCACCAAAAGGAGATGGTCTACCAAAGAGTAATGTGCAATAAGTGCTTCTAAACTTGTCTCAGCAGGGGACCAAGAAGAGAGATGTCTACATCTCAATACGGGTCCAAAAGGAGGAAAGAGACACGTGCATCTAATAGAGCTTAGAAGACCTTAGGGTTAGCCTCATTAAAGACCTCCAATAGTTAGTGTTAAAAGTCCTTTGAACTTAGGCAAGCTAGGGCTAAGCTTGAGGTGGGAACCCAACCTAATCTTGAGGTGTTTTTCGTGCTTGATGACTAAGGTGCTTGAGGTGCTTGTCGTGCTTGATGGCTAAGGTGCTTAAGGTGCTTGTCATGCTTGAGGTGCTTGTCATACTTAATGAGGAAGGTGCTTGAGAAGCTTCCCATGCATGGGGGGTAAGGTGCCTTAGTCCAAAAGAGACCCTACAAAGGAGGGGAAAAGTCCCAAAGTTAGGGGAATCTTTGACTTAACCTCCCACTCACTCAAAGGGAACCCCTTTTCTCAAGGGGCACATGGGACACATGTCAGACTCTCCCTGTAAGGTCCCCAATCCCGCCAACACCAAAAATGGGATGGTACCATTGACAGGTCTCTAGGCCTACTAAAGTCAGAGTCATTGAACAAGAAAAATTCCAAGGAATTCACCCTTACCATTGACAATGGTTTAGGTTTATAGCCCTAGAAAGAGACCTAGTCCTGTCTCGCAATGGAAAGGGGATCATTAAAAAAACATTTCCGACCCTATAACTTCATCATTCAGATTATGGTTTCCTTAGCCAACGCTTTTCCCCCCCTAACATATGTGAGGGCACAGCCGTTGGTGGATTCCTCTTCCAAGTGAAGAAGTTTCTAAATATTTTAGTGCGCGGGAATGGATAGTTACCTTACTAATCAGGTCCACCCGTCCGTGATTGACAACCTTAGTCAATCCCCACTTACCACCCCGCACTCACACATGATTTCTGTGTTGTTTAATTACTACCACGTTCTTTTCACAATTAAAACAATGATTCCTTTTTAACTTTCTCAACTGCATTTCATTAAGGCAACCTTTGAAAACAGTATTAAAGACATTCTTTCAACAAACAAACATCTTTAGACTTAAGACAAGGTACTATCATTTTGAAGTATCTCTGACCAGTAGTGGCTTGTCTCAAGACCACCTATACAGGGGTGAGAAAAGGCACCCATTCCTTATTTATAAAAACCGGGGTGGAAAAAGCCATCACCCAAAGTCTGGGCGCCCATACGCCAACCGACTGCCCATACAACCGGGCGGTTCCTCTAGCATCCACTTGAAAGTAGTATCCACAAACACAAACAAGCACGGGGTAAAGACTCCACGCGTGTTGAGGTAACCGACTCATCCATGATGGTATCACCATCATTACTCATTAATTGGAGTAAAATATTTCCAAGGAATCAGAGGTGTCTTGAGACAAGTTGTCTTAAGGATGGTCAAACATTTCTTTCCTAGGTCAATCAGTCATCATTTCTTTCTTATTTACAATCATTGCTCGTTAGTTTCGTGGAAGTTACCTTAAAATAAACTTTAAAAGATTTTAAGTGAACAAAATAGAAATCCACCTGGGACTGCTCGTCCATGTGCTGTGGAGTGGGTGCTTGTATACTTTCCTCTATTGGCCTATGGCTAGGCCCAGCCTCATGGTCATAAGTGGCTTTGTTTCGCTTGTTCCTAACATCCTCTTCCTTAGTAAGAGGATTTCCCCTGGTTCTCTTTGGAGCCATGTCGGTAGCTTGATAAAAAAACTTAATCCATTAGAAGTTTAATTGAATAATTTTCTTTTCCCTTTTTTACCCAAAAATAAGGATTTTTGGAGTAAGTAGGTATGTTTAATAGTCAATTTGATGAGGTATTCCTCCTTATTTATGCTATAAGTAATTTCCCTATTTGAAAAGCCCTTTAACTAGGTTTCTCCTTAGTCTATATCCCAATTCAGCCTTAGAAATTTTCATAAATTTGACTTATAACCTTTCCCTCCTATACTTCGATATGTTCTATCTTTAGGAATTTTCATAAATTTGACTTATAACCTTTCCCTCCTATACTTATGGTCTAAATTAGGCAAAATTTTACTGATAGTAATTTTTTATACCATCCATTTATGTTGAGGTGCTTTTTCCACCCTTCAATAGTGATTTTGAACCACAGGTATTTATTTGGTAATTAGATAAATTCATTTACTATTTTTCTTTCTCTATTTTATACACAAAATCGGTTACTTTTATTGAAGGTAAATACCTAAACTATTTATCTGAGGTTCGGGTATTTATCACAGACTCCTCAAGGTGTTTTCTACCTCTAATATTAATACCAAAGGTTTTTGGATTGATTTATTATATTTCCCCTTTTATTTCTCCCTAAAAATAATATAATTTTACTAGGATAAATAGATAAATTAATTATTTGAGCTTCACATAATTATCACAGGTTCCCTAACATGTAATTAATGGCTGATAAAAAAATTCAAACCAGTTTGAATCTATTTGCTAGTTTCCCCTATTTAATGTGTCCTAAAAACTGAGTAATTTTGCTAAAGTAATTAGGTAATTTAATTATCTGAGCTTGACATAAATATCACATGTTTTCTAACATGTAATTAATCTCTGATAAATAACTCAATTCATTTTGAATCCATTTTCTAATTTCCCCTATTTAATTTGTCCTAAAAATAGAGTATTTCGGCTAAAGTGATTAGATAATTTAATTATCTGATCTTGAACTAATGATCATGGGTTCCATAACATCTAATTAACCATTGATAAATAACTCAAAGCATTTTGAATCAATTTACTAATTTCACCTATTTAATTTGTCTTAAAAACAGAGTATTTTGCTAGAGTAATTAGATAGATTAATTATCTCAACTTGACCTAGTTATCACGGGTTCCTTAAATCTAATTAATCACTAATAAATAACTCAAATCATTTTGAGTTAATTTACTAATTTCCCTTATTTAATTTGTCTTAAAAAAAGAGTATTTATGGTAAAGTAATTAGATAATTTAATTATCTGAGCTTGAACTAATTATCACGGTTTTCCTAGCATTTAATTAACCACTAACAAATAACTCAAAGTATTTTGAATCAATTTACTAATTTTCCCTATTTAATTTGTCTTAAAAATAGAGTATTTCTACTAAATTAATTAGATAAATTAATTATCTGAGCTTGACCTAATTATCACAGGTTTCTTAACATCTAATTAACCACTGATAAATATCTTAAATCATTTTGAGTTAATTTACTAATTTCCTCTATTTAATTTGTCTTAAAAAAAGAGTATTTCTACTAAAGTAATTAGATAAATTAATTATCTAAGCTTGAACTAACTATCACAGGTTCCCTAACATATAATCAACCACTTATAAATAACTCAAAGCATTTTGAATCAATTTGATTATTTTTCCTCTTTAATTTTCTCAAAAACATAGTGTAATTTTGCCTAATTAATTATAAAAGGTACTCACAAAATTATAAGATAATTTTCATAGCTTAATGACTATCTAATGCAGCTCTGATAATTACCTCAACTTAATCTAATCTTAATTAGTATATTTCCCATTAATCTATGATTAATTTGGATAATTTCAGTCCTAATATGATAGGATAATTAATTAGCTTAATATTTCCAAGCTTAATTACAACAATCAGCGGATAATATTTTATTAAGAGAGAATTTATCAGTATACATAGACCTAATCTTTAATTTATTAAGAAAATAGATTAATCTGGGCTTGCTAATTAAGAAGGATTAAACTAATTACCGTTTAGGTTAATCAACTAGAGCTTAATCTCTAGTGATTTATGGGTAGCGTTCTCTCTAGATGAGAGATAGTGTATCAAGGCTCGGAGTCTAAATTTTTATGAAGGGAAGGGGGTCTTTTTATAGTTTTTCTGGGCCCCGGGCAGTTTTTGACACCCCAAGCAGTCCCCCAGCTTGCAAATGGTGCCAACTGCTGCTAAATGTGTCTTTGGCAGGTTCCCCCAGCTCCACTTTGCACCCATACCTTCCAGAATCGATTTTGGTTGATTTTGCTGATTTCTAATGATGAAAATTTGAAATATCAGTTAATTCTAGAACCTTTGGATAAGAAAGTCTTTGTGAATAATTTTTAATGAAACCATCCAATTTTTATTAACTAATTGAATTGCTATTGTAACCTTCCAAGTTCTATAACTTTTCTAGTTTTTGTCGGATTCTGATTCTGAAAATTACTAACCATAGTAAAGCTCTTCTTATGATTCCAAAAATACCAATATTAGCCGTGTTTGAATCCTTCAACAGTGGTTTTCAAATTAATTTTACAAGCTTTGTACAATTTTTAAGGTTTCGAAAATTGGAAACCTTACAATCACCCCAACTTAAGGGATTGAGATGTCCTCATCTCAACCGAAATTAGGAAAATCTTTTCAAAGTGATACTTCATCCTCCCAGGTGGCATCTTCAGTGGGGTAGTCCTTCCATTTTACTAAATGTTCTCTGATAACTCTGTTTCTTAGACTCCTTCCCCTAGTGTCGAGAATACAATCTGGTTGGAGTTCAAGAATTCCCTGCTTCTGCATCACAATCTGTTCGTCATCTAGAGTGTGATTTGGATTTGGGATGTAGGGTTTTAGAAGACTGATATGGAATACATTATGGACCTTGAGGTGCTCAGGCAATTTTAGTTTGTACGCTTGATCACTGATTACTTTAATCACTTCATAAGGTCCACAATATCTGGGGCTTAGTTTTTTGTATTTTCCCAAGTATAAAGTGCTTCTTTTTGGTCGTACCCTTAGAATAATTTGTCCCCTTGTTTGAAAACCTGATCAGACCGTTTTTTATCAGCATACTGTTTATGGCGGTCCTTGGCTGCCTGAATGTCTTGTCTTATGGCTTTGGTTTGTGCATCCATCTCCTCCAACATTTTCTTTGAAGCTTCTACTCTTGTAGTAGGGTCAGAAAAGTTTAGGGGTGATATACATTCATGCCCATAAAGAGCATTAAATGGTGACATCCCAATGCTTTTATGAAAGGATGAGTTACAGGCGAATTCCACCAGAGGAAGAAATTGGATCCATTTCCAGGGTTCTCTACCACAATAGGCTCTAAGGATGTCTTCAATAACTTGATTCACTCTTTCTGTCTAAATTTCTGTCTGAGGGTGATAGGATGTACTGAAACATAGCTGAGTTCCTAAAGCTTTCCAGAATTTTGAAGTGAATTTTGCATCTCTGACACTGACTATTCTCTTAGGAAGTCCGTGGAATCTGAATATCTCTTTGATAAAGAGACGGCTTATGTCTGATGCAGTGTAAGTTGTTTTTATAGGCATCAAATGGGATACTTTAGTCAGCATATCCACTACCACCATAATGGAGTCGTAACCCCCTTGAACAGTGGGAAGGCCTGTTACAAATTCTATGCTAATGAGTTCCCACTTCATTTGAGGAATGTTCTGAGGTTGAAGTTTCCCTAGCATCATGACTCGTTCAGCCTTAATCCTTTGACAAGAAAGACATTGTCTGATGTAGCGAAGTATATCTCCTTTCATTCCTGGCCAGAAATAGCTTTTCCTTATGGCAGTAAGGGTCTTTGCATAACCAGGATGGCCGGCAACTGGAGCGTTGTGTCCTTCATAAAGGATTAACTCCTTTACTGTTGGATTTTTAGGAATTTAAAGCCGATACTTATAGTAGAGAAGCCTATCCTCAAGTGAATAATCCTTGACTCTGTCCTTCTCTTTCTCTTTTAGGTCCTGTTTATTGATAACCTGTAGAAGTTCTTGATAATCCTTATCTTCTAGGAAAGCTTCCTTAACCTTGTTTAGGATTGGATTGTCGACTGTGGAAATAGCCCCAAGAAAAACCTTACGGCTAAGAGCGTCAGCAACCACATTCTCTTTCCCTTGTTTGTATTTTATTTCAAAGTCATATTCCTGTAAGAGTTCTATCCATCTTCTCTGCCTCATGTTGAGTGTTTCTTGTGAGCCATTTTAAACTCTGATGATTGGTGATTAATTGGAACTTCCCTCCTAGAAGATAGTGCCTCCAGAGTTTTAGAGCATGGATGACAGCTAGGAGTTCTAGATCATGAGTTGGATAATTCAGCTTGTGGATTCTTAATTTTCGCGAAGTAAAGGCGACTGGTTTGCCTTCTTGGTTTAAAACTCCTCCTATAGCAAGACCGCTGGCATCTGTTAATACTTCAAACTCTTGAGTGAAGTCAGGAAGTTTGAGTACAGGGGCTGATGTGAGATTTTGTTTTAGTTTGAGGAAACAATCCTCCTGTTATTTTCCCCATGTAAGTTTGGATGTCTTTTTAAGTAGTTGCATCAAGGGTGCGGCGATAAGTGCATAATCTTTGACGAAGATTCTATAACATCCTGTAATGCCCAAAAATCCTCGAATCTCACTGACCGTTTTGGGTTGTGGCCAGTCTATTATATCTTTAATCTTTGCGGGGTCTACTGAAATTCCTTCGGGGGTTATAATAAAACCAAGATAACTAACTTCTGGCGTGAAAAACACACATTTACTCATCTTGGCATATAACTGATCACCAGCATCATGAAGACTCAACTTTAAACCTATTTCCATGGTAGTGGCAATAGGTTTTCAATCTTCAAGTCTAAAGCTACATAGAAATGACTCTATGTAACTTGTCTAACACAAGGCAATACCACCATCACACTGCTTAACACTGGAATGGTAACAAGACACTTTTATGTCCTTGGACACTTTTGTTTCCTGTTAAGTGACCATTTTTCTTGAATTATTTGAAGAGTATGATAATGGATTTCTAGGTGCTATATATCCACAAATTTGCCTTATGAGCTGAAAAAAACTTAGCATTTTTTTTGGAGTATCAATCTCACCATTAACCTTACTCTTGGACAACATTTTTGAACCTAAACTGTGTGAAAAAACGGGTCCTGTTTGTGGCTTTTTTTCAATTTTTGGCAACTATACCACTCTAAACTTCATGTTTGTGAGGTTTAGATGGCTAGAGGTTAGGCCTTTATAGTTCTCAACATGTTTTCATGCTTGTAGGGAGAGCTAAGTGTTAAAATTGAAAGTTATGACCAATTTACAAGAATTGCATAATCCTGTTTTTTGGCCAAAATTAGCACTTTTATGATTTTTCTGGGGGCTTTCTTGATATCCAAATTCAATTTTGATTGTGTAAGTATAATATATAACATAAAGCTAATCTTCCTTGAGTTTTGGGGGACGTAATATGCTATATAGCATAGTATATGATGATGGTTGAGTTTTTTGATTGCTGAAGAATACGATACATTTTAGAGTAGCAAGTATAACTTTCTCAATATTGCTAGTTTCATAGGCCAACTGTGTGTATTTTGTATTTAGTAACCATATCTAATCATAGACTACAAACTTGGCTAGATATTGAGTAGTTTCTATGGGTTTCTAGAGGTCATAATGCTAAACCCAGTTTTTTCATGTTTGCTGTATTTAGCACTTTATCATTGCCCCCAAGGTTCCAATTGTAAGAGATCCATTATCCTTTTGACATGCTCCATGGATCCTTTTGAATCTAGAGGCCCAAAGGGAACTAAGAAAACATGTATATAGTATCTGTATTGAGCGTGACTATAGAAAATTTGATGATAGGTCTGCAGAATGGCAAAAATGCAACTTTTTGTACCTTTTTTTTTTCCCAAAAACAAATTAGTGAGGTAAGAGCAACCATATGTTTTGGTCACCAACCCATTGAATAATGGGGCATTTTATGTCATGTCCTACAAAAATCCCCACTCTTATTTACATGCAATCAATCGTAAGAAATTGTTGTTTTGGGCAAAATGCACTGGTCCATCAACTATGGAGGCTTGTAGTGACCAAGGGATGAGAAAAATTACAAGTTTCTCATTTTTTCCATATGTAGTAGTTATTGAACTATAATCTCATGAAAGGATTTTTCAAAGTGAGTGGATCTAATATGGTTTTGGAATTTTTTCCCAAAACCTTGAAAGGACACTTTTATGTCCAGTTAGGTTACCATTCTAGTGTTAAATTGTATACCCAAGTAATGATGCAACAATCCCAAATCTTTCATCTTGAAAGTAGATTTGAATTCAATCTTAAATTCTGTAATATGTCACTCATTTGGTCTAGTGATCACCAAATCATCCACATCTAGAGAACAACAATCAAAACTAGATCACCTTCACGCTTTACATGGAATGTGCTTTCCGTTGGACTATTACAAAGTCCTCGTTTGATCAAATGAGTGCCAGCCTTCTCATACAAAGGCACGAAGAGATTGCTTCAAACCATACAAAGCTTTCTTACATTTGAAAACTTTATCTTTTGCCCTTTAATGACAAAACCAAGAGGTTGCGTTACATAAACTTCCTTAAATATGTCACCATGCAAGAAAACAGTAACAATATTTGATTGATGTGCATCCCAACCAAAATGAGCTGCCAATGCACATAGAAAACTAGTCATACAACAAGTGGGAGAAAAAGTCTCTTCATAATCTATGCCTTTTTGTTGTGCATAACCCTTTGCAATAAGTTGAGCCTTATAGCGATCAACCTCGCCATCTAGCTTGCGTTTCAACTTGTAAACCCACTTTGTACCAATGGCCTTTTTTCTAGGAGGCAAATCACATAAATTCCATGTGTCATTTTCTAATTTTGGACCCCACACTCCTTGGAGAACCACTATATAGATTCAGCGGATGAATGAACCCACTTAGCAAAATCCAAGGTTTGATTAAACTTGCCGATAAATGTATTTAGGTCTCTGAGATCACGTCGTGAGTGTGAGTTATTAATTGTTCCATGTACATGATTGTAGGGGTACTACCTAAAGGGAGTACCATATCACGTCGTGAGTTGGACGAGTTTTTTATATATAATTTACGGTTGTTTTGGTGAGTTGATTTCAAGTGTTTGATGTCCATAAACTCATATTGTTAGTCAACCCGGACCCATACATGCAAATATGAATAAGGTGGCTTTCCTTTTGTGTTACTGTTTGTTGCTTGAGTCTCATATGGGCAAAGTGATGTGATAAGGTGTAAGTATATATTATGGGGTTGATCTTGATGCATTGATTTGAGGTCAAATATTTTCATTTGTGTGTGATGCATGCACCAAAAAAGGACAAAAAGCCATATATGTGGTGTTATCATTTATGGTTGATCAAAGTGACGGGTTTGTTTTTTTTATCATGGTTATGTACTAATGGAATGATGTCACGTGATGTATGGAACCTCATGGATGGATGTTGGAAGATTCCAACAAAGATTCTAGTTTATTCTGTCTCTCATGTAAGTGTAATTATAATATCAAGTGATATTGACTTCTTCCACAATCTCTATCTGAACCCAAACGTAATGTGAAGCCCATAATGTAATTATATAGAAACTCTTGCTTTTGTACCATGAAACTCAGAGCCAAGGTAAAAACGACAACCTTGTAATTTTTTTTTCACAAACATTATTTGGAATGAATGAGAAGATAAGATTTTGCTATGTACGTCATACGCCTTCTCTTCTATTGTGTCTTTGAATTGCTCACATTCAACCGCATGGTTGGCGCATCAAAATTCCAAGGGCACCATTGTGTTCATCTTGTCAAGCTCTCTGTGTGGATTTCTACATTACAAGAGTCACGCAAAAACCAAGAAACTACATATACGACCTTCTAGGTGGCATTTCTCTCTATCCAAGTTTCATTTTGAGATTCCATCAATTGCACATGATTTGCGGCACTTAGGAGGACCTATTAGGCACATCAGGGTTCCGAAAAGGTGACATGCATCAAGCTACAGAAGAAAATTTCATTTTTTGTTGGAGTCATATTGCGAGTCTAATGACCAAGTTATATTCTATATATTTTCAGTATGTTCCCTATGAAGTTTGGAGTCAGTCGGGGCTGATTTGCTCATGGATTTGCATGTGGGAATGCGAGATTTCATAAGAAGAGGATAAGAGAGTTTGGTAAATACAATGCATATGGAGTGTCATAGCGGAGTGTGTTGTCTTTAGACAAGATCTTAGAAACCTCTGCGTATGCCCTAATCAAGTCACTTGCTTCCCAAGATTAACATTATGTCTTGGATCTATCTCTATAAAGTGTGGGTTTTTTCCTAATTTCTAAGTGAAGGAGAGAAGAGGGGGAATTATCCCACATGTAATGGAGTCAAGCTGTAGAGATACTTAAAGCTCGCTTTCATGAATAAACAACATAGTTTAAGTTTGCACTACATGCTTGTCTATGGTGAGCCTGTGCTAAGCCAATTCAATACTCAAGATTGTGTTTATGAGTCCAAGCTAATTCTATCTTGGAAGCTAATTCACTTGAGTGATAATCTTGCTTACACACACTTGCATTATGTTTGTCTTTCATCCACCCTAGCTAGCACGATCCCATCCCATCAAGTGGTATCAGAGCTATGGTGTGCTAGCTAGGTTATTACCATGCATTTGCATGCTAGTGGGATTAGTACTTGGTAGGATTAGCATTCCTTTGCATTGCATGATTACCTTTTGTTTAATCACGTCCTAATCACTATTTTTGAAGCTAATCAACTAAGGGATATGCACCCTTGAAAGGATGTGCCACTACCCACGTTCATTGAGTTGATGAAGGAGGATTATTCATCATTAGGAGTTGTTAAACATGCACGTTTGCATCAATGGTTGCATTTTAGATTGCCCCTTTTGTGTCAATTTTTTCTAAGTTTTCCTTTTAATTAGTTTCCTCAGTTTCCATCCCTTCTTTGCATTACCCACATCTTCTCAAAGAGCTCCTTGCAAGCTCGCCATAGAGCTTTCAAGACCACGGATCCGACACTGAAATCTCCTCAAACCTCATCACTAGTTTGTGCCTAAAATAGGTGTGTGTGTGTGTGTATGTTTTTCTGGGTGAAGCACTTCAGAACCGAGCTCAAATATATTTTCTTTGGACCATATCTCCCATGGAGGCCATTGGGCCCCTCTTGGTCTAGCACAAACACTCTATTAAAAGTGTATTTCGTGGATTGTGGGTTCAATGTGGGCTCCCTTAATCGAGCAAGTTTGGCAGATTTCTGGTAGGTGGTAAACTTCACCTTTTGACTAATTCGGGTCAGCCAGGCGATCGTCCCCATGTCAAAGGGTGCAAGCTAGTCGATCGTGGACTCCACCTGGGAGTGCTGTGTTGCATTGGAAACCCTTTTTGGGCCCACCCCTATGGGGCCCCCCTTTCCAGGATGCTGGTGCACCCAATTGTTCAAGCCCTCAAGGGACACCTTCCCATTGCCATTCCCAAAGCCTTTAATTGGTGCCTATTAAGCGTGTAGTCCCACAACTTCCCAAGGCTCCATCTCTGAGCCCTCTAAGGGCATGCTCCCACTGCAGTTGCAGCAAGGAAAAATAAAATAAAATAAAATAAGCTTCAACGCCATTTAGTAAAGCTTCAACAAAGGATTTCAAAAGCGGCCATCAAACAAGCATCCAAAGAAAGCTTCCGCACTGAGCATTCAAAAGGGAGTGCAACAAGCATTTCAAAAGGGGATCATTCCAAATCTTTGGAGTCCATGATGGCTTGTCTAAGCATCAAAGCTAAACAGAGGAGCATTACTCCTTTGTGAAGAGGGGATTCACCTCCCATAAGAGGAGCTTCACAAAACGAAGAAATCTCTCTCTCTCTCTCTCTCTCTCTCTCTCTCTCTCTCTCTCTCTCTCTCTCTCTCTCTCTCTCTCTCTCTCTCTCTCTCTCTCTCTCTCTCACCTTGCAATGAAATAAATCCAACCAAGCACAACAACTTCAAATAAATTTCAATTTGTTTGCTCGTGTAAACAGATAGACATTGGCTAGGAGAGTCTCCTAAGCTAAGACCCCTCTATTAGCACAATGGGGAGAAAAGGGAATTGAAAATTACAACAGGGAGGGGTTTCACACGTGGTAAACAAAGTTAAGGGGATAACTCATGAAGAAATGTTTATGATCTATCATTAGCACTACCTTAGAGCAGCAAGACAAACCTAATGGAGTGCACACTAGGGCTTCTACACTCATAGCAAGTGCACAATATTTGGACAAAGACTAACAAGCATTAAAAATCATTATAATTTCCTTGCATGTCAACTATGTCCATTTCATAGACAAATGCAAGCATGCACATGAAGCTTGGCATGTTCTAGAGAGCAATTTCGGAGCTAGGGCCAAAATAAGTAAAGTTAGTTTCAAAAGACAACTTTACAAGGTCAGTATGAATGAAGGGGAGGACATTGCTAGCCTAGTAAATAGTCTTAAGGACATTGTCACACAGCTCACTTACATCTAGTGCAAAGTACCAAAATATGACCAAGTGGACGTACTATTGAGTACACTTCCACCTTCTTATGACCACTTAGTCACCATTCTTGAAGAAAAAGAACCAGCTCCACCTTTCCAAGACGTCATCAACTCAATTCAAGCAAAAGAAAGAAAGAAAAAAGAATATTAAATTCATAAGGAGGGGGTTTTGTCACATCATCCTCAAGGGGAAGATATTCTCCATCGACATCATCAACTGGAAGAAAGTGTTATGAATGGGAAATAATGGGGGACACATAGTGAAATACTACTACACAAACAAACCTTGCAACAAATGCAATAAGAAGGGACACCCTCCTACTTGATGCTACTCAAAGGGAGGCAGTAGCAGTGGAGAAATCAGCAGTGATAGAAGCAACAATAGAAGCTACAAAGGGAAAAGACCTATCAAAGGATCAACTCACATGGTAGAAGACAAAGAACAAGACAAAGGCAAGAACAACCTTATCTTCTATGATGATGTACTTTGAGGATGCAGGCTCTCTACTTGAAGGGGAGGACTTTTATTTTCCTATGTGGATATTATCATCTTGTGTGGATTTTGTCAACCTGTGTGGATTTTACCATCATGTGTGGATACCAACTTATCATCTTGTGTGGATATTGCATCTTCAGTATTTTGTCTTAGTCCAAATCCCAAGGGGAGGATTGTAAAGTGTGGGTTTTGTTCTAAAGTCTGAGTGAAGGAGGGAAGAGGGGAATTATCCCACATATAATGGAGTCAATCTGTAGAGATACTTAAAGCTCACTTTCAAGAATAAATAGAATAATTCAAGTTTGCACTACATGCTTGTCTATGGTGAGCCTGTGCTAAGCTAAGTCAATATTCAAGATTGTGTTTAAACGAGTCCAAGTTAAGTCTATCTTGGAACCTAATTCACTTGAGGGATAATCTTGCTAGCATACATAATAGCATAGTGATGAAGATGGAGAAGATGGAAAGCTTAAGCATTGAAGCATGGCTCTTGGTTGGATTTGCATTCCATAGCCAAGAGTGTTGGTGTAGGCTCTCACTTCTCACAAGCTTGGAGAAGGAGGTGGAGTTCCTCAACTTTCACCAAGTGAGAATGATCCACAAAATGAGTGTGTGTGTGTGTGTGGTGTATACCCCCCTAGAACCCCCCTTGCTTTCTTGGGGCGAGATCTAGACTTTCCTCATGCTTCAAACTCATTGGACCCCTTCCCCTAGCCAATCACATGCTTCAAACTCATTGGACCCCTTCCCCCTAGCCAATCACATGCAGCATGCATTCAAGTACATGGGTAGTCTTTGGACAAATGTCCTCTTTATCCCTTAGAGAGAGAGAGAGAGCTTGAAAATATCTAGATATTTGTTGCATTGAACTAGAAGCTCATTGGACCCCTCTTTAGCCCAACCAATAACATTCAAGCACACCATGTGGCTAGGCATAGGGAGAGTCCGATATATGTCCCATGTGCCCCTTGAGAAAAGGGGTGGCCTTTGGGTGAGTGGGAGGTTAAGTCAAAGATTCCACTAACTTTGGTACTTTCCCCCTCCTTTGTAGGGTCTCTTTTTTACTCAAGCACCTCAAGAACCTTGTTCATTAAGTTTGTAGGGTCTCTTTTTGACTCAAGCACCTTACCCCCCATGCATGGGAAGATTCTCAAGCACCTTCCTCATTAAGTATGACAAGCACCTCAAGTACCTTAGTCATCAAGCATGACAAGCACGACAAGCACCTTAGTCATCAAGCATGACAAGCATGTCAAGCACCTTAGTCATTAAGCACGACAAGCACCTCAAGCTTAGGTTGGGTTCCCACCTCAAGCTCAGCCCTAGCTTGCCTAAGGTCAAAAGACTTTTAACAGTAACTATTAAAGATCTTTAATGAAGCTAACCCTAAGGTATTTTAAGCTCTATAAGATGCACATTGTTCTTTGATAGACTACCTTCTTTTGGACCCGTATTGAGATGTAACCATCTCTCCTCTTGGTCCCGTACTGAGACAAGTCTAGAAGCACTTATTGTACATTGCTCTTTGGTAGAACATGTCCTTTTGGATCCGTATTGAGATGCAACCATCTATCTTTTGGTCCCCTGGTGAGATAGGTCTAGAAGCACATGTCTCAATTCTAACTCTTGTTCCCGTTTATTCTCCCACATTAAATGACCAGTTTAATATGAGAAAATCATTTGGGTAAGCTAGATATTAGATTTTATGACATTACCTCTCTCTTGAAATCATAGTCGTCCTCGACTATGAGGTAGAGAAGGTAAAGCCTAGCCATTAGTCCATGTTTCTTATCGGGTAGAGGATCCCTTTTCACCCTTTGACATCTTTCGAAGATGGATGACTAATCCATTTGGTGCTTGGGAGACGTAGCTGCTGCAAGCATGCCTGCTCTTTAGTCCATATCATACTTCCAGAGTAGAGTGACAAGTTCTACTTGGTGTTTGTGAGACGTCATCACAACAAACATGATCGTAAGCATGCATACTATTTAAATTTGTGCACAATAAAAAGACAACTAGTCTTTTATGAAAAAAACATAAAAATTTAGAATGCATTTTTATATGCTTACTTTAAGACATCATTTTTATATGCTTACTTTAAGACATCAATGTAAGCATTGACAAGTTTCATACTATCCTTAAGCTAGGTTCTTTGCATCCATCTAGCATCTTTAAAAGAATAATTCTTAAACTTAATAAGATATCCTCAGATAACCTTACCATTTCTTAATACCTTGTCTTCATGTCATAGGATGGACTCAGATTGAAGTACTTGATCTCCGATTTTTGGAGAGTCTGCAACTATTGCCTCTTTTGATGATGCTCCTTTGTAAGGCTTACATAGGCTCTCATGGAAAACATGGTGCATGAGCCAATGGTTGGGGAAAGTTTAATTGATAAGCCATCTCATTGTTTGGCTTAAGAATTTAAAAAGGAACATAGTATCTTTTTGCTAGTTTAGCATAATACTCTTGGTGGCCCATAGGATTCTTGCCCGTAGTATGCCTTAGACGAGCCTTGAGAAACTTTAGCAAGACCCAATCATTTTACTTAAAGGCTAAGACTCTTTGGTGCTTATTAGCAGGATCTCTTTTTGCCTTTGCTTTGAGATGGATATAACCTCTTGAATCTTTGGAAAAAATTCTTGTGAGTCTCAGCTATATTCATCAGTAGTAGCGAAGATCTTTCCATGTACTTTAAGTAGTAAGGGACTTTTGGATCTTCCCTCTTTAACTTTGAAAGGTGCTTTCCCCATAGAAGTATGTACAATGTCATTGTACACATACTGTTATAGGGCTTAACTACTCCCCTGTTCATACTCACGAGCATGACACAGACAACATACTTATCATCCGATGACACGACTAACCCGTAGGTGCACGTAGGCAATCTCGTTAGCTTGTCAGGCTGAGACCAATCTACACATACGCACTTTTATGATGCATCAATCACTAACCCTGGTAGAATGCAACCCACCCTATCCCTTAACTCTCACAACATAGTTTACACGTCCAATGAACTCAGAATCGCATCAAACTTACTAGGCACCATCCTCTCACTAGGAAATACTTACCTATAAGTCTAATCTCACCATATTTGAACCCTAGCTATCTCGAATGTTGTCGCGATAGACCAACAGGTCATAATCCAAAAGTGGGAAAAAATTAAGTTTATCAGTATCTATGTGTAGCTAATCTCTTTCTCATTCCATGAAGCACTTGATTATTGAAAACAGACACCGTTTGTGCTACTTACAAGCAAAACAAGCTCGAGGAAGAATCGGTCGCGATCAGCTCGAAACGGCGAATGCGTGGCGTGGGCGCGTAGCTCTCAGAGAGACTATCGTGGTGGTGTGGTCGCGTCGTGAATCTGGTGAGGGAGAAGCGCGTAGCGAAGAGGACAAGACACTCTCTCTCTCTCTCTCTCTCTCTCTCTCTCTCTCTCTCTCTCTCTCTCTCTCTCTCTCTCTCTCTCTCTCTCTCTCTCTCTCAGACTCGTACGACACAGGATTAATTCAAATGTTATTCAAAAAATGGTTCTAAGGTGACTTTTATACTTTAGTCACCTTAGCTCAAAAAATGTACATGGGGTTCTCTTGCTCATGATTACAAAAGTGGGAATAATTCTGAGTCCTGACTAACTGACTAATATTTACATAATCGAGACGAATGGATCAAACTGATAAGACGTCTTTGACATAAAAAATGGAATTTGATATTCTTTACAAATGAGCTCATTACAATAGTTGGACCAATGGGGCTCCAACACTCCCCCCCTCCTAGTTCATGTCTACCACGACATGATCGTCTTTGTCTTTATTGTCGTTCTTGCCTTTCTTGAGTGATTTGTTGTAGAAACGCATCATAGCGCATAGAGTCACTTGCCATTAATGGGCCAAAATTTTTTGACTTATACATGAAGAAGCCCGTGTAAAATGCTTGGTAGAAACATCAGCTGTTTGAAATAAGCATACAATACTTGCTCTGTCGGTGGCCCACTTACATCGTATGACAATTCTGAGATGCTTCTTTCAGTATTCATATACTCTCATGTCCAGCTTTCTGAGAAGGTTGTGAGACAGACCAAAAATGTGTGAGCTATTTTACATAGCATCTTGCACGATAGGTCAGGAGAGCTGCCGAATTCTACTATGGTGCCCTGCAGGGTTTTCACCATGTAAGAACCGGATATTCTCTCTCCCTCTACTGGCCCTGGCATTACTGGATAATTCAGCCATGTCGGATTTCTGCTCTGCAGTGCTTTATGTTGGCTGTAGGTGTATGTTCGGGGAGTTGGGAAAAACGTTATGTCATTCCTCAGCTCAGGCGGTGCGTTGACTAAGTGGATCAAGTTATGAGGATGGTCCAATAGCCATTGACGCCTCCACTTTGGCTGGCTGTCCACTATTCTGTTTTGCCGTTCCCTATCTTGTACTTCTCCTTCAAATACTGGCACTTGTTCTTCTTTTTCGAGTTTCCGTTGATGTGTTAGAGTCTCATACTTCAGCAGAGCATAAGGTAGCATAGGTGCATTCCATTCTTGCCGTAGCTCTGCTGTTGTTCTGCCCGATTTGGAAAGACCTTGTGAGTAGCGTTAAATGGTAACCTTGCATTTGAACTACATTTCTACTCAAATGTACATATTTTTTATCAAAGTTTTAACCTAGTGTTCATTCTCTCTTTCCGTAATAGCCTTTTTCCATACAAACACCTTACCCTTCTTAGATCTTTATGGATTTAGATCATATTTCTCTCTTCATGCTAAATGTAAATAGTAAACTTAATTCTACTCTCCTAGTTTTTTACTGCATATTATTTTAAATAATTACCTTTACTAATTTAAATAACTATCTACATCCCATAATTTGTAAATAAATAATTTATGGGCACTTATCTTACCCATCTTCTCTCAAGGGTAGGGTTAACCTTGTAGGCCTTCCCTTCCCCACCACTATGTGACCCAACTCTTGGATCATTTACTTGTGTTGGTCAAAAAATCTTGAATATAATGTATATCCCCAATAAATCAAACTTTATTGGAGCCTACCTCATTTGTTTAAGGTGGATTCTCTTTTGAAAAAGCATGTTGCACCTTGGATGCATGCTAAAGGGCCCCCTACAAGGAGACTTGGTTCAAAAGGTGTTTTGGATGCATCTTGAACGCCTTAGCTCGTGGGTATACTTGAGGAACACTCCAAAGTCAGCTTAAACACTTTGAGAAGGTCAACTTTGCCTTTTACAGCACCCAATTCTGAGTTACAGGCTGAAAGTTATGGTGAAAACAAGGTGCTGCGGACACTGTTACTGCAGGTCAAAGTTACAATCAGGTAAACCACAAAGGTGAAAAGTTTTCTTGACTTCTCCAACATTCTAAAACACCAATGGGGAGTTAAAAACCACTTGCATATGGAGGGGTCGGCTCAAAATGCTTCGAGAGACACAACAAACAAGATGGGGACACTCTGCAGGAGCCACTGGAGGGACATCATGGTGGGGCCCACATACATTATCAACCCTTATGGAGCCTCCACGACTTAAAAGGCTATTTTTAATGAAAAAATAAGTCCATTATTTTCATAATTGAAGGAATGGTCAAAAGGGAACCTAACTCTGGTTAATTACCTACCCGAGTCAAGTTTAACCTAACCCAAGGTCTTGTACAGCTATAAAAAGGCCCTTTGGCAAGCACAAAAATACACACACCTACTCCATTGCTGCAAATAAGCCCCTCTAAGGTTAGGGAAGCCCTAATCTCTCTCTCCTCTTGTCTTCCTATCCATTTTCTAAGCTCGCTATCATAAGCGGCACCATAGAGAGAGCATCAATATGCTATTGCTACCATTCTCTTGCAAATATTTCTCTTACCATACTCATCCCTAAATAAGGATTTTAGATTCTATATGAGAGCAAGGATATCAAGTTCAATGATCTATCTCATGGTTTGCTCTAAACGCATGTAAAATTGGTAAGCATATTCTTTGCAGCTTCTCATATTTTGTGCTCATTGGGTTGCTTGTTTGTTGAGAAAGTTTTTTGTGCACCATGGTGTCTATTTGCTTGTCTTCTCTCCTTATGTTGTGTGTAAGTAAGTCTTGGGGCTGCATAGATGGAGAAGATCTCTCTATGTATGCCGCCTTATGTGTGTAAGTAGTCTCTTCTTTTGGGAAAGGAAAGGAGTTGTCAAGTATTTGTGCATTATGGTGTTTTGAGTTTTGAGGTTTTGTGCTTGCTTTTCTTAGAAGTATATGAGTACTAATATGGTGAAGGTCAATCTTTGCATGTGAGTTTGTGCAGTGTTCAAAGGGATTGCTTAAGGAGTGTGTGTTGAATGGTTGAAGGGCATTTTGTGTTTAGCACATAAGGAAGGTGTGAGTGTGTGTGTTGTATATGGTTTGTTTTGGTTTCCTTCTTTCTCCATAAAAGAGGGTGGTGCCCCTAAGAAATATGCGTGTGTAGAGTCTCACGGAGTGGTTGTCTGGTGGGAGCCTTGAGTTGAGCCCCATCTCAAAAAATCCGCTTTCATAAAAGTGGTGCCCCCACTGAGGAACTTTCCTAATTGCCTTCTATTCTCCTCATGAACAATAGAGTTGCACCATATGCTTTTCATTTTTCACAACGCATCAGAATTAACATTTGTGTAGATCGCAATTTGTTTTACCAAAAACGCATTGTTTTTATGTTTGGAGCAGAAAGACTTGGTGAAATCTTGGCATCTCCAAATCCCATCATTCTTCCATTCATTAATTATGATGATTCATTTGATGTCCATGTTTTTATTTTGTTTTGAGGCAGGGACAAGAGGTGCTTAGATAGCGATCCACTCAAAGGAAACTTTCTTCAAGAGAAAGAAAAAGGAGAACACATTGTCACATGAACCAACCTAGAGCTGCTTCTCCTTTTACACCCATAGCTCGTCAATCTGTGCACATCATAATTGCTACAAAATTTAGATTTCAAGCAACCATTAGGAGAATTTTTGGACCCACTCGCCTTAATGAAATTAATGCCTCAATCAACCCTTTTATTTTGCCTATGATAAATTATGAACTAACACTTGATGTATATATTTTCATTTTGATGTGATCACTCATCGTAGTCAAAACTTTGTGGTACACAAACCTCCTTGTATTGTAAAAATGTCAAGCACTTTTTCTACCTTTCATTCTAAAAATGGTGAGGATGCACAAGAATTTCTGGATAATTTGGAGATGGCACACCTCATCTCTGGGAGAGATCAAGAAGAGGAAAAGCTGCATGCTTTTCCACTCATTCTCAAAGGGGAGGCTAAGGCATGGTACGAGGCCTTGCGACCTCAAACAAAAACCAATTGGGAGAGGCTACGTGCAATTTTTCTTGCCAAATTTGGGCAAGGAGATACTCCAGCGGGTCTTTGGAAGTGTCTACTTCAACATAAACAGGTATTCCTTGAAGACTACCCATCTTATGAGGCCGTTTTCCTTAACCTATGGGATAGATGGGAGGCTACCTTACAAAACCAAGGTGGTGCACCAAACTTTCTAAAGAAAGATAGGTTCATGGCTGGCTTGTATCCAATTTTGAAGACCAAGGTAGAGTTAAAATTCCCATCAACATTTGAGGAAGCACGTGAGGTGGCCATGGTCAAATTCAAGAAGTTAAATTTTCAAGCACATAGAACAAGGGACCTAAATGAAGCCATTGAGAGGGATTCTTCACCAAGCATGGGAGCACAAGCTAGGGGCTCTCTTGCCCAAACTTCACAAATAGGGGAAGGATCACAACAAGAGATCTTGCAAAGATTAACTCAACAACTAGAGAGTCTCACCTTGAATCTAGTGCAGGGCCTACCCCAACAACAACAACCAAGAGAAGGGAATCGCAATCAACGACGTCAAGCACAAGAGTTGAGATGCTGGAATTGCAACGAAGTTGGTCATGGCATGTATAATTGCCCTCACCCTCGAAGGCTTCTAGGGGACATATACCCTCCTAGACCCCCTCCGCTCATGGTGCAGCAAGAGCATGCTCAAGCCCCGCAAATTCTTCGTCGACCACCACCACCTCCAGTGGAAAACATCCCTCCTGTCCCACCAGTGGAGGAAGAGAGAGGAGTAAACATCATAAAGCTAGAAGAGGGGATAGAGGTGAGCCCTATACATTTTGATGTTATGCCAGCAGAAAAGCGCACAAGAGCACACAACAAGGATGAAGACACAAGGAATGAAGAGTCAGAACCTGCAAGGAAGGAGAGGAAGAAAAAGTCAAAGAAGGAGGAAGGAGGCAAGAAGCAGAGGTCAAGGCGAAGGGAGATCGGCATCAACGATTTTCCATTAGGAAAGAATATGGAACCCTACAACATCTTAGAAGATCTGCAAACTCAAAAGCCCAATATTTCTTGGCCTCAACTCCTACATCTATCACCCAAAGTGAGAAAGCACTGGTCCAAACTTGTAAGCACAAGACTCCCAAGAAAGAAAGAAAAGGTGACAGTGAAGGCATTGACTTCAAAGCCACAACAAGATGTGGAACCTATTGTAGATGCTTATGTAAGGGGTAGGAAGGTATCCAATGTGTATGTTGATGGTGGAGCACAAATGTGTGTGATCACGGAAAGAGCCATGAATAGACTAGGGCTTGAAATCACTAAATCCTCTAATTGTCAAGCTAGGCTGGCCAACAATGCAAGTGTGAAGTGCCTAGGGATCATCGAGAATGTAAAAGTTTCTGTATGTAATATAGATGCACGTGTGGACATGTACGTTATGCCAGCCAAGGGGGAGGGCTATCCCATCATCCTAGGGAGGCCTTGGCTCATTGCTGTGAATGCAGATCAAAAATGGGGACGAGGACAATTGATTCTCAAAAAGGGGCAACATGTAGTATACGATTAGCATGAAGGAAAGCAGCTCGAAATCAACTATGAGACCACGGCTGATGAAGAAAGTGAAGAGAGTTTTGGCTCAAGCGACGAGGAAAGTTCAACCACTACATCCAATAGCGAAGAAGAATCATCTTTGGAGGTAATGGGAATCATCTTCAACACGTCAAAAACTCCATCAATAGAGGTTGACCCAACAAAGGAGCAAACAAAGGATGACAAAGGTGACCACAAGCACTTTGAAGACTTTGAGAGGATGCTTGCAAAAGATCTTACCCCTGAGGAGAAGCGGTCCTACATCGATATGCTCAAGAGGTATCCCAATTTGTTTATCACTGATTACTCACAAATTAGAGGTGTGGATGTTATAGAGCATGGCATAGAATTAAAACCAGGTACTAAACCTGTAGCTCAAAAGCTAAGGCGCCTAGGAAAAATACAACAAGAGTCACTTTTGACAGAGGTTAACCGACTCCTCAAAGCTGGTTTCATTTACCCTGTGTCTAACTCTGAGTGGGTGTCCCCAATTGTAGTTACCCCTAAAAAGAACGGAAAATGGAGGGTCTGTGTTGACTACAAACCGCTCAATGCTGCAACAAAGAGGGATCATTTTCCTCTTCCTTTCCAAGATGAAATCTTAAACGAAGTAGCCGGCTATGAATGTTACACAGTGTGATATGGGTATTCAGGGTATTTTCAAATGAGAATAGCAGAAGAAGATCAGTTAAAAACCACTTTCATCACACCTTGGGATTGCTTTGCCTATAGAGTGATGCCATTTGGGCTCACAAATGCTCCTAGTACCTTTATAAGGTTTACAACTCTTGTCTTTCAGCCCTTCTTTAGAAAGTCAATTAGGGTTTTTATGGATGACTTCTGTATCTATAGTAGCCAAAGACTTCATTGCCAAAAAGTTGAGGAGGGGCTTAGGAGGCTTCATCAATTTGGGGGACAACTTAATCCTGAGAAGTGTCACATTGCAAAGTCACAAGTGGTATTGCTAGGTCATGTGGTTTCTTTGCAAGGAATTCAAGTGGATCCATCAAAAGTAAATGCTCTCTTGTCACTACAACCACCAACGACAACCAAGGAGCTCATGACTTTCAACCACAAAGTAAGGTACATGTCTCGTTTCATTCACCTTCTAGCGGAAGCTATTGCACCTTTGCACAAGCTAGCAAACAAACCCACATTTGAATGGAAAGAGGAACACGAATTATGCTTTACTGAAGTAAAGGGTATTCTCAACTCTCTTCCAACAATAATGCCACCAAATCCAAAGGATACATATTACATCACGCCAAGTGTAGGAATGGAGGCCATCGGTGTAGTTCTCATGCAAAAAGACCCAAAAACATGCTACATGAGGCCATTATACTTTGCAAGCAAAGTCATGACCGCTGCAGAGAAGGGCTACACCGATATGGAGAAGGTGGTATTCACAATTATGTTTGCGGTAAGAAAGTTCCGATCATATCTCTTACCTGCACCATTTGTCATTCTCACCATGGAAAACAATTTACCATATGTTGTGCAACACATGAGCCTCTCATCTAGGATAGCCAAATGGGTTCTAGAACTTCAAGAGTTTGAATACACTTTTCTTGTGGAAGATAGCACAAGGGCAGGTCTTGCAGACATTCTCACATACAAAGTGAGAGAAAGGAAAGAGTCACCAAAGGCAGGAGACAAAGCTACACCACAAAATAATGAGGAGGAGATGGACAATGCACACATTCTGTGCTTTGATGGAGCTTACCGACGACAACACGATCAGGCAGCAGGGGGGGTTCTTATTCTAAGTCCACAAAGGGAAGTTCTTGTTAAGAAAGGTATCACCTTGGAAAATGTTCATTCTAATAATGAGGCTGAGTATGTCACCTTAAAGTTGGGGCTTGAAGAATGTAGAAAACTTGGCATCGAAAGACTTATAATAAGAGGTGATTCCTTACTAGTTATTAGGCAAATCCAAGGGATATGGAAGTGCAAGAACCCTACTCTAGTGGAGTGGCTTAGACAGGTGAAGTCTTTGATAAAGAACTTTGAAGCTACACAGGTACAGCATGTTGTGAGAACCCTCAACAAGGAAGCAGATTATCTCGCCAATGAGAAACTTCAGATCATGGTGGGAGGTGTGAAGCTCTACGAACCAAAGTACCAAGGCCAAGAGGAATTGAAGGACATCATATTTTTCCTCCAAACTGGTGAGTGCCCTAAACACTTGGATAAAGTGCAAAGGCATAGGTTGGTAAAAAAGGCAACTCCTTACCAACTCATAGGAGATGATCTGTATCATAAAGGGAAAGATTTGGTGCTAAGAAGGGTGCCCTCTGTTTAAGAAATAGAGAGAATCCTCTTTTCATGCCATGATGATGTCTGTGGGGGTCATTTTTCTCATGATATTACAAACAGGAGATTTTGCAAGCAGGGTTTGTTTGGCCAAGTCTACACCGTGATGTCCAGCATTGGTGTAAGTCATGCAAAGGTTGTCAGATTGCTGAAAATCGATGACTCACTTACGAACCTCGAGTTCCAATAATTTCGTATGGTCCTTTTGAGAAGTGGGGTGTGGATGCAATAGGCCCCTTACCTCGCACATCTACCGTGAAGGTCTTCATCATTGTGGGAGTAGATTACATGACACGATGGGCGGAGGCAGCAAGTACAACACGAATTACAGCCGAGGAGGTATCAAAATTTATCTTTGATCACATATGTAGTAGATTCGGCACACCACTAGAGATTTTGTCAGATCGTGGTCCAGGGTTTAGAGCAGAGCTCCTAGATAATATTTTGACAAAGTTAAAAGTCAAACATTTGCATTCTACACCTTACTACCCTCAGTGCAATGGGTTGGTTGAAAAGGTGAATGGAATGATATGTAAAATCATTTCTAAGCAGGTTGCAGATCGACCAAACGACTGGGATCTCCATTTGACCGCAGCTGTATGGGCATACAGAACATCTTTCAAGGTATCCACTCAATTCAATCCTTTTCATTTGGTATATGGACAGGAGGCACTCCTTCCTATTGAGGTGGAGATTGCAAGCCTACGCATTCTCTCACGGGGAGCAAAGAAGCCAAAAGAAGCTTTGCAGGAAAGAATTTTAGATCTTCAACGACTTGAACTTGATAGAGAAGAGTCCATCGACTATTACATTGCCCAAGCCACAAGCCAAAGGGACAAAATCAACAAGAAGCTCAAGGGGAAAGGATTGAAGGAAGGTATGTTGGTTCTTCGCTATGATAACCGACTTGATACTCGACTTGACAAAAAGTTTTTGCAAAGATGGGAGGGAACTTTCATGATAAAAACAAAGTTTGGGAATGGTAGTTACAGATTAGCAGATTTATCAGGAAAACTCCACAAGACCAGAGTCAATGGATGGAGATTAAAACCCTACTTTGAACGTATCAATCCGTTGATAGGAAGTCATCTACCTACATCGTCTAAGCTCCAAATTGGCATGGCTCCCTTCGGCTTGGCAAATGCTCCACCCATTTTTAAATCTTTGATGTGCAAAGAAGAACCAGCCTTGGAATCTCAACATACCCAAGGCAACCCTCCCATCTCCGATTTATGGGATTGAGGTAATGAAAAGCAGGTCTAATGGAGTAAAAGAGTGTATATCGCTCCTCTTTTTTTTAGAAAAATAAGAAAACAAAGAAAAAAAAAGAAGAAAAAAAAAGAAGAAAAAAAAAAGAAAAAAAGGAAAAGGAAACAACTCTTTTGTTTCATCTAGGATCATGAATGATCCTAAATGAAGGGGGAGGGCTAATATGAGCAGCGTTAAATGGTAACCTTGCATTTGAACTACATTTCTACTCAAATGTACATAGTTTTTATCAAAGTTTTAACCTAGTGTTCATTCTCTCTTTCCGTAATAGCCTTTTTCCATACAAACACCTTACCCTTCTTAGATCTTTATGCATTTACATCATATTTCTCTCTTCATGCTAAATGTAAATAGTAAGCTTAATTCTACTCTCCTAGTTTTTTATTGCATATTATTTTAACTAATTACCTTTACTAATTTAAATAACTATCTACATCCCATAATTTGTAAATAAATAATTTATGGGCTCTTATCTTACCCATCTTCTCTCAAGGGTAGGGTTAACCTTGTAGGCCTTCCCTTCCCCACCACTATGTGACCCAGCTCTTGGATCATTTGCTTGTGTTGGTCAACAAATCTTAAATATAATGTATATCCCCAATAAATCAAACTTTATTGGAGCCTACCTCATTTGTTTAAGGTGGATTCTTTTTTTAAAAAGCATGTTGCACCTTGGATGCATGCTAAAGGGCCCCCTACAAGGAGACTTGGTTCAAAAGGTGTTTTGGATGCATCTTGAACGCCTTAGCTCGTGTTTATACTTGAGGAACACTCCAAAATCAGCTTAAACACTTTGAGAAGGTCAAATTTTCCTTTTACAGCACCCAATTCTGAGTTACAAGCTAAAAGTTATGGTGAAAACAAGGTGCTGCGGACACTGTTACTGCAGGTCAAAGTTACAATCAGGTAAACCACAAAGGTGAAAAGTTTTCTTGACTTCTCCAACATTCTAAAATACCAATGGTGAGTTAAAAACCACTTGCACATGGAGGGGTCGGCTCAAGATGCTTCCAGAGACACAACAAACAGGATGGGGACACTCTGCAGGAGCCACTGGAGGGACATCATGGTGGGGCCCACATACATTATCAACCCTTATGGAGCCTCCATGACTTAAAAGGCTATTTTTAATGAAAAAATAAGTCCCTTATTTGCATAATTGAAGGAATGGTCAAAAGGGAATCTAACTATGGTTAATTACCTACCCTAGTCAAGTTTAACCTAACCCAAGGTCTTGTACAGCTATAAAAAGGCCCTTTGGCAAGCACAAAAATACACACACCTACTCCATTGCTGCAAATAAGCTCCTCTAAGGTTAGGGAAGCCCTAATCTCTCTCTCCTCTTGTCTCCCTATCCATTTCCTAAGCTCGCTATCATAAGCGGCACCATAGAGAGGGCATCAATATGCTATTGCTACCATTCTCTTGCAAATATTTCTCTTACCATACTCATCCCTAAATAAGGATTGTAGATTCTATATGAGAGCAAGGATATCAAGTTCAATGATCTATCTCATGGTTTGATCAACAAATTGTTGCAATTGGGGTGTCGTCGTCACACTTTTGCTCTAAACGCATGTAAAATTGGTAAGCATATTCTCATATTTTGTGCTCATTGGGTTGCTTGTTTGTTGAGAAAGTTTTTTGTGCACCATGGTGTCTATTTGCTTGGCTTCTCTCCTTATGTTGTGTGTAAGTAAGTCTTGGGGCTGCATAGATGGAGAAGAGCTCTCTATGCATGCCGCCTTATGTGTGTAAGTAGTCTCTTCTTTTGGGAAAGGAAAGGAGTTGTCAAGTATTTGTGCATTATGGTGTTTTGAGTTTTGAGGTTTTGTGCTTGCTTTTCTTAGAAGTATATGAGCACTAATATGGTGAAGGTCAATCTTTGCATGTGAGTTTGTGCAGTGTTCAAGGGGATTGCTTAAGGAGTGTGTGTTGAATGGTTGAAGGGCATTTTGTGTTAAGCTCATAAGGAAGGTGTGAGTGTGTGTGTTGTATATGGTTTGTTTTGGTTTCCTTCTTTCTCCATAAAAGAGAGTGGTGCCCCTAAGAAATATGCGTGTGTAGGGTCTCACGGAGTGGTTGTCTGGTGGGAGCCTTGAGTTGAGCCCCATCTCAAAAAATCCGCTCTCACTTGTAGCAACTCCTTTTCGAGTTGCATAGCCTTGTACCATATCATTTCTGTTTGCTTTTCCATCTGCTCGGATAGCCTCTGCTCTTCCATCTTCGTGATGAATCTTTTTCTGTCTCTTGGTCTTTGGAGCCGGTTTGATCAGTCTGCGTATGTGCCTCCTGTTCATCTGAATCTTCGTCGTACTCATCTTGACCCCCATAAACTTCGGCGAGTCTAGCCAAATTCATTGTTACTGGCTCCATGTGCACTCGACCCTGTCCTTGGTGCTGCCCTGCACTTTGTAGAATTGCGATTTGTGTGGTCATTGTTCTACTATTGATTTGTAGAGCTTGAAATTCCATGTCTTTTTTAGCGGCCGACTCCTCTAACTGTTTTATCCTGATATGCAGGTTTTCATTTTCTTCCCTAAGTGATTTGGAAACAATGCTTTCCATTTCACTATCAGGAGTTGGTCCTTGTTGTTGTTCACTTTGCAAATCTAAAATTTGTCTTTGTAGTTCACCTTCTGCTCTAAGCGCACTTTCAGCAATCATTAAACGTTGTTTTCTTTCTAAATCCAGCTCCCTCTTTAGTGCAGCCACTTCTTCTTCTGGATGGACTACTGGTGTTGTTGGTAGCGACGTTTTTTGCTTTTTAGCGCTTTCGATTTCTCTTGCTTGGATATCTGGTACTGCTCTTAAATCTTTGACTTCAATTTGTAAGTCATCGATGACGACTTGCAAACTTGTGATGGCCTCTAGCGCATCTTGCTTTTCCTTTTCCAACAGTTGGATGTGTTCGTCTCTTTCACTGACATCTTCAAGGAACACGTTTATTGTATCTTCACATATGGCATTGAAGTCTTCGGATTCCTGTAAATTGTCCTTGAGAAGATTTACTGTGCCTTTGAGCCCCAATATTTCAGTATCTCTGATGCTAATCAGCTTTAGAGTGTCTTCCCTTTGCTCTTGCAGTCTCTGAACTTCCTCATCAGTTTTTTGTAGCTTCATTTTGTTGGACCGGTTCTGATCAGCTAACCATTGACTGTGCAGTCTTGTTCGGTTTAGTATAGTCGCCATTGACTGCAAATCTTCATCTATAGTAGCTTCCAGCTCAATATCTTGAGAGGAGGAAGCTTTATCTTTAGACTAATCCACCACCTTTTGCTTGCCTTTATCACTTTGTGATATGATTCCAGTGTTTTGGCGTCTATCTGTTCCTTCTTCTTCTTCCTGTTCACTGGGCGGTGTGTGAACTCTGTCATCTTGATGTGAGCTTTCTGAATGCGAAGTAGATTCAGCAGGTGGGCTAGATTGCCTCTCACTTGTATCTAGCCTTGGAGATGGCGGCGGTGTCTCCTGATCACGTGAAGTCGGCCTCAGCTGATCTCTCAAAGTTTGGAGATCCTCCTCTTCTAGTAGCAGTTCTGGCTCATCCCTCGCATTTCTTTCTTGGATGTATTTCTCGAACCAGTCTAGCTCAAAAGCTAGGTTGTTTCTATTCTTCGTTCTCAATGTGAAAGTGCTACTAGACGGTTTCCAAGTGGCGCCTACATCGCCTCGTAGAGATCTTTCTAGAGCAAACCCTTCTAGCATCCTTTCCATCTTTGCTATCTTCTGCAACTTGGTGTTGTTTTCCATTTTCGCTTTTCGCATCTTTAGTCGGGCTTCTTCCTCTTCAGTTCTTTTTTCTTCAGCCATCTTTTCTTGTGTACTTCTTGTCACTCTTTCCAGATTGCGTCCTCCAATGGTATTAATAGATGCCGGTACTTTCCTTTGTGATCCGTCTTCGCTATTTTCCCTTAATACCAGCCAGTCGTTCTGATGAGGGGCAGGTGGCAAGTGATCTGCTGCGCCTATGGCATGGTATATTACTTTGGTTAGGACTTCTCCTCCTGCAATGTAATTGGGTCTGTCCTGCCTTAGCTTTGTCATTTCTTCAAATAGATATGACGCGTGATCTATGTAGAACTCACGGGTCATTCCCATAGCCCATGTGAATGTGGTTGAGATGCTCTCGTGCGGTGTAGTGTATCTTGGCGGCCTTTTGTTGTAGCTCAACAAACACTGACTGTAGATCTGTGTCAGCTCTCTTACTTCTGGGTTTGCTATGAGTTCGAAAGAAGGTAGTTTGGACTTTTGCAAGTAAACTGTGAGATTTTTCCTTCTTTCTCTCATGTTTGCTCCTTGATTTGACAGTTTCAATGCCTCTTTGATGATCTCTTTGGTGATCTGGATCTCCATCACTTCATTATCCATGCCTGCCACTCTGCAAGTTCCAGCTTCTTGGATAGTCTCTATTAGATGATGTACCCTCTTGAAATCTATCCCTACTCGTGGTAGTGACACAAAGTTCCACAAGCCGAATTTTTTGAGCCATGACCTCTGCGGTGATCTTTTCATGTAGTTCTCTGCCTCCTTGGGAATCATCACCGTATCAACTAAGTTTCTTTTGTCATCCACATATGAACCTTGATATATCTGAAAGTCCGCTACTTGTTGCACATCTACAGGTATCCATGTGGCTGCTGGCTTTAAAGAATTGGGTAGAAGTGCATAGGGTGTTGCACCTTCCGTTCCGAGGTTCTTGCCTTTTCTTTTTCCCTGAGAAGCCTCCATAGATCCTGTCATCACAATTATCAGTTAATGCACAAACATAGTACTACTCTCCTAAATTGATTAGCACTTAATCATGCATCTAGATGAGCCTTCTTAATCCCAAGATTAGTTAAGATAAAATGTTAGTAGATAGAAAAGTTCTTCCATTGTGCGACTTTGGCGGCTTTAAATTGATGTTGTTGGTGAAGGAGAACAAGTCCAAATGCCTTGAAACTTTGTGTGGTGTATTCTCTCATGGCATGTAAGGTCACTCCATAAGCCAAAGCTCAAAATATGTCCCTTTGCTACTTTTTCTTAGTCTATCACGATAGACTGGCATTTTTTTTTATCTAGGTCCTTTTTTGCAGTTGTGACTCCACCACTTGGTTTCCCATACCTTGCACATGGTCTCATCCCCTTTTCACCTCAAATGAATGTCAAGTGACCCCTTTTTGGATCAACTCCCAATTTTCCAAATTCCCTTCAGAGAGATGTTGGTCTATCTCCTTCATTTTGTGTTGTTTTGGGCTCAAACTTAGTGGGTGGTCATCTTGCATCATGTTGAAGACAGCTGCTAATTCAGATTTTTGATAAGATGGGCCAGTATATCCCTGCTTGGTCTATCGCGATAGACTGGGACTTAGTGCCAGTTTGTCATTTTCTGGCTTTGTGACCATCTGTCTGCCTTCTCCTAGTTGATGCAAGGTTTTTTGACCCCTTACATGTAAATTTTACCTGTCTGCCCTTGAGAATTTCTGTTCAGACTCTGAGTTGTCTACATGTCTTTCTCAGCTTGCTATATGAGTCCATCTTGGCACCAAATTTGGTGTACTTCCTTCATTTGCTTCCCCAAGTCTAGCTTATAAAAATTTGAAAAGTCTTTCCCCCCAAAAATTGTTGCAGCAAGTCTATCGCGATAGACTGAGCTTTTTGGCCAAAATAGATTTTTCTGGCACTTTGACTTGATATTGGTGGTTAACATTCCTTGTTAGCACCCCTCATGAAGCCAAAGTCAAAGTTTTCCTTATCTAAGTGCAAGTTCCAGTCTATCGCGATAGACTGGGCACTTTGTCATTTTTACCAGTTTTTTGATGTTAGTTGACATTCATGGTGTTAATAGGCCCTCCTAGACACACACATCAAGTTTTAATCAATTTAGCAGAATGTACTCCCTGTTTGCAGCACTTAGCTGGTCCTAAAGTCAAAGTAGACCACTTAGGTGATAGTCGCGGTTTCTTTTGGTCTTTGTATGATTCCGATTGTCTTCTACTTCCTTTTGACCTTCCATCCAAGCAGTCAGTTGTTGTTTTGGTGTTTGAAACACCAAGAACGACCATTTGGAAGTATTTTTGGCCTGTTGCCGGCATTTGCCCTAGTGGAAGAACTTTTTTTCTTGAGTGGACACATTCCATCTCATAGTTGACCTCCTTTGGATGTACCTTGTTGAATTTGGTGTAATTTTGTCACTTGGTCGGCCCCTTAGAGTATCGTGACGCTTTGTGCGGTTTTTGTCAGATAGGGACTTTAGGCTCCGTTTTGACGAAATTTTTCATAGTCTAACCCTTCAGTCGGTTTGTCGAGGTCATTGGCTTGCTGTCTATGAATTTTGGCTCATTTTCGATCACCTTGGTTTTGTCGCCCATTTGCAGGTCCTGCTAAATTAGGGTTTTCTTAGCGGCTTCCTTCACGCTTACCGAGGTCATAGGCTCGATCCCTAAGCTATTAGCATTGTGACTTTCAATTTTGGTCCCATTTGGTGGCCTCTAGGTCTCCCTAACAACCATTCTACCGTATGTGTGCACAGGTTGTGATTGTGATGCCGGCTAGGTTTTGCGACTAACTGAAGTAAACAACACTTAGAGTCAGTGTTGACGAGCATACCTCTCATATCTGATGTCGATCTGGAGACCGTGCACGATGGATGAGCTCCTGGAATTCTCAACTGCTGTAGGGAGCTCCCTCTCTCTCACTATGGAAAATGACTCAAATGAGGGATTTCTAGCCTAGTCTCTCTATATGTAATCGAGACTCCGACACCAAATTTTCCCATCTTTTACCTGTGGCCATAACTTTTTCCGAGATGCAGTTTAGGATCGCAAATTTTTTGATTTAGACTTCAGTTGCTCCAATTATTTCTCCTTTTGGAGGTCCCTTCATGATGGTGGTCATTTTGCTCTGTCACCTTTGCAGTCCTTATTTTTTTTGTGTCTTCTTTACCTTGCTCTGATCAGGCGTCTCTTCTTTTGTGTTTCCATCTGGATTGCGGATTTTTTTCTATAATTTTTGCTAGAAAATGGATAAAATAAAGCAAATAAATCCCAAAATAACCCAAAAATAGCAATTCTAACCTAGAAAAATACCAATGAGAAGCAAAACACTTTGTAGCTCACTTTTCTCTCGTTTATGTACAATCTCGCTCACTATCCTCAACCTTGGCCTATTTTTTGTTGTTTTTAGACAGTTTTTGGCCAAATTTGACTCTCTTTATAGTCTATACACATCCCTAGGGGCTCATGAATGATGATTTGGTCCCCGATTCTGATTAATTACGAGGGCATAATCTTTTTCCAAAAATCACACAATAAAACGCAAAAAATGGTTGAAAAATTTCTTGCAAACATTGCCCTCTAATATATGACATGATGAGTCCGCATTTGGAATGCCTCCCCCCCTCCTAGTCGGAGTCCTCTCGGACGACAGGGTATCGTCAAGGGTATGTGTTGTGCATGGGTTTGAACTCGTGCTAATGCAGGCCTTGTAATATAACCCTATATGCATGTACGGTCAATGCATGTAGAAAGAATGTATGCAGTGCAAGAGGAAGGTTTAAGCGATTCGCTTATTGGCATTTGTCGTCGAGGTTTCCTGTGGTATCTTGAATTGGCTGGCAGATTTTCTTTGCAAGTAGTAGTTGTAACTCCGCCGCCCGTTGTTTGATTGTTTTCCACTGGTTTTGAATATGCGTATGTGGTTCCTTTGAAATCGCTATTGTCATATCTGGTGGAACATTCTCTCTTGCTGCCTTGATGATTTGTGTCTGATACATCCTTGTAGTTTTCGTTGTTGATTCTGTTTGTTTCCTCGTGTTGTTTGTATGATGTTGCTTGACCTTGACGGTTGTAGATAGCAGTACGATTGTCATCTTTGTCCGCCCTTCTTCTGTTGTTGGCTCATTTTGAATTGGCACTTTTGGCCTCCATACCAATATAGTCCATTGCGTATTTGACAGATTGACTATGTTTCTTTGAAGATTTGCTGGCTTTAAGTGTTGTGTCTGTTCTTCAAACTCCTCTTTTATAGGAATTAGGTTGTCACGCTAGTAGCGGGATGAAAACACACACAACGCCTCTATAACGACCCGACACACACTCTTGGGAAGATACACACACACACACACTATGGGGCACCATTCGGCTTAGACAACACACCTAGCCGAGACAGAGAACACACCTCTGGAGTGAGATGAGAGAGACTATCCACTTGCCCACTCCACACACTTGCCCACTCCACACAGACACACACACGCACACACTCAAAAAACTCAGCTCAAAAGAGGATAATTTTTGATGTTTAGATACAATTGAGCTTGGGCCAACACCAATGGGACAAATAGCTAACACAATATGGGTAAAATAAGCTAGATACAATCACAAACTAGAGCAGAAACTTCGCTCATAGGAGAAACTTACACAGAAAAATAGCAAGAAAAGAGTGAGGATTTTGGCAAAATGGACAGCACCATCGCGTCCGGAACGGCCCAAAACCCCAATCTACAATGTCAAAGTGCTCAAATCCGACCTCGGATGAGCAGTTTACGGCCAAAACAAGCTCCAAAATGAGCAAAAACACACCTGCGGCTGTTCCTCCTCTCTTCTCCACGTTTTTTCTGGTCTTCTCTCAGTTTTTTCAGTTCCCACACTTAGCTTTATTAGTTGGGCACCCTTGGCCTTTTAGATGACCTCAAACGGACCCCGAATAGGCCAAAAACTGACCTCGCAGTGCATAGTTGTTACCTTTTTGCATCATCCGCACACCTGGCACTCATTTCTTTTCAATAATGCGTATCGCAACCACGTGAAGTGGCCCCAAAAAGTGGTCCTAATGATGACCTTTCTGCATAACTCTCACAAGAAAACACCCACGTTGTGTCCGTCCTCATCCGCGTGCAAATATTGACCCCGTCCGCCCTCCTGACGCCACTAGATGCCATCTGGCGCACCTGCTTACCTCATGTCTTCGGCCCGCGGATAGCTTCCTCGAGAATTTTTACGCATTATAAACTCCTCATTATTGTAGAAAAAACATACTGGTACTGGTGATAGTGAAAATCGATGCACTATGTACATGCTGTCCTACATGTACACATGTGGGCCCCACATAACCACCTGGCTATGGAAATTGGGCAATCCTTTATTCGATGCACCATGCATGTGTATGTACATATGCGCAATCCCTTGCTCCAAAAACTCTTGAAATAATTTGCCCATCCCCTAGCCTGCTAGATCATTCATGATCAGCAGCAGCAAAAAGAGATATGAGACTGGCCGCATCACAGGTCTCCTCATCCCTCACCAACACTCCTTGATCCACATACAGCTCATCTTGCTTGGCCATCATCAACCTGGCATGATATAATTTTAGACGCAATCCATTTACCCTTGACTTATGTAGAAACCCATCGAGGTTAGCCAACCGATATGTACCATTCGGGAAACACTCCACTACCTTGAAAGGGCCTTGCCACTTAATTTGAAACTTCTTTTGGAAGGTGTTATCCAGCTTACTGTTGTAGCGCAAAACCAAGTCATGTTTCTTGATACCCTTACTTTTGACCTTTTCATTTATCTTTGCCAAAGCCTTATCCTGCATCTGCCCATAATGCTCCAATGCGCTCATCCTATCCAACTGGACCTCTTGTGACTGCAAGAGCCTCTCTTTGTATGCATCACTAGGCGGCCCAAGCAACTTCTCTAACATCTTGACCGCAGGAAACTCTACCTCCACAGGCAATAGTGCTTCCTTTCCATACACCAAATGAAATGGAGTAAACCCAGTACCTGTCTTCACCGAAGTACGGTAAGCCCATAATGCACTAGGCAATTCCAAATCCCAATTCTTTCCTTGGTGCTCTGTCACTTTAGAAAGAATTTGTACCAACTCACCATTGAATCTTTCATTTAAGCCATTACACTGCGGGTAATAAGGAGTGGTATGCTGGTGCCTAATCTTCATCTTTGTGCATAAGAAGTTTAGCAGTTTAGCTCTAAATCCTGGCCCCTTATCTGAAAGTAGCTCTAATGGCACCCCAAACTTGCAACATATTTCATCATACACAAATTTTGCCACATCCTTTGCAGTGATCTGTTTTACTGTTATAGCCTCTGTCCATCTAGAGAGATAGTCCACTGCCATCAAGATATAGCTTTTTCCCCTGCTTGTGATAGGTAACGGGCCTATTGCATCAATCCCCCACTTTTCAAACACATCAAACGCCATAATGGTTTTTCGTAGCTCTGGCTTCAACACTCTCTTCCCAAATGCTTGACACCTATTGCAAGACCTACACCAATGGTGAACATCCTTGTGCAAACTAGGCGATACATACCCCTCTTGTAATATCTTATTCAAGGTGATCTTTAGAGCAAAATGGCCACCACATATGCCTTCATGATTCTCTTCCAACACTCTATAAAGCTCCTCCCGCCAAGGTACACGTCTCAACACGAGATCAGCCCCTTTCATGTATAAGACATCACCAATCAATTTGTACCTGTATTCTCTACGCACAAAGCCATACTTCTGAATCTCCTTTGAAATGATTCCTGTTAGCAAAAACTCCTCTTCTTGAGCCAAACTTTACCGGCCATGATAAAGAGGTAAAGTGGTCCTCAACACAAATAGCTCCCCAATCATGCCTTGAGCTGCTTAATGTGCCTCTCCATTTAGAGCACGTTCAATGTGTCTGATGATCCATGCTTCGAACTTTTTTAACAGGCCTTTAATTCTGAAGCACATTTCCTTCAATGAGATGTTCTTGCTCTTCCACACACCCAGCACTTGCTTCACCACTAACAAGGCATCACCTTTTATGCTCAACCTTCGAACCCCATGCTTCAAACAAATGTGTAATCCGGCTTCCAGAGTAGCATATTCAGCCTCATTGTTACTATGAGCATCCAATTTGAACCCTCTCTTGCATACTAGCTTCCCCTCTGGGTCATAAAGTGCTATACCCCCTAAAGCTGCATCATGGCTCTTTCTGTATGAACCATCAAAGAACAACACATGTGCATTGCTGATTTGTGGCACTTCTTCAATTACCTTTCTCACCACCTCTTCCTTAACAATAAGGGGATTCTCCTTGTAGGTCAACAAATCAGCTAGGGTAGCCCTTGTACTATCTTCCACTAGAAAAGAGAACTCAAACTCCTGCAGCTCAATTATCCATTTCTTCACCACATTTGACATGTTAGTACCATTAATTAACTGTGGCAAAAAGGCATAACTCGTCAAGAAAACAAAAGGCCGTGGTAGCAAGTAATGACGAGATCGTCGACAAGCAAATATTACAGTGGCCATCACTAGCTCTACTTCCGAGAACTTTCTCTCCGCTACCAACTTCACTCGACTTGCACAATACACTGGCCTCATATAATGGCTGCCCTTCCCCTTTTGCAATAGCATGGCTCCAACGGCATCATCCCCTACTGATGGATTTACATAAAACACTTTCTCTCAATCAGGAGCCTGCATGGCTGACAACCCCCCTAACACCTCTTTCACCTCTTGAAACACTTCTTCACACTTGTCATCCCATTGCAATGGATCATGCTTTGCCACTTGCTGTAATGGATAAAGAAGCTTCAAAGACAATGGAATAAACCGTGCCATGTACTTCTCTTTGTGTATAAAAGTTGCCAATTGCTTCGTACTCGTAGGTGATGGAAGAAGAATAATAGACTTAACCTTATCTGGATCAGCCTCAATGCCATTTTCTGACACCATATGGCCCAATAACTTCACCCTTGGCTGTGCTAGATGACATTTCTTTGGATTTAGTTGTCCTCCACATTCATCATATCGAGCCAATACCATCTGTAGCTTCTCATGGTGTTCAGCCCTACTGCTATAAACACAGAAGTCATCCATAAAAGCTTTAACACAACTACCAATGAATGGTTCCAACACCCAATTTGCTCTCTCTTGATAGAAGGAAGGTCCATTTGACAACCCAAATGGAAATACTATGTAGCAATAGCAGCCCCATGGCGTAATAAAAGTGGTCTTTGTGTGGTCTTTAAGAGCAATCTTCAATTAAAAATAGCCTGAAAAACCATCACACACACTGTACCTCTCATAACCTGCCACTGAATCCAAGATCTGATCGATGAATGGAAGAGGATATGGGTTCTTCTTAGTGGCTGCATTTAAGGGTTTAAAATCTACACAAATTCTCCACTTCCCATCCTTATTTGGACTGACTACTACTGGTCTCACCCATTTTGTGGTCTCCACAGGGACTATGAACCCTGCCTTCAACAACTTGTCCACCTCTTCTCGCAAGGCTTCCATTTGCTCTTGACCCATCCTTCTTAGCCTTTTCCGCATTGGCTTAGCACCTTCTTTCAGCTCTATATGTATCTCTTCACCCTTGAACCCTCTGATCTCTTCATATGAAGTAATGAACAAATCAGGAAAACTAGTCAGCATATGCAAATATATATCCTTCTCCATAGCTGAGAGGTCTCCACTGATCATTTGTGTCCTCAATTCCTGCTTCTTTGACAACTCAACCTTGGTTTGCATTATCCCTTCAATCACTTCATAAGGCCCTTCACTTTCATCTTCAACCTCATTCGCAAATGCAACTAAACCAAACTCCTGTATTTCTTTGTCCATCAAAAGAAATGCAACATCAGCATCCTCATCACTGCTGGTAGTGCTATCAATGTCCTCATCTGTCACCGTGGAAGAGTCTTCATCACTAGAATCATCCTCATCTTCATAAATCTCCTCTAATCGTTTCCTTGTGTCCATATTATAAAGCTTATTGGTACCTGTCTTTCCATAGAGGCTAATCGTACCATGTCGCCAATCTTGAACAGCTCCCACTGCACGTAACCATGGTCTGCCTAGTATAATAGGATATGCTCCCAACCCTACTGTCATCACATGAAAATCAACCACTACCTTTGCATCATATGCCTCCACTTCTAAGCTCTTTACAACACCCAAGCATTTTACTTTTTAATGGTTTGCCAATCTGATCCGAAAACCTGACACCCCAGCCACTGTGAGACCCATCTTCTCAACACATGAGTGTGTTATGACGCATATTTGGGCTCCGCCATCCACATAACCTTGTCCCAAATTTTTCCTTTTATGCCACACATCTACTATAGGACAAATGTCTGGTAGCTCATCCATTGCCAATACCTTTATTGAACCTCTCTCTGGCTCTTTCTCCATTGGGTTAACCATCCTCTTCCACTGTCGCTTTAGCTTAGGAACCATCTCTATAAGCTGCCCAAAAGTAACATTTGCCTTCCTGCTCGTCAGATCCTCCTTCAAGTCATAGCTTAATTGCCCATCCCCTAGTGGAAAATCTGAAACATGAAACTTTCGACGAGCTCTCCTTTTCCTCTTGGCCTTGACATCCTCGCCTTCATGGCTCTTTCCTTTCTTCTTACTAGGACCTGGGGCACTTCTTCCTTCCTTATCCTCTGTGATCATCTTCCCAATAGGCATCACTAATGTATCCTCTAGCTTTGATGCCTTCTCCAAGGTGACTACTCTTAGCACTTTTGTCTTTCCTTTTTCCTCCTAGGTCAGTCCACTGGTTCCTTCGTCTCCCTTAATTTCGATGCCATAATCATTTGACCTAGTTAGCACCTGTCTTGGCAATGGATACATGTCTCCCCCCATCCTTGGTGGCTTATCACATTGCGGGCTGATGTGACCCAACTCTCCACAATTATAACATGTGGGCGTCTGCCTCCAAAACCTACCATTGCTTTGTCCAACACCATTCCTAGGCCTTTCTTCACCTCCTGGCTGATTTGCAAACCTCCCTTGACCTCGATTATTTCCCACTTGACCTAGCATGTTTAGGCTGAGATTCTTCATTAAATCTACCACTTGCCTCATGTCTTGCCTTAGCCCATCATCTTGCACCGATGTAGTGACCACTGCTGGCATAACCTGAGTAGTAAGAGGAACCACTGGTTCATGATGAACCCCTGACATGCGACCTTGTAAAGACTCTATAGGCTGAAATTCAGACCTCATTGGCAAAGACTCCACCCCTAACTGGCTCATTTTCCTCAAATTCCACTCTTTGTTCCTTGCTACCTCTAGTGCATCTTCATATGTCCTAGGCTTCTTTAGCTCCACTCTCCAACGTTTATTCTCCCAAAGACCAGCCAAGAACCTGTCCTTCTTCATCATGTCAGGCGGGGGTACCTGTGGTGCTAAGGCCTTGCACATTCGCTCCCATGCCAATGAAAACTTACGTATGTACGCATCTACTGGCTCACCTTCCTTTTGCACCAAAGCTTGTACTTCTTGCCACACTTTGTCAGGATCTTCTATCTTCATAATCTCCACTTCCAACCCATGTTGTAGATTGTCCCAACTCAACCTTACAGGTGGATCAGCCACACGCAACTCCTCTTCAAATGCTTTAGACCAAAATCGTGCATCACTCTTCAAACAAATTTGGAGAAGGCGTAACATTTGCGTAGGGTCATGAATCTGGATACTAATGCAGGCAACCTCCATCTTTTCCAAAAATTCTTCCACATCTTCATCACTTCTTCCATGAAACTCCGGATAAGAGAAAGCCATGGCTACCCAAATTATGATGCTTTGAGAACCCCTTCGAACACACGTGCAAGAACCCAAAACTTTTCACTACCCAATTCCGAGAAACTTCAATGGAGCTCAGCTTTAGATAAGGACAAACACATGCACATCAGATGAGTTTTCATAGTTAATCATCGGAATGACAACAGGCAAAGGACATTCCAGGATCTCTCTCAATCTTCTTGGCCCAAACATAAAGACTATGCACTGCTGGAAAAAGATCTTTCTGGACACATGAACATTAATCTGAATTCTTTGAGTTAAATGAAAAGGAGTGAACTGAGGGCCATTTTGATCATCCATTAAAGCCAACCATGAAGCTTCCAAGAAGGCACACCTGACTTATCCTCTGATTTTTGCCCAAATTTCAGCAGCATAACAGCATAAATGGCTCAAAATACCAAAAAACCAGCCATCATAACTTGGAAAAATTTTGGCAGAGTTTCCCCAGAAGTAGAGCAGTGTGAACCCAAAATATAGACTGTCTATGTATGCATAAACTGCCAACAATAGAACCCGAGCATCAATTAGGAATCACTAGTACATAGCCTATGGCGAGGTCACAAAAAGGGTGCTCCAGCTACCTGTATCACCGAAAGGATCTCTACATTTGAGAATCCCCTAGCTCAATAAAAACCTCACGCTATCGACCCTCACACGAAGGCTAATCCAAATCGCGTATAGTCAAGTCTCAGAAACGACTATCTTCCAGACCAAGTCTCAGAAATGGCTGGGACTGCCAAATACAACCAAGTATGGCTCCACAAATGCGTACAATGGAAGTTTCCACAAGTAACGTACAATCCAGCAGACAATGCGCTCAAATAGGCGCCAAGTGATGCATACCCACAACAACTGAAAGTGACACCAATGCTACTATATCATTGTCCTCCAGCTACCTGTACCTGTGTGAATCACCTGTACCTGTACCTGTAACCTGTAATCTGCAACCTGCAACCTGTAATCCTGAATCTCGAAGCTTGAAGCTCGAAGCAGAAGGTGCTTGAAGAAGATCCTCCGTGGGGGCGCCAAAAGAATGGTAGCGGGATGAAAACACACACAGCGCCTCTATAACGATTCGACACACACTCTTGGGAAGATACACACACACACTATAGGGAACCACTCGGCTTAGACAACACACCTGGCCGAGACAGGGAACACACCTCTAGAGTGAGATGAGAGAGACTATCCACTTGCCCACTCCACACACACACACACACACACACACACACTCAAAAAACTCAGCTAAAAAGAGGATAATTTCTGATGTTTAGATACAATTGAGCTTGGGCCAACACCAATGGGACAAATAGCTAACACAATATGGGTAAAATAAGCTAGATACAATCACAAACTAGAGCAGAAACTTCGCTCATAGGAGAAACTTACACAGAAAAACAGCAGGAAAAGAGTGAGGATTTTGGCAAAATGGACAGCACCATCGCGTCCGGAACGGCCCAAAACCCCAATCTACAATGTCAAAGTGCTCAAATCCGACCTCGGATGAGCAGTTTACGGCCAAAACAAGCTCCAAAATGAGCAAAAACACACCTGTGGCTGTTCCTCCTCTCTTCTCCACGTTTTTTCTGGTCTTCTCTCAGTTTTTTCAGTTCCCACACTTAGCTTTATTAGTTGGGCACCCTTGGCCTTTTAGATGACCTCAAACGGACCCCGAATAGGCCAAAAACTGACCTCGCAGTGCATAGTTGTTACCTTTTTGCATCATCCGCACACCTGGCACTCATTACTTTTCAATAATGCATCTCACAACCACATGAAGTGGCCCCAAAAATTGGTCCTAATGATGAAATTTCTGCATAACTCTCACAAGAAAACACCCACGTTGTGTTCGTCCTCATCCGCGTGCAAATATTGACCCCGTTCGCCCTCCTGACGCCACTAGATGCCATCTGACGCACCTGCTTACCTCATGTCATCGGCGGCCCGCGGATAGCTTCCTCGAGAAGTTTTACGTGTTATAAACTCCTCATTATTGTAGAAAAAACATACTGGTACTGGTGATAGTGAAAATCGATGCACTATGTACATGCTGTCCTACTTGTACACATGTGGGCCCCACGTAACCACCTGGATATGGAAATTGGGCAATCCTTTATTCGATGCACCATGCATGTGTATGTACATATGCGCAATCCCTTGCTCCAGAAACTCCTGACAGCACCTTATCCACACTCTGTATTGCCGCTTTTGATGTAATTGTGCCTTGGTCAGCTCTGTACGCCGTACCCAAACTTGCCTAGTTCCCTGCATGGTTGCTGATTTTTTATAAGACATTGCTGGACTTGTAAACCTTGTTTGTTGTTGGACATATTTTTGCGGTTGTATTGACTTTTGTTTCCTCCTTGATATGAATTGGTTATATGATAAGATGGATTCTGAAAAGATTTCCTTTCTGAACAGTGCCTCATTCGTATCCAAATCAATGAATACCCTGTTAGCTTTCATCCATGACACTGCTAAGATACACGGAGTTGCTGACCTACTTGGTGGCAGTACATGGAATTTTGTAGTGTACAGATGTGCCTGCACTGTGATTGGTATTATAATAGACCACATCGTGGTCACCTCATCACCCGACGCTACTTTCAACCTGTGTGTCTCTGGAATCGTCTTCATTGGTCCAAGTTTCTGAAAGAGCTCAAAGCTGATGACATTCATTTTTCTCCAGTGTCAAGCAATGCATAGATTTCAACTTGTTTTGTGCCTGCATAAGCTTTTATATAAGGACTACACCATGTATCTTCCAAGTCGTTGATGATGCTATCGTCCTGAGCCCTAAGGTCTGTTATGGTCTTTTCTAATTCGTCGCTTTGTATATCCGCTTCGATTGTTTGGGATGTTGAAAGAGGATATTCGTCAGTCATCATTGGGGTGACCATGTTTATTGTCCTGAGAAACTACTTTCATTTAGCAATCCGTTCCTTTGCTTCTTGTTGTGCCTGGTCTTGAATTCGTTGTTGTTCCTGTCTATATGTTTTTCCATAATACAGTTGAAACAACATTTCCGGTGTTAAAGGGAGATGATATTTTTTTAAACGACACCCACTAGTCCAGTTCGGCATTTCTTTTCCATCTAGTGTCGACAATTTTACTGCTCCGCTGGACGATATTTCTTGGATCAAATAAGGTCCCATGCCCCTTTTCTTTATCTTTTTGGCATGCTGTTTAAGGGTGTATACTAAGACATAGTCGCCCGTTTTAAAGTCCTTGTTCTTGACATGTTTGTCAAAAAACTCTTTTTGTTGTCTTTTTTTTTCATAGATGGCCGCTACAGCGTTGAGTCGTAACTCATCTAATTTTTCAAGGTCCTCTAACCGCTCTGAAAGTTCATGCCCTGTCCAATCCAACTGTTTTGCTACCCTTAGTGTGGGGATCAAAAAGTCAACAGGCAATATTGCATTTAACCCATATACCATATTAAATGGTGTAGCATTGAGTGTTGTTTTATATGCAACTCGATAAGCCCACAATGCCGAATAGAGCATCTGATCCCAATCTGTTCTTGTTTCACTAACCAGTTTGGTGAGAACCGTGCACAATACTTTGTTGGTCACTTCCGCTTGGCCATTGGCTTGTGGATGATAGGGTGTAGATTTGCGATGAATTACCATAAACTCATTTAAGAGATGTTGGATAACTTCATTTACAAAGTGTGTCCCTCTATCACTTACCAGCTCGATTGGAAGTCCATAACGTGTAAACACATATTCATATAAGAATTGTGTCGTGGTTCTAGCGTCTGCTTTCGTTGTGGCTTTTGTTTCCACCCATTTGGTCATGTAGTCTGTGGCCACTATGATATATTGTGCTTGTGAACGATACGCTGGTGGAGTGATAGGACCAACAAAGTCCAATCCCCATTTAGCGAATGCTTGAGCACTCATCATTGGTCTTAAAGGCATTTTGTCTCTTTTAACTGGTACCTTAGTGGGTTGACATTCATCACACCTTTTCACGAATTCTGCTACGTCTTGAATCATGGTCGGCCACCAAATCCCTGCAACCATAATGATTTTTACGGTTCTCTCTGCTGAAAAATGACCACCTACTATGCCTGCATGAGCCTGTTCCAATAATGGAAAGTAGTCATTTTCATGAGGAACTAAGTTCCTCTTTTATACAATTGGTCACTAATGATGGTATACCTATTTGCTTCAATTTGTAAAGCCTTTTGTCTGGCTTTAGACCAATCTCCTAGTAGCTCCTTATTAGTCAAATAATCCACAATCGCATGACTCCATGAGGGTGATACTGTCACTTGGTATAATGTGGCATAATCCACAGTGGTATTGGATGTGCAAAAGTCGCATTTCTTGATGTAATTGGCTACATCGCCTGCCATTCCTGGCCAATACACTCCAAGTCTTCTTAATTTTGCATACATCATTTGATTTCCTCTATGGAATCCCCCTGTTTGTGTGTGGGCCTCCTCTAGATACGCTTCGTACTCCTCTAGGCCTATACACAATCTTAGAATCCCATCGTTTCCATGATGGTACATTCTTCCCGCAAGCATTGTGTAATTTCGTGCTTGTCTAATGTCTTCCACCGTGTGTTTGTCGTCAAGATTCATTCCATACGTCAGCAATGGAATAATTTGCTCTGACCATTTCGGTACCATCTCTATATTAAACAGGTATGTGTCTAGGAGATCATCATCTACTCCGGTAGCTTTTTTGCCATGTAGTAATCGAGAAAGGTGGTCTTCTCTTTGATGAGTTTTTCCTTTCTTAACCACTACCGTAAAATCAAACTCCAGCAACACAATGAACCATCTTACAATTCGTCCCGTGTTGCAAGGTTTGTTTACTAAGTATAAGAGTGCCTGATGATCCACAAAGAATGTGAATTTGTTTGCGAGTAAGTAATGCCGAAATTTCTTTACGGCATATATCATACCCAATCCTTCTCTTTCAGTGGTAGTATAATTCTTTTCTGCACTGTTGAGTTGTCTACTAGCATAACTGATTGGAAAATCCATCTTTCCCTCATCTGGTTGTGCTAGTATACAGCCTATTGTAAATGCCGAAGCATCTACATGTACATGGAAGATCTTTGACCAATCTGGTGCTTTTGGAATTGGTGCAGATACCAATGCATCTTTTAATTTTTGGAATGACTCCTCACATTCATTTGTCCAAATGAAGAGCGTGATTAGACTATACAAGGGTTTTGCTATTACAGCGTACATGTAGATAAAACGTCGATAGTACTCCACAATGTCCCATAAATGATTGTACCTCTCGTACAGTGTTTGGTCTTGGCAATTCTATGATCACCTTCACCTTGTCTTCATCAGTGGTAATTCCATTAGCCGACACTATGTGGCCTAAGATTTTACATTGTCATACCATGAATACGCATTTCTCTGGGTTGAGGCAAACCCTATACGTTCTGCATTTTTCGAATACCTTTCTTAGATGATCTATATGGTCTTCTCTCAATAGCGAATAGACACACAAGTCATCCATGTAAATATCCAAGAATTTTCGCAAGTATTCTTTAAAAGCGTGTGTCATTAATCTTTGAAATGTGGCTGGAGCATTGGTCAAGCCAAATGGCATTACCCTAAACGTATATATGCCCCATTCTGTTGCAAATACTGTTTTGTATTGATCTTCTAGTTTGACTCACAATTGGTTATAACTAGAGAATCCATCCATAAAGCTATAGGCTTGCTTGCCAGCCACTCGTTCTAGGACGTGTTCAGTGATAGGTAGAGGGTAGTTGTCTCTTATAGTTGCTGTGTTTACCTTCTTGAGATTTACACACACTCGTAATTTCCCGTTTTTCTTAGGTACCACCACTATCGGGGACACCCAGACCGTGTGTTCTATCTCATAAATAAATTTAGCCTCCATAAGTTTGTCTATCTCCTCTTTTATCCTTTTGGCGAATGTCTCATTGTACGTGTATGGACGTTGTTTGCTTGGCTTTGCATCAGACTTCAGAGGGATTGAATGTTCACAAATGTTAGGATCCACTCCCTTCAAATCTCTGTACGACCAGGCAAATACATCTCAAAATTCCTTAAGTGTTTTGATCAGTAAGTCATCCTCTTCTCGACCTAGATCTGTGGCAATGTAAGCAGGTCGAGGATTTTCTCCTGGCTCTACTAAGTCTATTTTCTTGGCGTTCTCTGGCCCGTCGTAGGACTCGTTTGATTTAGGCTCCCTCATTGGTTGTTGAACCACCAATCTTCTTTCTTGAATGGTGTACTTACAATAGTGAGGAGGTACATCTATCTTTTTACTCCCATCACTAGCATTCGTTCCATCGCTAATTTCCATTTCAGTTGTCCATAAATTTTCAATTTTTTGTTTCCACTCATTGTATCTCGTTTTCCGTTCAATTTTCGTCATAATTGGACTACCATAGACATCCAGTTTTTCTGTTGGAACTCTTTTTTGGTTTGCTGGTTTTCTTAGGTTTCAACAGTATGGACTTAAATCCTGAGTCTTCAGCAACCTTAAGAAATCTTCCTTACACTTTATCCTTAGCACAATCAACAGCATGAATGTTCATATGGAAATGTGTCTTACCCTCAAACTCCGGCATGGGTCTCAACCTTGTTGGTGTACTAATGTGGTGTCGTTTACTCTTGTATCTTTTTTGACGTCTCTCATTTTGGTTTGGGAAATTGTAGAAGACGTCATTGTCTTGATCTTGATTGTCGTCTCCCTCTGTATTTCCGACTTCTCGTCATCCGCGTTATCCTTGTTTTCACTTTGATCAGAAGAATCATAAAATTCTTCTCCTTCCTGCTTGATTTCTTTAGTGGGGATGTCCACATAGCCCACTATCTTAATCTCAAGTTTCGTTTCTATTTTGTGGATCCTCGTATTCTCAGTATCTACCTCGTCCTCGTCCTCCTCCATAATTTTGCTCAACATGTAGTATGGTATGATATCGTAGCCATTCTCATAACAAAATTTGGTGGGAGTGACTTCATTGACGCATACATCCAATGTAGCTAAAATTTGAGACCGTTCTAGGGGTTCGAGCTTCTCTTCAGGAAAAGGTTCTCGTATATAGGCATCGTCTTCGAAGACCCTCTATAGTGTCCTTTCATCGTGGTCACATTCACTACATTGAGATGTCCCACACATCCATATCTCTTTTTCCTTACAAAGCCACGCTGGGACTTCTGATCCACTAATGGTGGTTGAGTCAAATTCTTCCACATGGGTTCTCGTGACATCATGGTAGCTATGATTTTTCATGTTTACACGTGTAGTAGTTTCACCATGTCTTAGATACAAATAATCATACCCCCAGTCTTGCACCATTTTAAGTTGCCTCATGAACGGCGTACCAAGGATAATTTCATAGTTGTTCTTCTTGCCGAAATCTACTGATAGCCATTTTTCGGATTTCCATAATTGCCATAGTAAGCTACCTCACCCTATCAAATCACTCAAACATTTTGGTTATCCCTACCATTTCACTGTACATAGGCGTGTGTGAGTTAGGGGACTTTTCCCATATCTTCTTAAAAACCTTTAATTAGCTAGTCATTGGCCTAGTTGAGCCAAAAAAATAAAAAATATATAAAAAATATAAGTATATTATGGTCCATTTGTGTGTAAATATTTCATTGTATATAGGGCCTAAATAAAAGGATTTTTCATAATTATTTTGGTATTTATTTAAATATTTCTACCTATGATGTATTATTTATGCTATGTACATTGACTCACCATTAACATATTTTTTCTTACCATTTTGCATACTCTTTATTCCATATAAAAATAATTTCATGCAAGCTTCTCTTATTTTTGGTGTAACTCCATCCCAACAAAAATCCAAAAAAACTAGTTTTATTTATGTGTATATTTTTTCACTATTGTGATTTTTCCTTCCTTCATCTATTCTCTTTTACTCTCATAAATTATAACACCAAAAATATTCATCTTTTTATGGTAGACTTATAATGAGAGAGATTTATTTTGACCCCTTTATATTTTTTCCACCTATATTATTTATATTTGACATGTATATATTTTTTAGACCCCTCAATATTTGATTTTCTTAGTTGTACTATTAACTTATATCATGATCTCAACAATATCTTCAATTATAAACCTAACAAATAAGGTCAAGGGTATGTGGCATGCATGCATGCACCATGGGGAGCTCACTCTTGGAGGTATTCAAAAGAATCATCCAAAGAAGGACCTCACAAGGACCTTGTGCAATGGAAAAAACAGTCGGTTTTGCTGAATTTTTAAAGATCACATGCTCCCCGAATTTGAAAAGATGATACAAACAAAACTTGTAGCTCGTGAGCTGAGCTTTCACCTGAAAGTTTTTCATATTTTTTTGATCTACGAGCTGTGAGCTATGATTTTATTGGTGGACCCTTGTTTGCCCTTGCTATACAGCCACACTCCCTCTTCCACTTTATCATTTTCCTCTTTCACACACACTCCTCCCTCTCCTTCCCACTCCCAAACCTGCAACTCCCATGTCCTAATTCACCCTCATCACCATTGCCACATCTCTCACATCTCCATAGCCTTCATCCTCCATTTCTACACCCTATGTGTCCCCCTTTCTCTCTACATATATGTCCATATTACCATACTCTCTTCAGCTTTGTAAAGAACTTCAAAAAATCAGCAAAAATCCAAGGTTAACCTCTGCAAATGAAGGCTTTATCATGAATTTTCCAAGTTTTGAAGATAACATAGCTTCATCGACACGCGTTACTTCGCCATGTGACCGCTTGTTCTACCGGTACTGTAAAGAGGTGAATGTCAACTTCTCCAAGCTTCAACCTTGCTTTACAAGCTTATCCCTTCTCTAACTTTTCTCATCATATATCTAATCATTTGGTGAATGATTTTGTAAATATTTTTTTAGTGATAATTACTAACTACTAACCACTAACCTTATTGTAAAATGCACCCTCTACTAGAGTATGCCCTCCCAAATTATTTACTCAATCCCTCTCTCCTTTCATTCTCAATAATTCTCTTCTCTTAAGCCCACATCCATGTGACTCAAAGGACAAGAGAGACCCACCCTCATTAAAAAAAATAAAAATATGCATTATCTTTTATTCCTTCAAATAAACTTGATTAGGACTAATCCAAATCGGGGCTTCTAAAACCTATAAATAGAGCCCTTCTCTCCCTTGTAAATCATCACATGATCACACTACACCACACTATGCTCAACACATAGCACACCACTCTTCAAGCCTAGTTGTGTAGAGTGTGTGCATTGTGAGTGCTCTATTCCATCACTACACATAGGTGCATGGAGAAGCTTGAAGTTAGTTATGCCATCTAGAGGAGTGGAGTGATACTATACTCTGCAATCACACTTGTAGCCTACTCTTGTCCATAAATAAGATTCATAGTTTTGGGTGCAATTGTATGTTGCAACTACGACTCTTCTCTCCAAATTGACTTGATAAGTTGGCTCATCGGGTGGTTGAAGGTATATTGTCCTTGAAGTTTGTTGTGCCATTTCATGCTTGGTGGTTTGAGGGCTTGTTGAATTGTTTGCCTAAAAGGTAAATTGTAAGAGGGTGCGCGGTGAGAGGGCTCCCGTGACCCTAAGACAATTTGTGTATTGGCAACAAGGTCAAGTTTTGTGTTGTCCCTCTATTTCTCATCAAGCTTTGTGTGCATCTAGTCTTTAAGGCTAAGACTCAGTTGCTCAAGTTTATTCGTGCTCTTCACCTCTCTCTAGGGTGGTGAATGTTTGTGTTTGGTGTGTGTGGCTATCTTGCATTCCCCTCTCTTTGTGCGTTTGAGTACAAGGAGATATCACGTGTGTCCTAGTTCGCGTCTACAACTAGGTGGTGTCCCTTTTCTTGTTTGGTTTCTGACTGTGGGTTGTTGTTGTCTCTGATTGTGCTTGCCCCAGCCCTAATTGAGCAGCACGGGAGCCTCAAAGGGAGTTTAGAGGCCGATCTTCTTGTTTCCTGCCCCGGACCGCCTCAAATTGGTTCCCCCACGGAGGAATGACTTTGTGCTTATCGTTGTTGTATTGCATGCATGCTTGAATTTTAGCATAATCAAGTAGATTATATGAATCATGAAAACTTGTATGACCGAGTTGAATTTCAAGGCAACAAAAATTGATCTAGAATATGGTTTGGATTAGCATAACATAAGAAAGGAAAAAACATTTCCACATAAGAATCTAGAATTCATGAGACCTTTCAAAACTTTGTGTAGTAAGTTGATGTCATGAGAGAAAATAATTGTTTGGAACTAATCTTTGTGTCGTTCTAGCATTGAGAGACTATGACACGCTATACCTTTGATGATATCCGAATCTTCTTCGGAAATCTATAAGAAGATGTTGATGATTTTCTTGCTGATTTTAGAATGGTTTGTCGTATCCTTGGTAAAGGGATGACATTGAAAAAGGGGATTTTCTATTGCTATGCCTTAGAGGCAACGCTAAGCAATGGTTTTGGATTATGTCTTCTCAGATTGAAGATGGGTATACCCAAATTTCCAAAGCTTTGAAGATCAGATTCTCTAAATTTCCAACAACGGAGAAAGCATGGGCTTCATTAGGGAGACTTCAACAACATGGTGAAGACTACTATGCTTATGAGGATATTTTTTCTCGTCAATGGGGAAGATGTGAATTTAGTTCTACATTTCCAGATTATGTAAAAATGGAGCAAGTTATTTCGGGTTTGTCTCCTTTCCTAAAGACTAAGGTTACTTGTAGTGGACCCTCTACCTTTGAAGAAGCGGTCACTATTGCCCGAAGGAAGTTTCACAAGCACTTCTACATCAAAAATGGTTTCCATCATGCTGGAAGAACCAACCATCATGAAAGTGTTTCTATCAAGGAGTCATCTCCTTTGCCATACTTGTCTCCTTCTACTCCGACAAATGTTGAAGAAGTTACTTACATGCCAACTGATTATTCAAGTGCTAAAGTGTGTGGCCAAGACTCAAATGTGGAATCTCTTTCTTCTACCTTTATCACTAGCATGCAAATATCGACACAAGATATTTCAAATGGCATTGATGATTCAATAATGGATACATCCAACCTTTTGGCGGAGGATCAATTTCTAGTCCGAGCAGACGAAGCTTTTGTGCAACATGACTCTATGGAGAATGAAGACCTTGAAGGTAACCTTGATCTTATGGAATGTTCTGAGAGTGTATCTTGTCTAAAAGAAGAGAGTGAAGAAGAAGATGAGATCATAGACCACATTGATCATCAAGAGATGATTGTGTGCATGGAATGCCAACTCCAAAACAAAGTAGAAGAGTGTGAGTTGAATCCATGTGAGGATAATCTTCAAAAAGTGTTTGAGGATGTTGAAAAGCATTGGTATGACCCATATATAGTAAGCATGGAGGAACCTATCATGCAAGAAGCCAGAGTTTTCACAAAATCAAACAGTAATCCATCAACCTTTGAGGTGGTACAATGTGAGGAGTTACAACCTTGCCAAAGGGGGGGCTTAGAAGGGGATGAAGAACATGGCAGAGTAGTAAAAAATAAAATCATACAAGGAAACTATCAGAATGGTATCATTCTCTCCAATGGTGTTTTAGTGGGTGGCTCTTCATTCATGGGACAATCTCTTAGCAAGAAAATCTAAACTTTTGAAGCCCCAATCATCTTCACATTGGGTTTCACCTCTTCAAAGTCAACTTCTCCTCTCTTCACATATACCTTTCATCGGGGGCACCATACCTTCTTAAGTGGAAGAGGACATGAATACTTGGTGATGAACAGATGTTTCCAAACCTTCTACATTTGGTTCTTTGGTGTATGGAGGTCACACATTGTGATGCTTCTGGTCTTCATCATAGTTAAAAAACTTGTTGATTGCTACATGTGGATATTTCATCAATCAGTACCAAAATCTATTCTCTTCCAATGTGTTGGAAGCAATAGAAACCTTCGTCTATTATCTACTTATATGGTAAACTATTTGCAATATTTTCCAATAGTAGTTGGAAGCATGGATCAAGATTTCCTAAATCATGAAGATCATAGAATTTGTGACTTGATGAGCCTACCCAAGTTGAATGAATTTTATGAGCTACAGTTCACAAATTTCCTCATACAAGCTCTTGAAGATCGTAGTAGATATATCAACTTTACACAGGAGGAAGAGCAACCAATCTTTTATATCACATTCATAGTGATAGATGCAATGATGGACAACAATAGAATCTACAAGTCTCTTCAACCCAAATCAGTAAGTGATTCCATACCATACGTCTCTCTTTGGGAAAGATATTTCAAGATCTTTGATCCTGGGGGGTGCCTATGGAAACTTTCTCAATGGAGGAGGTCTACTCAGTCACTTCATTACATCCTGCTATTGTATCTGGGAACCTTTCATATCACACAAGGTTTTTTAATCATACAACAAAGGTTCTTCAAAGACGAGAGCAGACAAAGACAGACGTTACACAATCTACATGTTGTATGGTCGGATAAATGGTACATGAATGTACCATTATCTAAGGGGGGGGCTAATGATAGAAGTTTTTCGGCTTTCCATAATTGCCATAGTAAGCTACCTCACCCTATCAAATCACTCAAACATTTTGGTTATCCCTATCATTTCGCTGTACATAGGCGTGTGTGAGTTAGGGGACTTTTTCCATATCTTCTTAAAATCCCTTAATTAGCTAGTCACTGGGCTAGTTGAGCCAAAAAAATAAAAAATATAAGTATATTATGCCCCATTGTGTGTAAATATTTCATTGTATATAGGGCCTAAATAAAAGGATTTTTCATAATTATTTTGGTATTTATTTAAATATTTCTACCTATGGTGTGTTATTTATGCTATGTACATTGACTCACCATTAACATATTTTTTCTTACCATTTTGCATACTCTTTATTCCATATAAAAATAATTTCATGCAAGCTTCTCTTATTTTTGGTGTAACTCCATCCCAACAAAAATCCAAAAAAACTAGTTTTATTTATGTGTATATTTTTTCACTATTGTGATTTTTCCTTCCTACATCTATTCTCTTTTACTCTCATAAATTATAACACCAAAAATATTCATCTTTTTATGGTAGACTTATAATGAGAGAGATTTATTTTGACCCCTTTATATTTTTTCCACCTATATTATTTATATTTGACATGTATATATTTTTTAGACCCCTCAATATTTGATTTTCTTAGTTGTACTATTTACTTATATCATGATCTCAACAATATCTTCAATTATAAACCTAACAAATAAGGTCAAGGGTATGTGGCATGCATGCATGCACCATGGGGAGCTCACTCTTGGAGGTATTCAAAAGAATCATCCAAAGAAGGACCTCACAAGGACCTTGTGCAATGGAAAAAACAGTCGGTTTTGCTGAATTTTTAAAGATCACATGCTCCCCGAATTTGAAAAGATGATACAAACAAAACTTGTAGCTCGTGAGCTAAGCTTTCACCTGAAAGTTTTTCATATTTTTTTGATCTACGAGCTGTGAGCTATGATTTTATTGGTGGACCCCTGTTTGCCCTTGCTATACAGCCACACTCCCTCTTCCACTTTATCATTTTCCTCTTTCACACACACTCCTCCCTCTCCTTCCCACTCCCAAACCTGCAACTCCCATGTCCTAATTCACCCTCATCACCATTGCCACATCTCTCACATCTCCATAGCCTTCATCCTCCATTTCTACACCCTATGTGTCCCCCTTTCTCTCTACATATATGTCCATATTACCATACTCTCTTCAGCTTTGTAAAGAACTTCAAAAAATCAGCAAAAATCCAAGGTTAACCTCTGCAAATGAAGGCTTTATCATGAATTTTCCAAGCTTTGAAGATAACATAGCTTCATCGACACGCGTTACTTCGCCATGCTGACCGCTTGTTCTACCGGTACTGTAAAGAGGTGAATGTCAACTTCTCCAAGCTTCAACCTTGCTTTACAAGCTTATCCCTTCTCTAACTTTTCTCATCATATATCTAATCATTTGGTGAATGATTTTGTAAATATTTTTTTAGTGATAATTACTAACTACTAACCACTAACCTTATTGTAAAATGCACAATCTACTAGAGTATGCCCTCCCAAATTATTCACTCAATCCCTCTCTCCTTTCATTCTCAATAATTCTCTTCTCTTAAGCCCACATCCATGTGACTCAAAGAACAAGAGAGACCCACCCTCATTAAAAAAAATAAAAATATGCATTATCTTTTATTCCTTCAAATAAACTTGATTAGGACTAATCCAAATCGGGGCTTCTAAAACCTATAAATAGAGCCCTTCTCTCCCTTGTAAATCATCACATGATCACACTACACCACACCATTCTCAACACATAGCATACCACTCTTCAAGCCTAGTTGTGTAGAGTGTGTGCATTGTGAGTGCTCTATTCCATCACTACACATAGGTGCATGGAGAAGCTTGAAGTTAGTTATGCCATCTAGAGGAGTGGAGTGATACTATACTCTGCAATCACACTTGTAGCCTACTCTTGTCCATAAATAAGATTCATAGTTTTGGGTGCAATTGTATGTTGCAACTACGACTCTTCTCTCCAAATTGACTTGATAAGTTGGCTCATCGGGTGGTTGAAGGTATATTGTCCTTGAAGTTTGTTGTGCCATTTCATGCTTGGTGGTTTGAGGGCTTGTTGAATTGTTTGCCTAAAAGGTAAATTGTAAGAGGGTGCGCGGTGAGAGGGCTCCCGTGACCCTAAGACAATTTGTGTATTGGCAACAAGGTCAAGTTTTGTGTTGTCCCTCTATTTCTCATCAAGCTTTGTGTGCATCTAGTCTTTAAGGCTAAGACTCAGTTGCTCAAGTTTATTCGTGCTCTTCACCTCTCTCTAGCGTGGTGAATGTTTGTGTTTGGTGTGTGTGGCTATCTTGCATTCCCCTCTCTTTGTGCGTTTGAGTACAAGGAGATATCACGTGTGTCCTAGTTCGCGTCTACAACTAGGTGGTGTCCCTTTTCTTGTTTGGTTTCTGACTGTGGGTTGTTGTTGTCTCTGATTGTGCTTGCCCCAGCCCCAATTCAGCAGCACGGGAGCCTCGAAGGGAGTTTAGAGGCCGATCTTCTTGTTTCCTGCCCCGGACCGCCTCAAATTGGTTCCCCCACGGAGGAATGACTTTGTGCTTATCGTTGTTGTATTGCATGCATGCTTGAATTTTAGCATAATCAAGTAGATTATATGAATCATGAAAACTTGTATGACCGAGTTGAATTTAAAGGCAACAAAAATTGATCTAGAATATGGTTTGGATTAGCATAACATAAGAAAGGAAAAAACATTTCCACATAAGAATCTAGAATTCATGAGACCTTTCAAAACTTTGTGTAGTTAGTTGATGTCATGAGAGAAAAAACTTTTTTGTAACTAATCTTTGTGTCGTTCTAGCATTGACAGACTATGACACGCTATACCTTTGATGATATCCCAATCTTCTTCGGAAATCTAGAAGAAGATGTTGATGATTTTCTTGCTGATTTTAGAATGGTTTGTCGTATCCTTGGTAAAGGGATGACATTGAAAAAGGGGATTTTCTATTGCTATGTCTTAGAGGCAACGCTGAGCAATGGTTTTGGAGTATGTCTTCTCAGATTGAAGATGGGTATACCCAACTTTCCAAAGCTTTGAAGATCAGATTCTCTAAATTTCCAACAACGGAGAAAGCATGGGCTTCATTAGGGAGACTTCAACAACATGGTGAAGACTACTATGCTTATGAGGATATTTTTTCTCGTCAATGGGGAAGATGTGGATTTAGTTCTACATTTCCAGATTATGTAAAAATGGAGCAATTTATTTCGGGTTTGTCTCCTTTCCTAAAGTCTAAGGTTACTTGTAGTGGACCCTCTACCTTTGAAGAAGCGGTCACTATTGCCCGAAGGAAGTTTCACAAGCACTTCTACATCAAAAATGGTTTCCATCATGCTGGAAGAACCAACCATCATGAAAGTGTTTCTATCAAGGAGTCATCTCCTTTGCCATACTTGTCTCCTTCTACTCCGACAAATGTTGAAGAAGTTACTTACATGCCAACTGATTATTCAAGTGCTAAAGTGTGTGGCCAAGACTCAAATGTGAAATCTCTTTCTTCTACCTTTATCACAAGCATGCAAAAATCGACACAAGATATTTCAAATGGCATTGATGATTCAATAATGGATACATCCAACCTTTTGGCAGAGGATCAATTTCTAGTCCAAGCAGACGAAGCTTTTGTGCAACATGACTCTATGGAGAATGAAGACCTTGAAGGTAACCTTGATCTTATGGAATGTTCTGAGAGTGTATCTTGTCTAAAAGAAGAGAGTGAAGAAGAAGATGAGATCATAGGTGGGGAGATCATAGACCACATTGATCATCACAAGATGATTGTGTGCATGGAATGCCAACTCCAAAACAAAGTAGAAGAGTGTGAGTTGAATCCATGTGAGGATAATCTTCAAAGAGTGTTTGAGGATGTTGAAAAGCATTGGTATGACCCATATATACTAAGCATGGAGGAACCTATCATGCAAGAAGCCAGAGTTTTCACAAAATCAAACAGTAATCCATCAACCTTTGAGGTGGTACAATGTGAGGAGTTACAACCTTGCCAAAGGGGGGGCTTAGAAGGGGATGAAGAACATGGCAGAGTAGTAAAAAATAAAATCATACAAGGAAACTATCAGAATGGTATCATTCTCTCCAATGGTGTTTTAGTGGGTGGCTCTTCATTCATGGGACAATCTCTTAGCAAGAAAATCTAAACTTTTGAAGCCCCAATCATCTTCACATTGGGTTTCACCTCTTCAAAGTCAACTTCTCCTCTCTTCACATATACCTTTCATCGGGGGCACCATACCTTCTTAAGTGGAAGAGGACATGAATACTTGGTGATGAACAGATGTTTCCAAACCTTCTACATTTGGTTCTTTGGTGTATGGAGGTCACACATTGTGATGCTTCTGGTCTTCATCATAGTTAAAAAACTTGTTGATTGCTACATGTGGATATTTCATCAATCAGTACCAAAATCTATTCTCTTCCAATGTGTTGGAAGCAATAGAAACCTTCGTCTATTATCTACTTATATGGTAAACTATTTGCAATATTTTCCAATAGTAGTTGGAAGCATGGATCAAGATTTCCTAAATCATGAAGGTCATAGAATTTGTGACTTGATGAGCCTACCCAAGTTGAATGAATTTTATGAGCTACAGTTCACAAATTTCCTCATACAAGCTCTTGAAGATCGTAGTAGATATATCAACTTTACACAGGAGGAAGAGCAACCAATCTTTTATATCACATTCATAGTGATAGATGCAATGATGGACAACAATAGAATCTACAAGTCTCTTCAACCCAAATCAGTAAGTGATTCCATACCATACGTCTCTCTTTGGGAAAGATATTTCAAGATCTTTGATCCTGGGGGGTGCCTATGGAAACTTTCTCAATGGAGGAGGTCTACTCAGTCACTTCATTACATCCTGCTATTGTATCTGGGAACCTTTCATATCACACAAGGTTTTTTAATCATACAACAAAGGTTCTTCAAAGACGAGAGCAGACAAAGACAGACGTTACACAATCTACATGTTGTATGGTCGGATAAATGGTACATGAATGTACCATTATCTAAGGGGGGGGCTAATGATAGACGTTTTTCGGCTTTCCATAATTGCCATAGTAAGCTACCTCACCCTATCAAATCACTCAAACATTTTGGTTATCCCTATCATTTCACTATACATAGGCGTGTGTGAGTTAGGGGACTTTTCCCATATCTTCTTAAAATCCCTTAATTAGCTAGTCACTGGGCTAGTTGAGCCAAAAAAATAAAAAATATAAGTATATTATGGCCCATTGTGTGTAAATATTTCATTGTATATAGGGCCTAAATAAAAGGATTTTTCATAATTATTTTGGTATTTATTTAAATATTTCTACCTATGGTGTGTTATTTATGCTATGTACATTGACTCACCATTAACATATTTTTTCTTACCATTTTGCATACTCTTTATTCCATATAAAAATAATTTCATGCAAGCTTCTCTTATTTTTGGTGTAACTCCATCCCAACAAAAATCCAAAAAAACTAGTTTTATTTATGTGTATATTTTTTCACTATTGTGATTTTTCCTTCCTACATCTATTCTCTTTTACTCTCATAAATTAGAACACCAAAAATATTCATCTTTTTATGTTAGACTTATAATGAGAGAGATTTATTTTGACCCCTTTATATTTTTTCCACCTATATTATTTATATTTGACATGTACATATTTTTTTAGACCCCTCAATATTTGATTTTCTTAGTTGTACTATTCACTTATATCATGATCTCAACAATATCTTCAATTATAAACCTAACAAATAAGGTCAAGGGTATGTGGCATGCATGCATGCACCATGGGGAGCTCACTCTTGGAGGTATTCAAAAGAATCATCCAAAGAAGGACCTTGTGCAATGGAAAAAACAGTCGGTTAAGTTGAATTTTTAAAGATCACATGCTCCCCGAATTTGAAAAGGTGATACAAACAAAAGTTGTAGCTCGTGAGCTGAACTTTCACTTGAAAGTTTTTCATATTTTTTTGAGCTACGAGCTGTGAGCGATGATTTTATTGGTGGACCCCAGTTTGCCCATGCTATGCAGCCACACTCCCTCTTTCACTTTATCATTTTTCTCTTTCACACACACTCCTCCCTCTCCTTCCCACTCCCAAACCTGCAACTCCCATGTCGTAATTCACCCTCTTCACCATTGCCACATCTCTCACATCTCCATAGCCTTCATCCTCCATTTCTACACCATATGTGTCCCCCTTTCTCTCTACATATATGTCCATATTACTATACTCTCTTCATCTTTGTAAAGAACTTCAAAAAATCAGCAAAAATCCAAGGTTAACCTCTGCAAATGTTCAAGGCTTTATCATGAATTTTCCAAGGTTTGAAGATAACATAGCTTCATCGACACGCGTTACTTCGCCATGCTGACCGCTTGTTCTACCGGTGCTGTAAAGAGGTGAATGTCAACTTCTCCAAGCTTCAACCTTGCTTTACAAGCTTATTCCTTCTCTAACTTTTTGTTAGTGCCTGATCTATCAGGGCTTTCAGGGCAGTCATGCTATTACTTTTTGAACTGTAACTAAAACCTTTATCTTTGAACCTTAGGGATAAGTGAACATGGGTATTTTATATTTTGGGGACGTTAGTTGTGTGTCTCGTGAATTCTCAGGACGAGAAGCAGTTATGTCTATGCCTGTTGATGTAGTTGGCTCTCTCCTGCATTAGTTCTGTGTTTTCTGTTGTATTACTGAATAATGATGATGAATGGCACACTATTTTCCCTCTATCTATGATGTTATGTACCTATTTCCTTTGCAGTATGGTGTTTGAAGTATGCAGTTTCCTGCTTCCTGTTTGATATGAATTGTATGTTTTCTGCATTGGTTATTTGTTATGGCAATGTGTGCCTAACATTTGGCGATCCTGCAATTGGTTCAAATTTCGCCTAAAACCATATGGGTGCTAAGGAATGAATCACAGCGGCGACCTGTTCCCTGATAGTGACTATTTGTGGGATTTTGCAAACTGGAAAACACCGGGGGAATATTCTGAGGAGTATGCATCACAATTCTTGAAAGAATTCTACCCACAACTGCCCAGCGAAGTCAGAAATCTCATTCTCAAAAAGGTAGTTACAAAACTGTTACCCTTTGGAGCCTGTAATTTACCTTCAAACTCCAATGTGCATAATCAAAGAATGCTAGTACAGTATTCTAGACAAGGGAGAAGCAGCAATGCATGAGTGAATCAGGGCAGGGGTCCAATGTTCCACAACATTCATATGGAACAAGGTTTAGACTTAGAAGGGAGTTCTCTGCAAGAGGAAGACAAGGAGAAGAGTCAGGTAATGATGACCAAGAAGAACCAGTAGGGGAACTTGCTACAAGGGCAGAAATTGTTGGGGAGGGGACTGAACTGCATGAACCTGAAAACAGGTTGCAGGAAACCCTACCTCCAAACTAAGAAGGCCAACAAACAACTCATCCCACATGAGATCCACTTTTGGGACCATTGGTCAATGTATTGTTAGCGCAAACAGTTTTGAAGTCTCTGTACAGTTTCTCTGCAAATTATGTGCAGTTTGTTGTAGAATGCAGTTTCAATTTTTCAGTTTGCAAAATGCACTTTTAGTCTTTCAGTTTACATACTACAGTTTCAAGTATTTCAGTTTGCAATGCAGTTTAAGCAGTTACAGCAGTTTCAGGGTTTAAAGAGGTATAAATGCTCTCTATTCTTTTGAGGGGTGATTAATGGCAAAGAAGAAGAAGAAAAAGTGTGCTATTTGTCAAAAAGATGGGCACTGTGCAAAGCAATGTCCTTACATGTGCAAGCCATGTCAAAAGGAAGATGTATGTGTCAAATATTGTATGCATAAATTGTGCAAGAAGTCGTATTGGATTGTCAGATCTTTTCGAGATGCATCAGATCATGAGGAACTATGTGATGCACAAGAGGATTTGGATGATTTTTCTAATCTTCTTGACAAGGTGGAAGACTGGCATGAAGGTCGTGAAGGAAAAAGAAGAAAGTCGTGCTCTAGTATGCGCAAGATACAGGTGTTACAAGAAGCAATTGAAGGCTTGACAGAGAAGTATGAAGATCAGTTTCAGGAGGAAGACAAAAGTGATGATGAGTGGGGAGTTACAACACCAATGTTCCCCTTGGTTGGGAACAATCAGGTACAATCATGTTTAACTTCTCCAAATGCACTTGTTGAAAGTCCCAAATCAATGAAAGAAGTTCAAGCACAAAGCCAACCTGAAGAAGTTAAGAAGGTGATGTTGGAAAGGGCAGAAGAAAAGGAGCATCCAGAGAGCCAAAGAAGCCAAAAGGAGCACTTAGTCTCCCAAAACCACACTCCAGATAGACTCAAGGGTTTGCACAATGTTGAAGTACCAACAGTTTTTCAAGCACCTGCAGTTTCAAAAACTGAAGTTTCAAAACCTGAATTTGAATTTTCAATACCTGAAGTTTTTAAACCTGATTTTGATGTTCTTGAATTTGGGATCAAAGTTGTAGATACTCAGATTATTGAAGAGAAGAAGTTGATTCAGGAAGGAGAGTTTGTTCAATGCAAGGGAGATATAGTCTAAAAGATGATGAAGGAAGAAGGAGGAAGCCAGGAGCAACTCATGAGCCAAAGGAGCCAAGAGGATTGCCAGCTATCCCCAAACCTCACATCAAAGAGACTTGTATCTTTGCAGGAAGAGAAGGCGAGTTGCCCAAAAGAAGAATTACTGATTGAGAAGAAGGGAATACAATTGGGAGTGAGTGAGAGAAGACACCAATATCCCATACAAACCCATATACCAACATCTGACATCAATCTTGAAGAGGTTGAAATTCAGAGAGACATCAGATGTCAGCGTAATGCAATGGAAGAGCTGAAGATAGATAAATACATAATGTGTGCTACTAATGAGGATGATGTGTTGAATCAGTTTTTGATGAATCTTGATGAGGAGTATTTGACAGGTGACAGTCTGGAAGGTGTTTGTGTTGATGGAGAAGAGTTTTTTGGAGTTTTGAAGAGTGAAAGCCAATTTCCGAAAGCGGATATGAATTATTGAGGTTGTGAAGACAAGGATCTTCAATTTTAGATCCCTGAATTACCAGTTTTGATACCAAAGGTCCTTGATTTGCAAAGTTTCAGAATTCAGGTCCCTAATCCGCAGATTCTTGATTTGCAAAGAAGTTATGTACTTGAACTTGCTGAATTTCAAAGTCTTGTTCTTTCGCAAGCGAAGATGATCAATAATCTCTCATTAGAGCTAGATAATGAGAGGTATTCAAGTATGGTTGCGGCAAATGAAGCACTTTTCAAAATCAGTCAACTTCAAGAAGAGAAGGCATCATTGATGGTGGAGATTTCTCAGGTTCAAACTGAAGCCCACTTGCATATTTCTTACTGTTTTGAAGCTCATGATGCTCTTCTGAAAGCTATTTTGAACAAGGATAATCAAATTGAGGACTTGAAGCTTCAACTTACTCAAATCAAGAATGTGGAGTTTTCTTCAAATCTTGATGTTACAGAAGGTTTCTTGAATGATGATGTTGTTATCAATGATCTTTATTATGTTGGTGCTTTTACAAATTCATTTGACATGGATATTGGAAGTCCGCTTTTTTTCAATGAAGTTCAATTTACTGATGATATTCTTGATGATTTATACCAAATTTCTGATGTCAATGGTTTTGTTGATGCTGAGGAGATGGTTTTGACTGATGATTATGCAAGTATTTTGGAAGTTCTTGATGATGGTGAAGTGGATTTTCCTGAAGATGGTTCTACATTTCTATGTGATGTTGTTGATGGAGGAGATGATGTTGATATTCTTATATCTCATTGGTTTTATATCTTCATGCTTGATGACATAAGGGAAGGTTTTCAAGGAGCAGAAGTCAAAAGTTTTCAGTTTCAGGGAGATATCACTGATTGGACAGTTTTGCAGCTACTACAAAGTGGATTTCTTTCTATTTTCAAGCAGAAATGTGAGCAAGCCATCTTGGTGGTGTTTTTTATGCGTAAAGGAGAGTTAAATCTGTTAATTTTAAGCCTTGAATCAAATCAGTTTGATGAAGAAGCAGATCAATTTTGGTTTTTCTTGAATCAAGATTTTCAGGGAAATCAATTGATTTGCCATGCGGAGTCTAAATCAGGTCTTCAAGTGTTGCATCTACATACAGAGATATTGGATGTGTTCAAGAAGTGTCTAATGGTTGCAAAGTTTACATCCTACCTTGAATTTTTATTCATTCTTCTTGAAGGGAAACCTGAACCTAACCTTGAACCTAAACCTGAACCTACTACTGAATTTGGATATGTACTTGAATATGAAAATGGGCCTAAAGACTTGAAATCACTTGAAGAAGAGGAGATTTTTCTACTTTGTAGAAGGTATCTCAATTCAACAGATGTGGAGAAAATGAACACTGAAGTGATGGAATACATGAAGGGAGTATGGGAGCATATTAAAGTAAAAATGTATGATGTTGTCAGCAAGCCCTACCAAGTGTTTGCAGAAGAGGAAATGAAGGAGGAAAATGTGTTAATGGAGAAGCAGAATTCTAAGCTCAAACAACAGTGTACTGATCTGACACAGCAGTTGGAGACTTTGAAGGCAGAGTTGCAGCAGCAAGGAGCAAATCAACCTGACTAGGTGATTATTACTAAAGATTCTGACATGTTTGCAGGGATTAAGGATGCAGCTACCATTCAGGAGCATGTTCCTAAAGATTCAGGGGGAGCAGTAATTGCAGGAAAAGATAAAGTTGTTGAAGTGAAGGATCTGGAGGTTGTTGGAGAGGAGCATAGCTTAAAGGATTCAGTTCATAACATTGTGGCTGAGATATTTTCTCAGGAGACAAAGAGTGCTAAGGAAGCAGTTACAGTTCAAGTGGAGGAAGATTTTGAAGAGCCTGACAAAGAAGCTGTGATTGCAGCAACAGTTTTACAGGGAATTGAAGCTAAAGATAACCTGGACGAGGATTTGACTAATCAAGGGATGGGTTCTCACAAGGTTTGAGAAACCTTGCCCACTGCGTGTGCCAGGTGTTAGTGCCTGATTTATCAGGGCTTTCAGGGCAGTCAGGCTATTACTTTTTGAACTGTAACTAAAACCTTTATCTTTGAACCTTAGGGATAAGTGAACATGGGTATTTTATATTTTGGGGAAGTTAGTTGTGTGTCTCGTGAATTCTCAGGACGAGAAGCAGTTATGTCTATGCCTGTTGATGCAGTTGGATCTATCCTACATTAGTTCTGTGTTTTCTGTTGTATTACTGAATAATGATGATGAATGGCACACTATTTTCCCTCTATCTATGATGTTATGTACCTGTTTCCTTTGCAGTATGGTGTTTGAAGTATGCAGTTTCCTGCTTCCTGTTTGATATGAATTGTATGTTTACTGCATTGGTTATTTGTTATGGCAATATGTGCCTAACACTTTTCTCATCATATATCTCACCATTTGGTGAATGATTTTGTAAATAGTTTTTTAGTGATAATTACTAACTACTAACCACTAACCTTATTGTAAAATGCACCCTCTACTAGAATATGCCCTCCCAAATTATTCACTCAATCAATCTCTCCTTTCATCCTCAATAATTCTCTTCCCTTGAGCCCACATCCATGTGACTCAAAGGACAAGAGAGACCCACCCTCATTAAAAAAAATAAAAATATGCATAATCTTTTATTCCTTCAAATAAACTTCATTAGGCCTAATCCAAATCGGGGCTTCTAAAACCTATAAATAGAGCCCTTCTCTCCCTTGTAAATCATCACATGATCACACTACACCACACCATTCTCAACACATAACACACCACTCTTCAAGCCTAGTTGTGTAGAGTGTGTGCATTGTGAGTTCTCTATTCCATCACTACACATAGGTGCATGGAGAAGCTTGAAGTTAGTTATGCCATCTAGAGGAGTGGAGTGATACTATACTCTGCAATCACACTTGTAGCCTACTCTTTTCCATAAATAAGATTCATAGTTTTGGGTGCAATTGTATGCTGCAACTACGACTCTTCTCTCCAAATTGACTTGATAAGTTGGCTCATCAGGTAGTTGAAGGTATATTGTCCTTGAAGTTTGTTGTGCCATTTCATGCTTGGTGGTTTGAGGGCTTGTTGAATTGTTTGCCTAAAAGGTAAATTGTAAGAGGGTGCTCGGTGAGAGGGCTCCCGTGACCCTAAGACAATTTGTGTATTGGCAACAAGGTCAAGTTTTGTGTTGTCTCTCTATTTCTCATCAAGCTTTGTGTGCATCTAGTCTTTAAGGCTAAGACTGAGTTGCTCAAGTTCATTTGTGCTCTTCACCTCTCTCTGGCGTGGTGAATGTTTGTGTTTGGTGTGTGTGGCTATCTTGCATTCCCCTCTCTTTGTGCGTTTGAGTACAAGGAGATATCATGTGCGTCCTAGTTCTCATCTACAACTAGGTGGTTCCCCTTTTCTTGTTTGGTTTCTGGCTGTGGGTTGTTGTTGTCTCTGATTGTGCTTGCCCCAGCCCCAATTGAGCAGCACGGGAGCCTTGAAGGGTGTTTAGAGGCTGCTCTTCTTGTTGCCCGCCCCGGACCGCCTCACTACTATGGCAAAGGTATGTTCGTTCTCTATGCCACAGGAAGATACCATGATTGCCTCAAGAAATCCTATAGGCCTTTCTATGTGCCCATCCGCCAGTTGCAATTTTATTCTAGTTGTTTGTATTGCTGGTTTTCCCCATTTTTCCCATAGCAATTTGGTCACAATGGCAATGCCAGCTCCACTATCAAGTATTGCCTTAGTTTCTATGCCATTATACTCAACTGGTAGGGTCGTGTTGTTGTCTTCACCCTCACAATACTCTCCTACCTTGTTGAGTGGCACTGGTCTAGTGTTGACTTTCTTCGGTTCTGTGTCATTAAGATCGGTTTCGAAGAACTTAAGAAGCGTCCTTATGCCAAATTTTTCAAGACATTTGCCCACTTCCGTCCACATGCTTGGCATGATTTTTAACAATTCTGCCAATGTGATTGTACACTTGACCGGAGTGGTCAACAAGTCTGCCAGGATTTTAGTGTCCAATTGATTTGAACCCCTATTCTCTGAGAAGGTACTCTTCGAATTTCTGATCTTGCCTCATAGTCCCCCATATATGATGGCAAAGTTCTGAGAGATTGTGGTCTGCTATCTTTGGATGCAACTGAACCATTATCCCCTTGAAATGATTTAACGTCCAAATCCCATGGAGTCTTATTCAAGTTCAGCTCCGAGAAAGGCGCTGACTCGACTGTTTTTGTCTCATATTTTTCTTGAGCTTTTCGCACCGTTTCCCATAGCTCTTCAGGCCAATTTTCTTCCACAATAGGCGAATATGGTGGAAAATCATTCAGTGATTCATCAGTGCTATTAGGTACGTCTTTTGCATGCTCTACATCTGGCAAGGATTTAATGTTTTCTATCTTGTCGGGTATCCTTTGTTTGGTTTTGTGAGGTGTTTCATGGTTTGGTGGTTTGATTACTCTATCTCCCGCTTCCATAGGTGGAGGCTCCAGTAAAGCTTGTGGAGTTTCAATCAGCTGTTTGCACATCTCTAGTCTCTGTTTTTCTATCTCTGGATATGGATATGTCATCCACCTTTGCTCTAAGGTCTGTCTGTTCTTCAATCTTGCTTCATATGCTTGCAAGATTGCATCTAAGGGTTCATTGATCTTATCTACCAATACCGACCCTCCTGAGCTTGCACTCTTTGGTCCTTCCGTTGATTTTAGAGAGTCGGACTCTCTTTGCTGTTTAAGTTGTTCTCGAGCTATCATTAGCTCAGCTTCTACATCTTTTTGTTTTCGCTCACGTCTAGCTTTCATTTTCGCTCTTCGTTCTTTCCAAGGATTATTACGACTGACACTAGACTTGTCAGTCTTGATTTCTTCTTGATTTTCATCGTTACTCTTGGGCTGATTTTCATTTTTCCTTGCTTGGGCTCTTGTCAAGACCTTAACAGGAATCGGAGTTTCGTTTTCTGACCCTCCATTGGACGGTAGCGCTCCCAGCATATTCAAGGTAGTTTTTGCTCCTTTGCTCGGGTTTTTGGGGCAATCAGGGATCAAGTAAGTAATTCCACACTCCGTGAAATATGCGTTGACCCTAATGATTTCGTCATGGGGGCAATCCCTCAGCCAATGGTCTCCTCCACACTTGTAGCATGGTCCTTTAGGCTGTTGAGGTGCTCCTGGAGCTCCTCTTTGTTGGTGTGTAATTCTTTGCCCGCTCATGCCTCCATTGGCTATGAACAACAGTGTTCTTTCATCCAGGCTATATCGTCCTTCTCCCGTTGCTGTGCAGCAGTTGGTAGTCCTGTATTTCCTATCATGCTCCATGGTTCTGGTGTAGAGGGTTCGTCCCGTGGATAATAGACAGAGTTTGTTGCATATCCATTGGGCTCGTCGTAGTATGCATGCATAGGTACCAAAGCCTTCTCGTCCGACTCAGTTACTGTGGGTGTGTATCTTATGCCGACTGGTCGTAATCCTGGTAGGGGTGGTTTTTGTCCCAACACTGGTTGTGGTCTTTCTACACCTACAGGTCTTGGTAGGTTGCTAGTATGATATCTAGGCATCGGTTGGACTTAAGGAGATGTCGCCTGAGCTTGTGGAGCATATGGTCGTTCTCTCACATATCCCTTGTTATAATAACACTCCTTCGTTCCATGGTTTGTCCATTTTTGTTCAATCACACACCATTTTGGTTGTGTTAGCTTGTGGTTTGGAATACAAGTTAATCTTTTTAAGCATTTCCTCTACAAGATGCTCTTGGCTTATCGCTACTTCCCCCTTCAGTGTTGTCTTAGCAGACTTGCTCCCGCTTTGTTGTGAGGAAGAATCATCGTCAAGATCCTTGAACTCACCCTCTTTGTAGACCGCACAATTGTCAACAAGGTATAGAGCTTCCTTGGTCAAATAATTCAACGTAGTGCTCCTTTTCATATGTAAGTCCTTTTGAAGATCTGCATTCCTTAGTCCTTGTATAAATATAAGCATAAGTCTGGACTGAGTTGGCAGTTCTTCCACAGGACAGAACTTAACATATCTTTTTAATCGGAGAGCGGCCTTTCGCACGGAATTTATGTTTGAATTTATGGATTTGCGAGATGGTATTATGAGCTATCCCCCTTTGTGAGAATTCCTCGATAAACTCGTCAAACACTTCCTCCATAGACTCAAAGTCTCTTCGCTCCACCGAGTCAAACCATGTAGCCGCATCATCCTCTAAGGTTAAACCGAATCTTGCAAATTGGGTAGGAAAGTCTAGTACCTCTTCAGCTCTAATTACATGCACAAAGGCTGCTACGTGATCTCTTGGATCCTTGCTTCCCGTATATTTCTTGTTTACCCATTTTTGCACTTGAGAAGGTCTAATTCTACGATGGTCTCCAAATCTCATCATGGGATCTCCCCGTCCTAGTCGATATACCTCCTCTGGTCTTCTGTAGTGGCCCGGTTCTTCTCCCAATGGTGCTCCTAATCCATAATTTCTAACAGCTCTCGGGAGAGATGGTTCATCTCTCCGAACTCGTTCTCGGGGTGTTCTTCCAAGCTCACTTGACCCCTGAGTCTTTGGCTTACTCTCTCCTTGATACTGTGCATAGAGTGGTGGTTCTTGTAAATCCCTTAACCCTCATGCGGTTTGATAACCCTCTCGGGTTTGGTCCTGTTCTAATGTAGCACTCTGTCGAAGCCATGCCTGCAGTGATGGCTGAGTAGCTGGTTGGTCCTGGTAGTTGGTCGTGGGTGGTTGGGTAGAATGTGAGGTAGCATCATACTCTTCTGAAAAGGGATTAGTCGACTTGCTAGGGGAGTAGGTGGCTCTTGGTACCTCGTCGGGGCCATAGGTCGATGCTCCCAGAACTGTTGCCTTTTCAACCTCTTCTGGGAGAATACGTTTGTATTCTCGCCCGTATCTGTCAACAAAAACAATATCCTTCCCCATAGCAGTTTCATTAGAAAATAAGTAAAGAACTTTCAATTTGCTTAATTCATTCGGGTAGGGTTCCTTGCATTGAAAGTAAGAGACTATTCCTTCGCTTTCATGCTTGTAAATCCCTACATTCTCATTATAGGTTGGGACTCTGGTTGTTTTCTTATCATACATAAAAAGCGCTCCAGGTCGATCAATGTTAGGAGGCGGTTCTTGGGTTTCTGAAACCATTTTCCCTTTGGCCACGTTATCCCCATATCTGTTGTAATCCTCAGGGTTACTTACTATCAGATAGTGGTTTCCCTTTTCATCTCTGAATTTGTCTCCATCATCGTAGACTCGAATAATCTCTAGTCTCTGAGCCGATCTTTCTTCAATACAGATACACTTGCGTCCCCGATAGTCAAAATAAACTAGGGCTCCCCTCGAGTTAGTTCCTTCCAAGAAGATTGTAGTGAACTTGGTTTCGTTTAAAGGATGTAGGGAGGTGCTCCCCCTTGGCATTGGTCCTTCACCATTGAAACCTACTGGCTGTTGACTCCCCATCATGAAGAAGGAATTTTCTGACGAAGTGTCAGTATCACTTCCCTCTTCAATGATTGGTGCCAATGGGTCTAGTCTCGTCTGAGTTACACTCTCTTCTGTGGACGTGGTGCTAACTTGACTTTTGACACTTTTAGCTCCCGACTTAACAAAGGCTCCGAACCTCAAATACATAAGAATGAAAGTTTTGTTGCAAACTTAAAGCTTACCTGGACTCCTTCTTCCTGTATAGATTTGTGATGACCTCCTTCTGGGATCTACACAAGGATGGTTAGTCTATTCACAAGTGTTTTCCCTGAATTACCAAAAAATCTTTCAAGTATATACAACAACCACTTAGTCAATCTTCTGGTGGTCCAATTTCAATGATGAAATGATGGCTGGGATCTATATAGAGAGTATGTTCTAGCAGTACAGTCACAAAATGCAAAAAATGTATGACTCACTACTTCTTTAGTCTATTGTGATAGACTGACAGTTTGCTCAGCACAAGTCAGTTCAAAATTGTAACTTTACCCTTGGGTTCCAATTACCCTCTATAGCCTATCCCTCAAGTTTTGTGAAGTTTGGACACTTGGGTTGGGTTTTGGTCCCCTTCTACTATTTCAGTCAAAGCTTGATTATCTATCTGACCCTCAGATTGACCTTTAGTGATCTAAATGCCTTGAATTTTGGTGTGTCTGCTGTTTAGGCCCTGATAAAGCTCTCCCTAGGGAAAATTTGAAAGAAAATTTCCCTAGCAGAAAGTTCCTTGGTCTATCGCGATAGACTGACCTCTTTCTTCATTTTAAGATTTTTTCCAAAGTTTTCCCCACAGTTAGTTTAGTCTCCCCTTGTGTAGTGCATTGACCAATTTTGGCACTGTTTGGACATCTGGTCAAAGACTTCTTGCCCTTGTCTCTGAATCCAGAATTCAAACACCAGTTTTGAAGTTTTGGGGTCAAATTGGTGTTCAAATTCACTCAATTTTTGTGAGTAGCCTTGTATTGATGTGTTAAGCTTGTGGTGTAAGGGTTTTTTGCTTGTTGCTAGACAAACACTACCTTCACCAGTCTATTGCGATAGACCAGGCAGTGAGCAATAGGGACTCAATTTTTTGTCTGTTTTTGCATAGTCTTGTTCCCTGTGCCCATACAAGTCTATCCCCCAAGTTTTGTGAAGTTTGGACATATTTTGACCTCAAACTCAAGCACTTCAAAAATTTCTTTTTTCTCTAACAATTCACAACTCCATTGCACTTGAAGTGATGAAAATTTGATGACACTGCATCTTAAACTTGTGCACATCAGTCATACCTCATGACACAGTCAGTTTACCCTTGGCTAATGGTTATATCTCATCTTGGCCTCTTTTAGGTTCACTTAGTGTTTCCTTATGACAATCACCTGTTTCTTTTTCTTCTTTTTTTTTCTTTTGTTGGTTTTGGTCACAGTTTTTATGTTTTCTCGAGTGTTGAATCATAAATTTCAATGTCGACTCTTTTCACCCCTTTCAAGGGTATATGAGGTGGGTTTTGCTTTCAAGGCAAGAAAACAGCCTTATTGTTTCTTCTTTTTGTTTGTTTTTTGTGGTTTTACAGCGTTTTTCTACTCTATTTCTTCACAAGTATAACAAGCACTCAAAACCAAATACCATAACTCCTCATTATCCTATTTAACTAAATCTAACTAGTCGCAGACCCTCGGCAAGACACAGGCTTCCTGGCTATCCACTAGACCTCAGGATACTCTATCCTGGATCTTGTTCTAAAAGTTTAAGCTCTCTCTAGTCAAAACTAAACTAAGCTAACCATCACACGAGTGACGTAGATCTCCCTACTTAAGGTCTTGTGTCCCCGGCAGCGGCGCCAATGTTTTAGGGCTTAACTACTCCTCTGTTCATACTCACGAGCACGACACAGACAACATACTTATCATCCGATGACACGACTAACCCGTAGGTACACGTAGGCAATCTCGTTAGCTTGTCAGGCTGAGACCAATCTACACATACGCACTTTTATGATGCATCAATCACTAACCCTGGTAGAATGCAACCCACCCTATCCCTTAACTCTCACAACACAGTTTACACGTCCAATGAACTCAGAATCGCATCAAACTTACTAGGCACCATCCTCTCACTAGGACATACTTACCTATAAGTCTAATCTCACCAGATTTGAACCCTAGCTATCTTGAATGCTGTCGCGATAGACCAACAGGTCATAATCCAAAAGTGGGCGAAACTTAAGTTTATCAGTATCTATGTGTAGCTAATCTCTTTCTCATTCCATGAAGCACTTGCTTATTGAAAACAGACACCGTTTGTGCTACTTACAAGCAAAACAAGCTCGAGGAAGAATCATTCGTGATCAACTCGAAACGGCAAATGCGTGGCGTGGGCGCGTAGCTCTCGGAGAGACTATCGCGGTGGTGTGGTCGTGTCGTGAATCCGGTGAGGGAGAAGCGCGTAGCGAAGAGGATAAGACACACTCACTCTCTCTGTCTCTCTCTCTCTCTCTCTCTCTCTCTCTCTCTCTCTTAGACTCGTACGACACAGGATTAATTTAAATGTTATTCAAAAAATGGTTCTAAGGTGACTTTTATACTTTAGTCACCTTAGCTCAAAAAATGTACATGGGGTTCTCTTGCTCATGATTACAAAAGTAGGAATAATTCTGAGTCCTGACTAACTGACTAATATTTACATAATCCAGATGAATGGATCAAATTGATAAGACATCTTTGACATAAAAAATGGAATTTGATATGCTTTACAAATAGGCTCATTACAACAGTTGGACAAATGGGGCTCCAACACATACTCTACAAGAGGCAGGTACTTCTTGCATTGAAGTTCATTGTTTGTCAAAGAGCTTGGTTTGCATCATGAAGTTCTTGAGGCTTTGTGACCCATTTGTGGGATGAATGGAGTCCCCAAGAGATAGTGTTTCCACTTGTTTAGGACATATAGAATAGCTAGTAGTTCTTTTCCGTATTTGCCCAATACTCACTTATCAAAGTTGATTCTTTGACTCTCATATGCTATGGCATGCCCCCCTTGAAGCAAAATAGATCCAAGGCAATTACACATTGGACCCAAATGGCTTTGAGAGATCTAGTATTGTGATCACACGTTGAGAGATAAGATTCTCCTTAAGCTTCTTTAAAAGATTCTTGCACTTTTGCAGTCCATGAATACTTAACGTTCTTTTTTGTTAAGTCATGTAATGGGCTTGCTATTAGTGAGGATTTTTTTTTAAAATGAAGCATCTATAGTATGCACACATACCTATCAAGCTTCGTACCTCCTATAGATTCCTTGGATTAGGCCATCCTTTTATTATCTCTAACTTCGTTGGATCCATACGGGTCATCTTTAGAGATAATGTGACCTAAATATTGAGTCTCTTGTAGGAAAAATTCACTTTTCTTTTTATTGATGAAAAGCTTATTCTCTCTCACAACTTGAAAGATTACGTGGAGGTGTCGCTTGTACTCCTCAAGAGAATTTGAATGGCCATAAGATTTTTGTCCATCATGAGTTTGAATGTGTCTAGAGAATTTGTCAGGCGAAAACATATAGATTATCAAATAGATCTTCTACCCGCGGCACGCGAAATCTATTTTTGATAGTAGTCTTATTTAGTGCTCTATAGTCGATACACATGTGATAATGTTGTCTTTCTTTTGCACTAAAAGCAATGGTGAACAAAATAGAGAGGAGCTAGATCTCACCATCCCCTTTTCCACCAATTCATGCACTTGCCTCATGATCTCCTCTTGTGAAACTCAATAAGGAGGCTTGTTAGGTAGTGAGCTCCCTGGTAGGAGCTCAATTGCATGGTCATCATACCTCATTTTAGAGGTAGCTCACTAGGGATGTCATCAATGAGAAACATCTTGGTGTTCATTTAGGAAATTAGACAACTCTAATTCCTCTTGATTCCCTTTATTGCAAGGATGTGGTGTTCCCGGACTCATTAGCATCTATGTACATTCTCTCTTTCCTGTAGGTGAAGTAGATTCTCCTTTCAAGGAACTTCATGTTGGAAGCCATGCGGTTAATACCATGGTGCCCCAATGATAACATTCTCATGTTTGAGAGGGGAGATGAAGAAATCATTTTTGTCCACATAGATTTGGAAATAAAGCCTTATTTTTCCAATTAAGGAAATAACTGAGACGTCTTGTCCCTTGTTGATAGCTCCATTGGCTTTCAATGCATCTGCCATCTTGTGCGCTTGTATGCCTAGCTTGGTGGTCAAGTTTGTGGATATGAAGTTGTGAGTTGAACCAGGGTCAGAACCAAGGTCAAAAAAAAAGAAGGCATCAAGCTCTTGCATCTTTCCCCAAGCATAGGAAAGGAGAAATCCTTGGCAATGAACATCCTCTTTTGGAGCTTCAAACATAGAGGCTCTAGGAGTCTCATTGCCGGCAATTCTCTTGGGGCAATGATGATAACCATGGCCATGCTCCCCACACTTAAAACATTTGTGGTCCTTACAAAAGGCTTCTAGATCTTTAGAAGAGAGTTTATAGTTGTTGAAATAGCCTTGGTAAGAATTTTGGGCATTGGTTTTCCCTTGACATCACTTTTGTCTTTATTTTCCATGGGCTTGACATTCCGTCTAGCCCCTTGTTGGAAATTGATGCGCAAAGAAACCATGCGAGTTGACATACTCGGCCATCTCTTTGGGTAGTCCCGCACAAATTGTTTCTTTTACACGGCAAAGTCTATCTTTTAAAAGACAGTAGCCTTGAGATGTAAATCCCAAAACTTGGACACATATTTGTGGATAGAATCATGAGGGAGAAGCCTCAAACTATGCCATTCGGTGAGTACTTTGTCCTTCGCATCACTTGCAAGGGATTGCTTCATGATGGAAACTCGTAGAGTTTTCCATGTCTTTGGGGCTTCACCGTTGCCATGAAGGCTAGCTCAGCATTGACGAGTCGATTTTTGGAAGTGCATAGCTTTGAGGACTCTGTGAAGCCCTCGTCTCTAAAGGACACATCAATTTGTTGGATGAAGGCCAATACTTTGTCACTAGCACCAAAGGTGCCATCATAGGTGCGAAATTAGATACTCTTTCCTCCCTCTTTGAACTTCTTGAGCTTTTGTGACCTTCGCCTGCAGGATAAGATTTGCGATGTCCTCCCCTCTTGTATTCTCTAGGAGAATAAGTATTGCTTTTGTCGAAAGAGGAGGAAGGTGAAGAAGAAGGAGAAGAGAGTGACCTCTTTCTTGCCTTTTTCTTCCTTTGTTTCCTCTCTTCCTTTTTGAAGTGACGAGGAGAAGGTCTATGGGTTAGTTGTTTCCTCTTGGGAGGAGTTGGCAATTGTTTAGTCCACCTTCTTTGTGGAGCCACATCTATGCAGGAATTTAGGGATTCATTACTTTCTTGATCTTTGGATTCCTCCTTTCGTATGGGAGAGAGTCTTCTTTTGGGGGTCTCACCAAGAGGCCTCCTAATCGCTCTCTACTCTTGGAGAGGAAAGGAAATCCCATAAGCACGAAGTTGTTGAGTAACATCGGCTTGCAAAGAGGGGTTGCCCATAGCTTGTTGCAACCTAGTGACAAGATAATTAACAAACATGGGGGCATCATCATTAGCACCTACATGTGCAAAATCAAAGTTATCAATGTTCATTCTACTCTCTTGGTTATTGTAATGGGTGACAGCCTTCTCATACAAAGGTACGAGGAGATTGCTTCAAACCATACAAAGCTTTGTTACATTTGAACACTTTATCTTCCTGGCGTTTAATTAACATTGGTTTTGTAATTGGACACTTAAGTGTCCTGAGACACTAAAGTGTTCTGTTTTCTTTCCATGTTTTGGTAATTTATTTGTCAAGGTAGAAAGAATTTTTTTACACCTTGCTTCTACCATAGGTTGGTTATGAGGGAAAGAAAATATTGGATTTTTCTCCATGTCAAAATACAATCTCTATGGAGAGAATTATGGTAAGTTCCAAGTGATAAATTTTAGTAAAATTTCAAGTTGTTTTACCAAAAGAATTATAAAATTATTATATCTTTTTGTAGAGATGGCCTTTTTTATGTTTATAAAAGCCAAGTGTTAGTACTTAGTGTTACAAAACAATGGAATGCCCTTCAAAGACTAGTTTTCGAGTCACATGCAACTTATAGACATAATTTTAAACTTGAGCATGTGCTAAATTAGAGCATAATTTTGGTCGTCCAGAGGTCCCCTCATGGAATTGGTGCTATTCTAGTGCAGTTTAACAACTACAAATGACTTTATATGTTGAAACCAAGAAAGTATGTATTTTTTCGACTCCCTAACTCAATTCAATCTTGTTGTTTGAACTCTATTTTGAATTTTTCATTGTGCAAAAACTCTTGAAAATCTTGAGTTCTCTATAATAACTGTAAGGTTTTCAGTTTCTGAAACCTTAAAGATTGTATAAAGCTTAATCAAACTGATATGATTCTTGAAAAACCAATGTAGAATTGTCCGACCGTGGCAAATATTGGTATTTTGGAATCTTAAGCACAACAAACCCTAGGCTATGATTTTTCAGAACAAAATTCCGATAAAAATTGGAAAAGTTACGGGCCTTGAAAGATTACACTATGAATTTAATTAGTTAAGTAAAATTGGACGGTTTCAATAATTATTATAAATAAAGACTTTCTTATCCTAAGGTTCTAGAAATTAACTGATATTTCCCATTTTCATCATTAAAAATCAAAAAATTTAGTAAAAAGCAATTCTGTGTATTTGGCGGATTGTGTGGGGTAATGATGAACTCTCCCAGACTAGATTTAGCAGCAAGGGGCGTTTTTTGACCTGTAGGGCTGCTTGGGATGCAAGTTATTGCCATTTTCCAGCATGTGAGTGCCCAAAAAACCTATAAATATGACCCTTGCTTCACAATTTTAGACAGACTCAGAGCCTTGACACTCTCTCTCTTATCTAGAGAGACCGCTACGCAAAAATCAGCTCTAGTTGATTAAATTAAATGGTAATTAGCCTAATCCTTCTTAATTAGCAAAGCTAGGTTAATCTATTTTCTTAATAAATTAAATATTAATCCTATTTATACTTAAAAATCCTCTCTTAATTAAATATTCTCTGTTGATTGTTGTAATTAAGCTTAGGAATATTAAGCTATTTAATTATTATATCATTTTAGGACTGAAATTATCCATATTAATCATAAATTAATGGAAAATATATTAATTAAGTTTAGATTAAGTTGAGATAATTATCAGAGCTGCATTATATTACTATTAAGCTAGAAAAATTATCTTAATATTTTTTGAATAATTTTACTAGTTAATTAAGCAGAATTACACTATTTTTTAGAGAAAAATAAAGGGGAAAATAATCAAATTGATTCAAAATTCTTTGAGTTATTTATCAGAGGTTAATCACATTTTAGAAAACCGTTGATAATTATGCTAACCTTAGATAATTTTTTTACCTAATTTTTTAGTAGAATTACACTATTTTAGGACAAATTAAAAGAGGAAAATAGCAAACTGATTTAAAATGCTTTGAGTTATTTATCAGAGGTTAATTAGATCTTAGAAAACCCATGATAATTATGTTAATCTCAGATAATAAGTTTACCTAATTATCTTAGCAAAATTACACTGATTTTATGACAAATTAAAAGAGAGAAAATAGAAAATTGATTTAAAATGATTTGAGTTATTTATCAGAGGTTAATTACATCTTAGGAAAACCGTGAAAATTATGCTACCTAATTATCTTAGCAAAACTACATTGTTTTTAGGACAAATTAAAAAGGAAAAAATAGCAAATTGATTCAAAATGCTTTGAGTTATTTATCAGAGGTTAATCACATCTTTGAAAACTCGTGATAATTATGTTAACATCAGATATTTAGTTTACCTAATTATCTTAGCAAAATTATCTTATTTTTAGGACAAATTAAAAGGAGAAAAATAGAAAATCGAATTGAAATACTTTGAGTTATTTATCAGGGGTGAATTACATTTTAGGAAACCTCTGATAATTATGTTAACTTGAGGTAATTAGTTTACCTAATTATCTTAGCAAAATTACACTATTTTTAGGACAAGTTAAAAGAGAAAAATTAGAAAATTGACTCTAAATGCTTTGAGTTATTTATCAGAGGTTAATCACATTTTAGGAAACCCGTGATAATTATGTGAATCCCAGTTATTAATTTACCTAATATTTCTAGCAGAATTATACTATTTTTGGAATAAATTAAAAAGGGCAAAATTGAAAAATTGATTCTAAATGCCTTGAGTTATTTATCACAGGTTAATCGCACCTTAGGAAACCTATGATAATTATGTTAACCTTAGATAATTAATTTACCCTAATTATCTTAACCGATAGGAATTATAATTTAGTAAAGCTAAATATAAAATATTCATGAAATATAAACTAAGCAGAAACCTAGTCAATTGGCTTTTCTAATTAAATGGTAATTATGGGAAATTACTTATAGTACAAGTAAGATATAGGAGGAATATCTCATCCAATTAACTACCAAGGATACCTACTTACTCCAAAAAATCCTTATTTTTTGGTAAAAAGAAAAAAAAAGATTATTCAATTAAACTTCTAATCGATTAAGTCTTTTTATAAGCCTACCGACATGGCTCCAAAGAGAACTAGAGGAAATCTTCTTACCGAGGAAAAGGATATTAGCAACAAAAGAAATAAAGCCACTAATGACCATGAGGCTGGGACTAGCCATAGGCCAACGGAGGAAAGTCTGCAGGCTCCAGCCCAGCCGCACATAGACGAGCAGTCTTAGGTGGATTTCTATTTCGTTCAATTAAATGTTTTAAGGTTCATTTTTAATCTAGCATTGCATACGTAAGAAGTAAGTAAGAATCAGGAAAGGAATAATTGACCAAAAATGGAAGGTAACTTCCAACGTGCATTTGTTTATAATGTAGGAAAGAATTGTTTGGGTTAAAACTGATTGAATTAGGAAAGATATGATTGATCATCCTTAAGATAGCTTGTCTCAAGACACCTCCGACTCCTTGGTATAAATTGATGAATAATGATTGTCTTTCTAGCCACGGATAAGTCGATTACCCCCATGAACGATGAGTTTCTACTCCGTGTCATGTCTTGATGTTTCTACATAAGTTAGGATACCGCTTTTTATCATAGGGGAGACGCTCGGTTGTATGGCCAATTGGTTTGGTGTATGGGCACCCGGAACCTTGGGTGGGGGTTTATCTACTCTGGATTATGAATAAGGAATGGGTGCCGTTTTTTTCACCCTTAGGTGGTCTTGAGACAAGAAGAGTACCGGTCTAGCTATTATGGACAATGTTTTGATTGACAGTGTCGTGTCTTAAGTTTAAAGATGGTTGTTTGCTAAAAGAATTTTTTCAATACTGTTTTCAAGGGCTGTTTTAATAAAATCCTATTATGAAAGATAAAAAGAATCATTATTTTAATTGTGATAAGAACGTGGTAGTAATTAAATAGCAAAAGAATCATGTGTGAGTGTGGGGTGGTAAGTGGGGATTGACTAAGGTTGTCAATCATGGACGGGTGGACCTGATTAGTCAGGTAACTATCCATCCCTATGCACTAAAACGTTTAGAAAATTTTTCACTTGGAAGAGGAGTCCACCAACGGCTGTGCCCTCACATCTGTTAGGGGAAACAAAGAGTTGGTTGAAGATACCTTAGCCCAATTGTGGCAGTTATAGGGCCGAAATAGTTTTTTGGACTTTCAATACGTTGTCCCATTTTCACTGCGAGACAGGACTAGGTCTTCTTCTAAGGCTATAGACCCAAGCCATTGTCAATGGTTCCTTGGATTTTTCTTGTTTAGAGACTCTGATTTTTATCAGACCTAGAGACCTGTCAAGGATCCCATCCCGATCTTGGTATTGGCAGGTTGGGAACCTTACAAGTGGTATCAGAGCGTGTGTTAATTAAAGTCTTGGACCTAGGGAAAAGTTAAGGTGTTAGGTTGAAATAAGTGATCTTGATAAATTCCAGTAAAGAGATATTTGATTAAAAAGAGGGAAAGAAAGAAAGAAAGAAAGAGAATTATCCCCCATCTTTGCGGGAAGATTTCCATTAGGCCTGTATGCAAATCCATGGATTTCAACGTAAGGTTTATGAGAGATTGCCTATCCCGACACTATTCAATGCGAAAAAGTGTGATGAAGTGGCTAGATAAGGGACTTTCTCCTTCTACTTGGAGGATCAACTGGTCAAGATCTGGTGGAATTTTCTTCATTAATGCGGGAGAGTTAGAAGGTTTAGAACTAAATATGAAGAGACTCAATTGGGCCAAAGATCGTCAAGTGATGAAGTATACTTTTTCATTGGAACGGAGAATCCAGAGGAAAACCTTGTAATAGGTGATGTCCAAGTATCACAAAATCAGTTGGTGTTTGATCAAGTGTCTAAAGTAATCTACCCAGGTAGAATTAGACCCATAGGTGTAGGCCCTAGTTTTAATGGACCAAAAGATGTTGTATATTTTGATCCTATATTTGATCCACCCAAAGTCCATAAGATTCTAGTATAGGGTTGTCGTCACCCTTGTACATAGTAGGAATAGCAAGAGGAGCAAGGGCTTATGCAATCATGGGAGAACCAACCTTATGAATGAGGAAGATAAAAGAGCCACTCGCTTGGCCATAGTTAGCAATCCTAGAGCTTTGTAAACCACAAAAATATCAATAATGAAAAACTTTGAGTTACTTATATATTATAATGGTATACTTGATTTTCTTTTCTAAAATTACTTAAGGAATGTAAAGTTAAGTTAGTAATCACAAAATTAAGGATTGATCTAGCAAATGAGACAGAGGTTCCCGATAATATGAAAAGAATTTGAATTTTGAGAATGAGATAGTTATCAAGAAACCAACTCACATTCTTTGTGCACACGATAGCCTTCCTTGGAAAATGACCTAGATATGAAAGTATTAAGGTACGATACTAATAGGAAGCCGAAAAGAACTCTTGGTATGATACTTCTTAAAACCCTTTACATATTGTTGGTCAACCAGGTTAGAGCATAGAGGGGGTACCTCTGGTGCAATGGTGGAAGCTTGTGACGAATGCAGATTTCTCAGAATGGCAAGAACACGCCGAGTGCATTCAGATTGGAAAAGCTGAAATACATGATACTTGTCGAATGTTGATTGCTCTGAATGGTCAGTTAGAACAAGCACGTTCATATTGACAAAGTGGATATATGGATCTTTTATGGAATTGATTTAACCTGGTTTTTGAGATGATACAAATGTGTAATGGTTTTTAAGATGGGCTTAACACTAAGAGTTTCTTGAAGAAAAATTGGTTAGCAAGTAACTCCAACCAGAAACTAGAAAGAACTCTTAGAGTAATCAGTAACATTTGGTAAAGTGGAAAGGTGATCCCTTCGAAGATACCACTTGGCAGGATGAATTTCTCTTCTCAAAGATTTTTCCAATTTCGGTTGAGATGAGGGCATCTCAAATTCTTAAGTTGGGGTGACTGTAAGGTTTCCAGTTTCTAAAACCTTAAAGATTGTATAAAGCTTAATCAAACTGATATGATTAATGAAAAAGCAATGTAGAATTGTCCGACCGTGGCAAATATTGGTATTTTTGGAATCTTAAGCACAGTAAACCCCAGGCTAGAAATTTTCAGAACAAAATTTCGATTATATTTGGAAAACTTACAGGCCCTGAAAGATTACTCTAGGAACTTAATAAGTTAAGTAAAATTAGATAGTTATAGTAATTATTATCAATAAAGACTTTCTTATCCTAAGGTTCTAGAAATTACTGATATTTTCAATTTTCATAATTAAAAATCAGAGAAATTAGTAAAAATCGTTATGTGTATCTGGGGGGCTGTGTGGGGTAATTTAGCAGTAGGGGGCGTTTTTTGACCTGTAAAGCTGATTGGGATGGAAGTTATTGCCATTTTCCAGCCTGTAAGTGCCTAGAAAACCTATAAATATGACCCTTGCTTCACAATTTTGGACAGACTCGGAGCCTTGACTTACTCTCTCTCATCTAGAGAGACCACTACACAGAAATCACTAGAGATTAAGCTCTAGTTGATTAAATTAAACGGTAATTAGCTAATTAAAAGGGAAAAATTAGCAAATTGATTCAAAATGCTTCAAGTTATTTAACACCTTAGGGAACCTGTGATAATTATGTTACCCTTAGATAATTAGTTTACCTAATTATCTCCGTAAAATTATATTATTTTTAGGGGAAAATAGTAAATTAATCCAAAATCTTTTGATATAATTATCAAGGGTAGAACACACCTCAAGAAATCCGTGATAAATATCCCAATCTCAGATAAATAGTTTAAATACTTATCTTCATTAAAAGTAACCGATATTACGTATAAAATAAAGAAAGAAAATTAGTAAATAAATTTATCTAATTACCAAATAAATACCTGAGATCCAAAATCATTATTGAAGGTTGGAAAAATTACCTCATCATAAATGGTTGGTATAACAAATTACCCTCAGTAAAACTTTGCCTAAATTAGACCATAAGTATAGGAGGGAAAGGTTATAAATCAAATTTATGAAAATTCCTAAAAATAAAACATATCAAATTACATTTTAGGGTGAGTAACCCATTAGCTGATAGGAATAATAATTTACTAAAGTTAAATATAAAATATTCATGGAATATAAACTAAGGAAAAACCTAGTCAATTGGCTTCCCTAATTCAATGGTAATTATGGGAAATTACTTATAGTACAAATAAGATACAGGAGGAATATCTCATCCAGTTAACTATCAAGGATACCTAGCTACTCTAAAAATCTTTATTTTTGGGTAAAAAGAAGAAAAAAAAGAGATTATTTAATTAAACTTTTAATCGATTAAGACTTTTTATAAGGCTGTCGACATGGATCCAAAAAGAACCAGAGGAAATCCTCTTACCGAGGAAAAGGATATTAGAAACAAAAGAAATAAATCCACTAATGAACATGAGGCTGGGCCTAGCCATAGGCCAACGGATGAAAGTTTGTAGGCTCCAGCCCAGCCGCACATGGACGAGCAGTCCCAAGTGGATTTCTATTTCGTTTAATTAAATCTTTTAAAGTTCATTTTTAAGCTAGCATTGCATACGTAAGAAGTAAGTAAGAATCAGGAAAGGAATAATTGACCCAAAATGGAAGGTAGCTTCCATACGTGCATTTGTTTATAATGTAGGAAAGAATTGTTTGGGTTGTAGGAAAGAATTTTTTGGGTTAAAACTGGTTGAATTAAAAAAGATATGATTGATCATCCTTAAGATAGCTTGTCTCAAGACACCTCCGACTCCTTGGTATAAATTGATGAATAATGATTGGCTTCTAGCCACGGATAAGTCGGTTACCCCCATGAACGATGAGTTTCTACTCCGTGTCATGTCTTGATGTTTCTACACAAGTTAGGATACCGTTTTTTATCCTAGAGGAGCCGCCCGGTTGTATGGGCAACTGGTTTGGTGTATGGGCACCTGGAACCTTGGATGGGGGTTTATCCACTCCGAGTTACGAATAAGGAATGGGTGCCGTTCTTTTCACCCTTAGGTGGTCTTGAGACAAGAAGAGTACTGGTCATGGTTATTATGGACAATGTTTTGATTGACAGTGCCATGTCTTAAGTCTGTTTGTTAAAAGAATGTTTTCAATACTCTTTTCAATGGCTGTTTTAATAAAATCCTGCTATGAAAGATAAAAGGAATCATTATTTTAATTTTGATAAGAATGTGGTAGTAATTAAATAACAAAATAATCATGTGTGAGTGCGGGGTGATAAGTGGGGATTGACTAAGGTTGTCAATCATGGATGGTAGACCTGATTAGTCAGGTAGCTATCCATCCCTGCGCACTAAAACGTTTAGAAAACTTCTTCACTTGGAAGAGGAGTCCACCAGTGGCAGTTGTGCCCTCACATCTGCTAAGGAGAAAAAAGTATTGGTTGAGGATACCTTAGCCCAATTGTGGCAGTTATAGGGCCAAAATAGGTTTTTGGACTTTTAATACGTTGTCCCGTTTTCGCTGTGAGACAGGATTAGGTGTTCTTCTAAGGCTATAGACCCAATCCATTGTCAATGGTAAAGGTCTACTCCTTGTATTTTTCTTGTTTAGAGACTCTGATTTTTATCAGTCCTAGAGACCTTTCAAGGATCGCATCTCGATCTTGGTATTGGCGGGTTGGGGACCTTACAATAACATTGAAACCAAGGTTTTAGGTGCCCCAATTGTGTATGCATCATGTACTTTGATACATTTAGTTAATCCACGTGGAAAGTTTGATATTATTTGAGGTTTTGAATGCTTGTGTCTCAAGAATGAAAATATCAAAGTTTTCCCTTACGTAATTTTGAATATTTAAAATGATACAATAATTTTTGCATACCAAAGCCCTTACACTTGCCACCTTGAGTCCTCAATGGAGAGGGTAAGCAATGTATCACTTTCTAAAACTCACAAATACATCAAAAACATATTTTTCTTTGTATAGAACGATATGTTTGAAATGGCAATATCAAACACGTACAACTTTCTATTATTTTATATAGTCTTAAAGTGATTTTTCTTTCACATGAAACTTTCAATTATCTATAGCACAATTGTTGAAAAGTCACGTTAAATTTTCTACAAGGTTGCTTCAATTTTTCTTGAGCTTATAAAGTTGATTTCTTCAAAGCATCAATTGCAGTCTTACGATGGTCAACTTGAAGAGTATAGTTCTTGATCATCGTAGATTCTAAAATGCAAGGATATATTTTTAAAAGACCCTCTAGCTAACATATTTAAGCATATCAAGAGGGTTTTCTTAAATACATTGTCTAATGCAAGTAGCATTTTATTTAAATTTGTAAAAAAAAGGACACTTATGTGTCCTTTTTTGGTACCAAACTAGTGTTAATGAAAAAACCAGGAGGTTGTGTTACATGAACTTCCTCAAATATGTCAGCATTCAAGAGAACAATAACAATGTCTGATTGATATGCATCCCAACCAAAATGAGTTGCCAATGCACATAGAAAAGTAGTCATACAACAAGTGGGAGAAAAAGTCTCTTCATAATCTACGCCTTTTTGTTCTGCATAACCCTTTGTAATAAATCGAGCCTTATAGTGATCAACCTCACCATCCAACTTGCGTATCAACTTGTAAACCCACTTCGTACAAATGGCCTTTTTTCAAGGAGGCAAATCACATAAAGTCCACGTGTCATTTTCTATAAGTGCATCATATTCTCATTGCATAGCAACCATCCAATTTTTTGAATTTTGTGCTTCATCAAAACAAAAGGTTCTTCAATATCACATAAGCTAGAAACAGACAAATCATAACAATCTGATGCATAATATGCATGGTGAGAACTCGAATCAGTATGATTAGACAAAGATGCATTCAATTTACTTTCACGCAAAGTATGCACCAACCATTTTGGAAGACCTCTAGCCTGCTCATTCTCATCCCTTTCCTCATCAAGTACATAATGTACATCTGCATTAATAATGGGCTAACTCTATAACATTTGTAGAAACCCCCATAGGTGATACATTTGCCTCATTGGAATATACATTCAATCCGCCATTGAAAAGAGGCAAAAAAAGTATCATAAATGTCCTGTGAGCTTACATTACTATCTGTAGTACATGACATCAAGGGTAGAACAAAATCTTCGACAAATACAACATCCTGTGAGACCAAGATATGATTTATTCAACCTGTAACCTTTGCTTTCAGCACTATAACCAACAAAAATGCATTTGACAGCCTTATCATCCAATTTTTTGTGCTGCATTTGTGGAACCAAAGCATTAATCAAACAACCAAAAATGTGCATGTTCTCAATAGAAGGATTTCTATCATGCCATGCTTCATGAGGAGTCAAATATTGCAAAGCTTTTGTAGAACACCTATTATGTACATAAGTGGCACACATGATGGTCTCAAGCCAGAACTAATGCGGCAAAGCTTGACTTTTGACCATACATCATGCCATTTTTGTAAGCGACCTATTTTTCCTCTCAGCAACACCATTTTGTTGAGGTCTATATGGTACTTTACATTGGTATTTTATACCACGAGTAGACAAAAATCCATTGAATTCATGAGACATATACTGCCTCCCTCGATCGGAACAAGGGTGTCCATAGTACATTTTGAGACATTTTTAGCCATAGACAAAAAAAATGAAACAGATAAACACTTCAAACTTTTCTTTAAGCGGATACACCCATGCATGCCTAGATTAATCATCAATGAAAGTCACAAAGTAAAGGTAATTGTCCAAGGACAGAGTTTGCATGGTCCCACAAACATCACTGTGCACAAGTTTCAACGTGCATGTAGCCCTAATTGAACCATCCTTTGGAAAATTCGAGCAATTATAGATATAGACTTCTTGATCCCAGGTGCAGACAATGCATTAACAAGTGTGAAAGAACTGCCATTTGTAGTAATAAGCACAATCTTTCCAAGTCCCTTAACCGGATAAGAGGCATTGTTAGCACAAATGGCTGAATTCCTAAGAGGGACATCCTCGAGAGAGGTAAACAAGTCACAATGTGAGGTAATGTGCTTTGTAGCACCACTATAAAAATACCACATATGTGAATTTGTAGCAACTGACATGCATGCATCATGGATAGCAGGATCATAAGTACACTCTATACTAAAATCCAACTCTGCATCTACATCAACATCACAATCTCCTTTCACAAAAGAATCTACAATAGCTGCACTTGTATTGGACCCTCTAGTTGATCTAGCCTCTTTCTTCTTTGCCTCCTTGACCTTCAAGTTTGGACATTGCTTGATCAAGTGACCATTAGCTTTACAATAATGGCAACACATCTTCTTTTTCCCCTTTTCACCAAAATTCCCATACAATTTTTTGCTAATAGAAGCAATAGGAACAGGTGATTTACCACTCAGAATTGGCTACATTATTGTTACCACCTTTTCTTTGAGAAGCAATAAAGGCATGTTTAACTGCATGTTGTTTAGCCTTTTTTTTTGGAAAGTGACTTGCAACATTAATGTGCAGAATGCATCAAAATTGACAACTTATGGATTCCTTGGGTCATAATTCTCCAAGTACTAGGAAAAGTCTGGTAAGAATCTAGCAAAGCATCAAGAGTAGTCTGCACAAGGGAACTGTCAGAAATGACTTCGCCTACAAAAATAAGTTGATGATTGATATCCTTGACACCAGCAAGAAAAGTGTCCATCTCATCTTCCTCATGCACAACTTTTGACTCTAGATCATGCCATCACACATCATGAACACTTATGAGGAATTTTTCTACACAGGATTTTTCACACTGCCTAAAATCAACAACATCAAATAAAATTTTGTAATCTACCATGCAATGGATCAACTATCTACCGACACTATGAGGGAATTTTCTCCTAAAGATAGATATTTATCAAGGAAATATCATAAAAAACTACAAGTAAAATCAAGGTGGTACCTCGAACGACAACCTTACCTCCATCAACTACCGCTCTTTTGACTCATGTCAGGGATGACATGAAATACGAGGGGGGGAGTGCTAAAGATTTCAACAAAGAGTCTAGTTTATTTTATCTCTTATGTAGCTATAATATTAATCTCAAGTGGTATTAACTTCTCCCACAATTTGTATCGGAACCATAATGCAATGTGAAGCCAAGAATGTAAGTATTGATGAGATTATGGCAATTGTACCATGAAACTTGGAGCTAGTGTATAAAAGGAAACCTTGTAATGTTTTTTCATTGGAATTCTAATGGCACAATTGTGTTTGTCTTGTCAAGATCTCTCTATGGATATCTACATTGCAAGCATCACACAAAAACCTAGCAACTATGTCTTTGACCTTCCAAGTGACATTTCTCTCTATCGGAGTGTCGTTTCGAGATTCCCTTGATTGCACATGATTCTTCGCACTTAGGAGGACCTATGAGGCACATACAAGTTCTAAAAACCCAACCTCATTTAGTGGCCAGAAGAAAATAACATTTTTTATTGGAGTATATTACGAGTTTGATGACCAAGTTATGTTTTATATAGTGCATCATGTCCTCATTGCATGGCAACGATCCAATTTTTTTAATTTTGTGCTTCATCAAAACAAAAGGTTCCTCAACATCACATAAGCTAGACATAGCCAAAGCATAACATTCTGATGCATAATATGCATGGTGAGAACTCGAATTAGTATCACTAGACAAAGGTGCATTCAATTTACTTTCACGAAAAGTATGCACCAACCATTTTGGAATACCTCTAGCCTGGTCATTCTCAGCCCTTTCCTCATCAAGTACATAATGTGCATTAGTAATGGGCTGACTCTATAACATTTTCAGAAACCCCCATAGGTGATACATTTTTCTCAATGGAATTTACATTCAATCCGCCATTGAAAAGACGCAAAAAAAAGTATCATAAATGTCATGTGAGCTTCCATTACTATTTGTAGTACATGACAGCAAGGGTAAAACAGAATCCTCCACCTATATAGCATCCTATGAGACCAAGATATGATTTATTTGCGGATGATACAACCTGTAACCTTTGCTTTCAGCACTATAACCAATAAAAATGCATTTGACAGCCTTATCATCTAGGTTTTTGTGGTGCATTTGTGGAACCAAAGCATAAGCCAAACAACCAAAAACATGCATGTTCTCAATAGAGGGCTTTCTATCATGCCATGCTTCATAAGGAGTCAAATATTGCAAAGCTTTTGTAGAACACCTATTAAGTACATAAGTGGAACACATGATGGTCTCAAGCCAAAACAAATGTGGCAAAGCTTGACTTTTGACCATACATCGTGCCATTTTTGTAAGTGACCTATCTCTCAGCAAGACCATTTTGTTGAGATGTATATGGAACTTTACATTGGTGTTTTATCCCATGAGTAGACAAAAATGCATTAAATTCATGAGACATATACTCCCTCCCTCGATCGGAATGGAGGGTGTCCATAGTACATTTTAAAAAAATTTCAGCCATAGCCAAAACAAAAATGAAGCACATACACACTTCAAACTTTTCTTTAAGCGGATACACCCATGAATGCCTAGAGTAATCATCAACGAAAGTCACAAAATGAAGGTAATTGCCCAAGGTTAGATTTGGCATGGTCCCACAAACATCACTGTGCGCAAGTTGCAACCTGCATGTAGCCCTAATTGAACCATCCTTTGGAAAAGTTGAGCAAGTATAGATATAGACTTCTTGATCCCACGTACAGACAATGCATCAACAAGTGTGAAATAACTGCCATTTGTAGTAGTAAGCACAATCTTTCCAAGTCCCTTAACCGGATAAGAGGCATTGTTGGCACAAGTGACTGAATTCCCATGAGGGACATCCTCGAGAGAGGTAAACAATTCACGATGTGAGGTAATGTGCTTTGTAGCACCACTGTCAAAATACCACATATCTGAATCTGCAGCAACTGACATGCATGCATCATGGACAACAGTATCATAAGTACACTCTAAACTAAAGTCCCACTCTGCATCTACGTCAGCATCACAATGTCCTTTCATAAAAGACTCTACAATAGTTGCATTTGTATTGGACCCTGTAGTTAATCCAGCCTCTTTCTTCTTAGCCTCCTTGGCCTTCAAGTTTAAACATTGCTTGATCAAGTGATCATTAGCTTTACAATAATGGAAACACATCTTCTTTTTTTCCCTTTTCACCGAAATCCTCATACACATTTTTGTTAATAGAAGCATTAGGAACAGGTGATTTACGACTCACAGAAGAACCATGAGAAGTGGCTACATTGTTGTTACCACATTTTATTTGAGAAGCAATAAAGGCATGTTGTTTCGCATGTTTTTTTTGGAAAGTGACTCTTGCAACATTAACAGTGTGCAGAATGCATCAAAATTGACAACTTATGGATTTCCCTGGGTCATAAGTCTCCAAGTACTAGGAAAAGTCTGGTAAGAATCTGGAAAGCATCAAGAATAGTCTGCACAAGGGAACTGTCAGAAATGACTTCGCCTACAAAAATAAGTTGAAGATTGATATCCTTGACACCAACAAGAAAAGTGTCCATCTCATCTTCCTCATGCAGAATTTTTGACTCTAGATCATGCCATCACACTTCATGAACACTTTTGAAGAAGTTTTCTACACAAAATTTTTCACACTGCCTAAAATCAACGACATCAAATAAAATTTTGTAATCTACCATGCAATGGATCAACTATCTACCGACACTATGAGGCCATTTTCTCCTGAAGATAGATATTTAGCAAGGGAATATCATAAAAAATTACAAGAAAAATCAAGGTGGTACCTCGAACGGCGACCTTACCTCCATCAACTATCGCTCCTTTGACTCATGTCAAGGATGACATGAAATAGGAGAGGGGGAGTGCTCAAGATTCCAACAAAGAGTCTAGTTTAGTTTATCTCTCATTAATCTCAAGTGGTATTAACTTCCCCCACAATTTTTATCCAAACCAAAATGTAATGTGAAGCCGAGAATGTAAGTATTGATGAGATTATGGAAAATCTTGCTTTTGTACCATGAAACTTGGAGCTAGTGTATAAAAGGAAACCTTGTAATGTTTTTTCATTGTAATTATAATGGCACAATTGTGTTTGTCTTGTCAAGATATCTATATGGATATCTACATTGCAAGCATCACAAAAAATCTAGCAACTACTAGCTCAGTATTTTGTTGGCAAATCGTTGAAGGGTTTTGTCAATTTGAGATCAGAGACTATGATTGAAGTATCGGCCACCATTATTTGGTCATTACTCTAGAAGAATGTTGGAATGATTGTGATACTCTTGGGTTGGATGTTTTTGGTGGCAATTTGGTTTCTTCATAATCCATTTCCGCACGGGCAAATGTTGCACTTCTTTGGGCTTTGGTACCCGCTTGGGTTTGTTTTGAAGCAGCCGCAACTTTGAAAGCGTACTAGCTCGTTTGATAGTCTGGTTTGTTGTGGTTGTTGGAGTAGACTATGTCCACTGTGTTGTAGACTATGGGGTTTATAATCTATGTTTTGTTTGGCACTAGCTTTACTTATTTAACTAGCCATCTAGGTATCCATATTTGCTTTGTTTTTTGGTTTGTCCATGAGTAGATAGCTTTTGAGGTGCGAGAGGTGGTTGCATCTTTTCCATGCGCAGTAAAGGAAGAATGACTGGCAACCACAACTTCAAATTTATCCATGGTTTCCATAGCTACAATGATCAGTATTAGTTGTCGTTTCTTGTTTCTAGTTACCTCGTTGGATTCATTCCTTTCTTTGTTAGTATATGCCTTGGAATCAAAACCAACATACACGACTTGAAGCCCTGCTTTGACATGTGTTGACCCTTTGGATATACACATTGTATTTGCATTGCCATGGTGTGCCCAATATTAGTTGATTCGATGAAGCATCTGGTGGAAGCACAAAACAATCATGGGGACATTCATATCCATTGATGTGTAGTTTGAGCTCCACAAAACCTATTGCAATAATGATGGTTCTGTTGAATTTTGTAAAAGTCCTTTGCAAGGGGTGTATAATCAATTATGGCATCTTTTGGCATAGATTCCAATTGATTGTATTCATCTAAGCATCAGAGTTAATCAACACATGAATAGGTAACATTCTAGCTCCTAGATTTACTACAATGTATGCATCTAAATTTGAGTCATACTCCTCAAAGCTAATAATATGATAAATTTTGTGCCTCTATTTTGTTGCACGCTCTTTTGCTTCTTATTGTGCATGTTGAATCTTGCGTTGCTATTTTTCCTTCTTACCTTTAGTTGCATGTGCTTGTTTGAGCATCTTTTGTGTTAATGACAATTGATATTTCTTTAATCTGCATCCACTTATCCAGTTTGGCATTTTTTGTCCATCCAATGTTGCAATCTTAATGGATCCACTTCGTGATATTGAGTGAATCACAAAGGGTCCCATTCCTTGCATTTTAAAATTTTTTTGTTTTTTACTTAAGAGTATAGACAAGCACTTAATCTCCTGGTGCAAAGTCCTTGGATTTTACATGTTTGTCATGAAACTCTTTTATGCGTCATTTTTGAACGTAAATGCTGACTACAACCTTTAGTCAAATTTCATCCAACTTTTTTGGTTCATCCAAACAATCAAACCGTTTATGTCCAATTGATTCAAGTTTTGTGGCAATCCGCAATGTGGGGATCAAAAACTCGTAATATGGCATTAAGTCCACACACCATGTTATAAGGTGTAGTCCCTAAAATTGTTGTCACGCATTTTTTGGATGAGCACAAAGTCATTAGATCGTGCCAAAAATCTTGCTAACTAGCTTCATGTGTATATGTATACATAGTGCCTCAAGTCTTGGGAGTGACCATGTAAACATTTATGTGCAAAGGTTTGGTTTTGCCAAACCTAGGTTCTAGTGTTTTGGGTTGTTCAAGTTCTCAAAACATGGTTTTCCATAAGTATTTTCAGATGCATGAGTTATGTGTGTATGAAGTGGTGGTCTCGACTTAGAAAGTGGTTGCAGATGCATAAGACAAAGGAAACTGGGCCAACTTGACAATCTGAAATTAGAAATACTGAGATTTTAATTTTTGGAGATAGCCAAGGTAATGGTCTCTGAGCCGTGCTTTACAACGTCACATTTGGTGTTGGCCGGAGTAGTGCACTATGCTCTCGAGGAGTTGGTCCTGAGAAGGGGTCAAGCTGGAAATTTTATGTGGGGAGAGAAGGGACTTGGGGAAGAGTGGGAGGAATCTGCCATGTGGCACTAGGATTATCTCACATGAGAAGAGGGAAGGGGAAAGTGGGGGGTAAAAGGGGAGGATGGGGTGCCCATTAAGGGTGTATCAAAGGTGGGAGGAGCTCTCTCAAGGCTTTGCTATGGGGGTCCATGGGCTTCATGGGGGGGGAAGATGGCCATTTTTGGGTTCCCACTGCCTGCCCAGGCATGTGGCTTCCTTTTTGGTCCCCTAGACACTTGCCACCCCCTCCTTTGGGTCAAAGGTCATGGACACCTCATTTCCTACCCAAAAAAGGCAAAAAATGGACCAATTGGAAGGAGACTACAAGGAGATCCTTGTCGGCTAAGAAGAGAGAGAAAATATTTGGGGATAAAAGATAAGAAAGGCCCCCAATTATTATAGCTACAATTCTTTGCAACACCAAAAATATTTCTACAGAGCTCATTTTTTAGCAAAAGAGAGTACACCCCCAACTTCGGATAGCCATATCTCTCACATTTTTCCTTTGTTTTTAATCTATGGATATCACAGGAGGTTTCGACGGTGTAATAGTTCTTCCTTCCGATGGTGTGACTCGTGCAAGGCTATAGAGGCACTCATTTTCCTTGTCGTTTGCATGCTAACATCATTTTGGTGTCCCCCACCCGAGGATCAAGTGCTCATGTGCTCCAATTCTTGTGAAGTTTGTCTATGCTGTAGGCAAAGAATGTAAAGGGGATGTGGGTCCTTATGGACAACCGCCTATGTATGTGCAAATTGTGGACATCACTTGAGGCGGTTGTGTAATTGGATTGCAGCCTTTGGAGGTCGTGAGGTTTTGTGACTCTAATCATTGGGGGCCGGGTTATCCAGTGTGAGGTGGATTAGGTACTGGAGCAATCCATTGACATCCCTTGAACTTTCGACGTCACATGTAAGTGTTTTTGTGGCAATCGAACATGGCGGACCAGTTTCCACAGTTTCATGGATTGCCTAATGAGAATGCACAGACTTTTATTGAGAAATTGGAAGTTAATTGCTTATTGAAAAATATACTAGATCAAGCTATATTATTGCGGTTGTGCAAGATAGTTTACAGGATGAGGCAAAAGTTTGGTTACAAAATTAAGAAGAGGTGGTACAGGCACAAACTCTAGGGGTGGTTTTGGACTACAAGCGTCTGAAGCAATCTTTTTTGTCACAGTACAGATCCATTGAAGTACTTGATAAAGTTTGGCATGAAATTTTGGGGTACACTCAAAAGGCTAATCAAAGTGTTGATGATTTTGTCATGCAATTCACCCGTTTATGGGAAAAATGGGCCCGAGATTTAGGAAATGAAATCCCTCCAGCCATGTTAAAGAAGGACCCTTTTGTGGCAAGCTTGAAGGAAAGTCTGAAGTTCAAAGTTGAGCCGAAAAGGCCTGCAGTCACTATTACCAGGGAGAAAGAATGGAAAGCTCAAAGACTCAATAAGTATGGAAAAGCAGTCCATTTGCAAGATAATGGTGGCCAAAATGAGGGAAATCAGATAGTGGCTAAAGCCCACCAACCTGCTCAATGTAAGATCCTCAACCAACCAATACCAAAATTGGGATGGGTTCCTTGATAGGTCTCTAGGCCTAATAAAAATTAGAGTCTCTAAACAAGAAAAATCCAAGGAAATAGACCTTTACCATTGACAATGTTTGGGGTCTATAGCCCTAGAAGAAGACCTAGTCTTATCTCGCACAGTGGAAATAGGACAACATATTAAAAGTCCAAAACTATTTCGGCCCTATAAATTCCACAAGCTGGGCTAAGGTATCCTCAACCAATGCTTTTTTGCCCCTAACAGATGTGAGGGCACAGCCGCTAGTGGACTCCTCTTCCAAGTGAAGAAGATTTGTAAACATTTTTACTGCGCAGGGATTGATAGTTACCTGACTAATCAGGTCTATCCGTCCATGATTGACAACCTTAGTCAATCCCCACTTAACACCCCGCACTCACACAAGAAAAATCCAAGGAAATAGACCTTTACCATTGACAATGTTTGGGGTCTATAGCCCTAGAAGAAGACCTAGTCTTATCTCGCACAGTGGAAATAGGACAACATATTAAAAGTCCAAAACTATTTCGGCCCTATAAATTCCACAAGCTGGGCTAAGGTATCCTCAACCAACGCTTTTTCGCCCCTAGCAGATGTGAGGGCACAGCCGCTGGTGGACTCCTCTTCCAAGTGAAGAAGATTTGTAAACATTTTTACTGCGCAGGGATTGATAGTTACCTGACTAATCAGGTCCATCCGTCCATGATTGACAACCTTAGTCAATCCCCACTTAACACCCCACACTCACACATGATTTTTTTGTTTTCTAATTACTCTCACATTGTTATAACATTTTAAATCAAAGTGATTCCTTCAATCAAGTATTAAAGACAACATTGAAAATCATTATTTTAGCAAACAAACATCTTTAAACTTAAGACAGGTACTGTCAATCAAAACATTTTCCATAATAACCATGACTAGTACTCTTCTTGTTTCAAGACCACCTAAGGATGAAAAATGGCACCCATTCCTTGTTCACAATATAGGGTGGATAAACCCCCACCCAAGGTTCGGGATGCCCATACACCAAACCAATTGCCCATACAATCGGATGGCTCCCCTAGGATAAAGACAGTATCCTAACTTGTGTAGAAACATCAAGACATGACATGGAGTAGAAACTCATTGTTCATGGGGATAACCAACTTATCCGTGGCTAGAAAGCCATCATTGTTCATCAAAATATACAAAGGAGTCAGAGGTGTCTTGAGACAAGCTATCTTATAAGGATGATCAATCATATCTTTCCTATTCAACTAGCCTTAACCCAGAAAATTCTTTCCTACTTTATAACAAATGCACATTGGTTTCTTGGAATATGTCTTCTGTTTTGAGCCAGTTTTATTCTTTGTAATTTCCTTACTCCCTCTTCTACTTATGCAATGTTAATACTTAAAGAAAAACTTGAACTAATCAAAACTTAAATTATAATGAAGACCCACATGGGACTAGTCAGGTATTTGTTGCAGTGTTGGGGCCTAAATGATCTCATCATATCAATAGGCCTACTACTAGGCCCGGTCTCATTGTCGTGCGACGTTCTAGCTCTTTTAGGAACACCATCCTCATCATCAAATTGAGGATTGGTTCGGGTCCTTTTTGGTGCCATGACTTCTTATCCTTAATAAAAGAGGACACCTTTTTATTAGTCAAATCATCCAAAAACTTGACTTAATCTTCATATTCAATCTAATTCCTCTTTTTAACCTAATCAAAGTTAAATTTGTAGTAATTAATTAATTGCTTATATGGACAAGATAACTTTATCGTAGCTTCCTTAAGGATTTTTTAAGCTCCCATAATTTTCTTATAAATTTATACATTTTTTTCTAATTTTTCCATCTTTATTAAGCTTGAAATTTGCTTGTTTTAAGCTTATTTATTATATTCATTTCCTCTTAAAGATTGTATTTCCTTAGCTTTAAACCAACGGTTTACACTTACAATAATTTTTCTAGAGACTTTTGATAATAGATTCATTTTATCCTAAAAAATCTTTAGATAAAACTAGGATTTTTGATCAATTTTAACTTCTTAAACTACCTAACTAATTATGGTGTATTTATCACAGGTAGATAATGGTATGTCCTAACTCTGGTAATTACCTTGTAAATATAAACATTAGTTATCTAATTTTTCTCTTTCATTTTCAGCTAGAATTAGTTTGTTTTGGCTTAAAAAGCTAATTATCATTGCTTAATGATAGTGTAAAATAACTCTAACAATTGTAATGTAACTTTCTAACTTAATTGACTATTTTTTTTCTTCCAATTTTGGCGATAATTAGTCTATTTTGATTTTGATAAATATCTAAATTAATTTTTTGATCTTAAGATAATTACCATGGCTTACTTAAACTAACTTTGATAATTATCACATAGTTATCTAGCTTAATTGGCTAATTTTCTCCTTTTAATTTTAGCCATAATATAAAATAGCTATGATAATTAGCACATAGTTATCTATCTTAATTTGATAATCTTCTCTTTTTAATTTTAGCTATAATTAGTTTGTTTTGGCTTAGATAAATAGCTATATTCATTTTCTAATCTTAAGATAATTATTATGCCTTTTTTATTATGTAAACTAACTCTGATAAATAGCACCTAATTATTTAACATGATTTACTAATTTCTCTCTTTTAATTTTCAGCTAAAATTAGTCTAATTGAACTTAGATAAATAGCTATATTAATTTTATAACCATAAGATAATTATCACAACTTCTTTATTATGTATAATAACTTTGATAAATAGCACCTAGTTATCTAACATGATTTATTAATTTCCCCCTATATTTTTAAGCTAAAATTAATTTAATTTGACTTAAATAAATAGCTATATTAATTTTCTAACCTTTTGAAAATGGTTACAACTTCTTTATTATGTAAACTAACTATGATGAATAGCATCACTTATCTAACATGATTTATTAATTTCCCTCTTTAATTGTTTACTAAAAACAACTAATTTTAGCTTAGTTAAATATTTAAATTAATTATCTACTAATAATTAATCTTCCTCATGTTTTTAATAGTGTTATCTAGTTGTGATAGTTAAATTAATAATTTTTAAGCTAATTAAGTAGGTTTTTCATCAATTTCTTTATAAAAACTCCTAATCTCTACCTAATTAATTACAAAAACTAATCAAAAAATGAAGAGATAATGCTTTTAGCTTCTTGATAGTCTAATTGAGTTGTGATAATTATCTTATACTAATATAAGTTTAATTAGTATAATTACCCTTAATTTAAGACTAAAAAGATTAATTTCAACCCTACTATGGCATAATAATTAATTAGATTAATATCCCTAATATTAATCTAAGTAATCAGTAGAATATTAAGAATTAAGAGAGTAATTTCTAATGTAAAGAGGTTTAGTCTTATTAATAAATCAGATTAATTTAAAAAATGGAGATAAATAAGCATAATTTTGCTAATCAACAAGGGATTAGGCTAATTACCGTGATAATCAACTAGAGTTTTTACTCTCTAGTGATTCTTGAGTAGAGTTCTCTCTATATAAGAGAGAAATGGCCTGAACTCCAAGTTTGAGTGAAACTGTGAAGCAAGGGGTTTTATTTATTGGTTTTTGAACACTCACAGGCTGGAAATGATAGTAGCTTGCATCCCAAAGCAGCCCCACAACTCACCTAGCACCCCTTGTTACTATTCATGTTTGTGGTAGGTCAGTGATGATCCCTCGCATCACCTTGTCAACTTTAAAAATCAAATTTGCTAAATTTTGACCTATTTTTTGCTTAATGAGTAAATATCTGATAAATACCTGTAAAATATCTAGGAGGCCTTAGTAAAACTCTATGCTTCAATGATTAATGTAACCATCCAATTTTTTTAAATAATTTAATTTACATTGAATCTTCCAAAAGGACTAGCAAGGTCAATTTTTGTCTGAATTTAATTCTAAAATTTTTTAGCCCAGGGTTTGTTGTGCTTAAGATTCCATAAATACCATTTTTTATTGCTTTTGAGATAGTGTTTTTATCTGATTGTATGACCAATACTTTCTCCTAAATCTTTGAGTTCATTCCCAATAGGTAGAAAGGTGGAGTACAATCACCTCAACTTAAGAATGTGAGATGCCCTCATCTCAACCGAAATTGGAAAAGTATTTGATAAAAAAGTTTTATCTTCCCAAGTGGCATCTTTAGTGGGATAATATTTCCACTTTACCAAATGTTACTCATTACTCTAAGAGTTATTTCTAGTTTTTCAAGGATACAATCTAGTTGGAGTTTTCCACAATTCCTTGCTAATTACTTGCTACTCAATTTTTCCCAAGAAGCTCTCATTGTTGAGATCGTCTTAAAAACCTTTACAAATCATTTTTATCATCTCAAAAACCAAGTTAAATCCATTCCATAAAAGACTCATATATCCATCTTGTTAACATGAACGCGCTCGGTCTAACTGACCATTCAAAGCAATCAGCATTTGACAAGTATCATGAATTCCAGCTTTGCCAATTTGAACACGCTCGGCGTGTTCTTGCCATCTTGAGCAATATGCGTTCGGCACAAGCTTCCACTAGTGCACCAGAGGTACTCCCTTTGTGCTCTAACCTGGTTGACCAATAATATGTAAAGGGTTTTAAGAAGTATCATACCAAGAGTTCTTTTGGCTTTCGGTTAGTCTCATATACTAGTACTTCCATATCTAGGTCATTTTTCAAGGAAGGCTATCTTGTGCACAAGGAATGTGACTTGGTTTTGGATAATTATCTTATTCTTAAGGTTCAAATTCTTGTCTTCCTATCGAGAACCTCTTTCTCATTTGCTAGATCTACCCTTAATTTCTTGATTGAATACTAAGTTAACTTTAGATTCTTTAAGTAATTTTGGAAAAGAAATTAATGTATACCATTATAATATATAAGTAACTCAAAGTTTCACATTATCAATTTATAGTGGTTTACAAAATTTCTTATTGCTGCTGAGCTCTAGGATTACTAACTGTAGCCAAGCAAGTTGCTCTTTCATCTTCCTTGTTCATTAAGGTTGGTTCTCCCATGATTGCATAAGCTCTGACTCCTCTTGCTCTTCCTCTACCTCATCCTCCATTTCTACCTCCTCTTAGATTATCTCCTTGATTTTAAGAAATGGCTCTAGGAGTAGTTTGAGGGTTTTTCTCTTCAAGATAGTTATTTCTATAGTGCCCCATTTGATTGCATCCATAGCACCTGATGTTTGGGAAGGTCTGCTCCGAGTTCACATTTGTAGCTACTCCACGTTGTTGACATCCTTGGTTGAAAGTTACCTTGGCTCTTTTCTTGAAGTTATTAAATACATTATAGCTCCCTGTAGAGTTGGTTCCTTCAGCTTCGAGAGGCTTGGCCCTAATAAGGGCACCCTAAATTAATGTAGGCCACATGGCTTCAAGAAGTGTACTCAAGGGTTTATTGAGGCCTTGACAAAAGCAGACAATCTGATGCTCCATTATCATCTAGGGAGCATAGCATCTTAAGCACACAAATCTTGTGTAGTACTCCTCCAGAGAGAGTCCTAGCTGGCATAGACCAAAGAATTTTTTCATCTTGATAGCATGATGTGCAGGTTGGAGATAGCGTTCTTTGATTGCCTCCACCAAAGTTTGGCATCTCTGCTGAGACGGAACATACCCAACATTGTTTGGTTTTCCTGAGCACATCTTGTTCTGAATTCGGTCCCTCTCCTTTGAAGGTAGGGAGTTTGACTTGCTTAGTAGTAATTTTTTCTCTTGAGTAACAGCGTAAAGGCTATTTACGCAAGACCCTGCTCAAATCTAAATCTTTAAACAGAAACATGGTGAGTCTCTTAGGGATTGTGCAACTTGAATGAAATAATACATTGCCAGATGCCCAGAGATGGAGATACCTATAGAAGAACGACTTGTATCTTTGTTTTTGGAGGGACTGCTAAACAAAGAACTTCATGCTATACTCTATAGTAAAAATCATACAACCCTAGAAGCGCGTGTGTCTGATGCTATTGACCTAGGAGAAAACTGGGAGATCTTCAATGAAGAAGATTTCCGTAAGGATAACCAAAGCGAGAAGACAACATCCACAAAACCAGCACGAGTGGGAACAGCTGCTGCGGCACCACTCTCAGCTATAGAAGATATGCTAAAAAGGATAAACGACATGATGAACAACATGCAAAAAGCACCTATGAGAGGACCAGGACAAGGGATACCTCCATAGGGACAACCAATTAGGCTGCAAAAATGGTTTGCAATCAAGGGTAAATGGACCAACCATGAGACCCACGAGTGCTACTTCAGACGAAAGTATGATGGGAATGTTCAGTACGTGCCCATGAGGCCACAAGGACAACCCATGTACAGATATCAACCTAATATGGCCCAAGATCAAAGACCACCAATGGGTATGGAAAGACCTCAACCTATGTTGGGACAACAACCTCCGTATCCAGGACATAATGCAGTGCCTGTAAAGTATATGCACTCTGAAGGAGTCATAGATGAACAAGCATTAGTGTCTATCACACCCTATGCAGAGCCTAGTCCATCTACAGTAATGGTAGAAGAAGATTGGTATAATCCACATCCACCACCAATGGAAGAAAGCGTGACTTATGCTCCATCAGAGCTCTCACCAATGTATTATTCAACTAATCAAGGTGTCAGACCTCCCATGGGAAGACCCATGATGAAGCCAAGAGCAGGAAACTGTCATAACTCTGGTGCTGATGACCATTGGAAAAACAAATGTCCAGAGCCTGACAAAAACCTCAAACCAATGGAAGCCTATTGCATACAATGTTGCAAAAAGGGAGGAAACTTTCCGGAAGATTGTCCTAAAAATCCTTTGAAAAATGGTGAAACTGTATTAAACGTAGTCCAAGTGATGCCTAGTAGCTCATCAGAGAGTGAACTGATTGTTCCAATCAAGGTAATAACTGGAGCCCAGGCAAAAAAAAAGAAACACAACTCCTCTGATGATTCGAAGAACACGAAAGGTTATTCTCAAGGAATCAAAAGGAGCAGAAGAAAAAGATATGAGATGAGAAAACAAAAACAATGGGTTGAAATTGAAGAGAAAGCAAAGAAGCTAGCCCAAGACAAGTTAAAAGAAACTGGTAGTGAATTCAAAGAAACAACCGTGAAGTCTGGAGGATCCATTCTGGTTGATAAATTTTTTGAGCCTATTAATGCCACCTTGGAAGCCTACCAAGCAGGACTTAAAGCAGGTCAAAACATAAAAAACGAGTAAAAAAACTATCCATCTCCAGACATGGAAGCAGCTAAGTTGGAATCTTATCAAAATTTGGTAAGAATCACGCAAGAAATGTTGGAAAAACAAAAACCCAAGCTTGAAAGTATTGCAAAACCTGAAGAGCTTGTGGTAGAAGAAACGAAAGCAAAATCCGATGTGGTGGCAGAACCCCACCTTGAAACAAATGAACCAGAGCTTATAGTGTCGTACAACGAAGATGCCTTAGACGGAATTTCATTTGTAGAGGAAGACTGTCCAGGACACTTATGGGAAAAAGTGAGAGAGATCAATGATGGGAGCCTAACTCTAAAGTCAGCTCGTATAGAGGAAGTCTGGTCGGATAACCTACCTTCTGATATGAACATGTACTTACAATCCTTGTACGAGGATTGCGGATCGGAAGCTTCAAGAATGTCGAAACCATTGACATTAAAAACGTTACCTTCTTACTTGGGAGATAACAAAGATGAACCCATCGTGTGCAAGACCACTCAAGTAAAAAGAGCTGAGCAAACCCTAGAAGTAGACAACATTCATTCAATCATGTCTACACCCATCCAATGCACTCTTACTTTGGAAGAACCGTTAAAACTCAGACCATACTTGTGGAATGATTTACAAAAACCCTAGATAGGGTGGGGATAACGGGGTTAATCTCAAAGAATTTGGAAAATTTGAAAAATGAAATGGAAAACAAAGAGATTCAATCAGTTCCTATGAACAAGGTCAGAGAATATTATGAAGGGGAAGAAGGAAACACCACCCTCCCAGTGAAATATAATGACATTGAAACCATGGCAATAGTGGATAGTGGAGCTGGCATAGCCATAGAGGGAATCCTGGGGACAGCCAGCCATTAGACAAACTCAAATGAAATTGTAGTTGGCTGACAGACACATTGAGAGACCTTTTGGGCTGCTTGAAAAAGTGATAGTCAATTCCTGTGGAATTGAATATCAACACACTTTTTCCATAGTAGACTTTGGGAAAAAACTCAACTATAAAATCATATAGGGAAGACCTTTCATGTGACAGGTACAGCTTATCCAAGATTGGGGAAACAACTATCTATACTTAAAGCAAGTGGGATCTATAACAAGAGTCAATCTAAAAGATCGCACTTATAGAGATGTCCTGAAAACACCAATCCAAGAGTTTCCTGAAACTAAACTCCCATCCTGGTTAAACAAAGACACTCCTATTTGGATGCGTGGAGCTTTAGAAAACAGAAGCTTAAGACGAGAAGAATGTATCATAGAAAGGGACTGCACTGATGAAGCCTACATACATGAACCCTTTCCAGAGCATTTATTTGAGCCATTCGAGTGGACTCAAATTTTAGCAACAATGAATGCATGTGTAAATATGTCTATGCCTACTCAATTTTGCAATGAGGATGGCTACGACATAATTCCCATCCAAATGATGTCAATCCTCAACATTGAAAACGAAGATGAGGAACCCAAGGACTTAATGAAAGCTCAACACGTCTTTTCAAACCTCTATTACAATGCAACTGATTAGTTAGATGAACACTCAGCTATCTCGGAAGATTCGGGGTCAAAAAAAGAGCATACGAGAGCTAAGTTACTCTTAAAAGGAGGGGAGGAAAAGTTTTTTGACTTTCCAAACCAAAAATCAAGAAGACAAAAATGGTATAATTGAAAGAGAGACACCAAAATTGTGAAAACACGAGCTATACCATCAGTCTCCAGTAAAACACAATTCCTGATGCAAATAGATGCTAATGATTGTGTCAAGGACAAAATAACTGGTAGATATCCTTCAAATAAAAACTCAAAAATGTCTCAGACATCGAGAAAAACAAGGAAGGGTACTCAAGAAAAATCAGAGGATAAGAAACCACTCATGACCAGAGTCAAGCAGAAAAAGAAATATCAAGAGTTGAAAAAATCTTTAAAGGAGATATAAACAACCAAAATGGAAACCATAGAAGAGGATGGTAAGGATGTAATGCATGTTCCATCCCATTACAAAAAGTATACTCTCCAAGATCGAAAAATCATAATTGAACAACCTGTTAGGGAACTACCAAAACAAGGCGAATCTTACGAAGGGCCTGAAAACGCTAAAAGGGTAGACTTAGTTGAACCAGAAGAAGAGCCTAAACTTGCTTACATTGCGAATGACCTAACAGAAGAAGAAGAAAAGATTTTGCTGAGCTTGCTAAAGGAATACCAAGATATCTTCGCTGGGTCTTCCAAGGATCTCAAGGGTGTTGATCCATAAATCTGTCAACATACTATACCCATGAGAGATGACGCGAAACAAAGTAGACAGAGACCATACACGTATAACAAAACATTTTCCAGGAACATCAAAGAAGAGATTGAAAAACTAAAGGAAGCCGAATTCAGTTACGAAATTGAGCACACATATTGGGTGTTTCCAATTGTGGTAGTACCCAAGAAGAATGGAAAATTACGAGTGTGTGTTAATCTCAAAAAGTTGAATGCAGCTACCATTAGAGACAACTTTCCTCTTTCGATAACTGAGCATGTTTTAGAACGAGTTGTAGGAAAAGAAGCTTATAGCTTCTTAGATGGCTTTTCGGGATACAATCAAATTTTGGGTGACCCAAAAGATCAGCACAAAACTGCTTTTGCAACAGAATGGGGTATATTTGCCTATTGGATTATGTCGTTTGGGTTAACTAATGCTCTAGCCACGTTTCAAAGGTTGATGAGCCATGCTTTCAAAGAATATCTTAGGAAATTCTTAGAAGTATATATAGATGATCTATGCATACATTCATCAATCCGGGCTGATCATTTTGAACACCTCAAAAAGATGTTCGAAAAGTGTAGACTTTATAGGATTTGCTTAAATCCTGAAAAGTGCACATTCATGGGAAGACAAGAAAAAATTCTTGGACATATAGTGTCTAAAAATGGCATAGCTATTGATATTGAGAAGATCATGTCAATGCTGATTTTCCTAGATCAACAACAGTCAAGGGGGTACAAGACTTCATGGGACATTGTGGATGTTACCAACGGTTCATCTTCATGTACGCTATAATTGTAAAACCCATGTATAGCTTGATTGCGCATTTTGAATGGACCGAGGCATGTGAAGAATCTTTCATGAATCTTAAGCAAGCTCTCACCTTAGCTCTATATTGAAAGCACCAGATTGGGATAAGGTATTCCACGTACATGTAGATCTTTCTAATTTTTCTATCGGTTGTATACTAGCTCAGCCAGGAGATGGGAAAATTGACTTTCCTATTTCTTATGCTAGAGCTGGCAATTGAACATGGCAGAAAAGAATTACACCACCACCAAAAGAGAAGGACTAGGAATGATCTACGCTGTTAGAAAGTATAGATATTACCTATTAGCCAACAAGTTTGTGTTCTTTGTGGACCACCAAGCTCTGTTGTATTTGGTTAACAAGCCATGCAGCACAGGGAGAGTAGTGAGATGGTTCATCATTCTTCTCAAATTTGATTTCACTGTGGTTGTAAAAAAAGGCACTACACATCAACAAGCAGATAATTTGTCAAGGATTTTTTAAGGGGAATCACCTTAAGGTGTAGATGATGATCTACAAGATGCCTATTTGTTCTCCATAGAAATGATACCTCAATGGTCGGAAAACATTGTGTCATTGATGACAATAGGTCAAGTGGATTCACAAATACCACTTCTTATCACAATCGGATTAATCGAGCAATCGGCTATGTATCAATTACTAGATGGAAGGCTATACAAAAGAAATCGGGACGGAGTATTGCTCTTATGCATTAACCCTGAAGAAAAAGAATAGTACCTAAGTCAAGTACATGTTACCATAGTAGGACTACACTTTGCGTAAGACCAAACTATGCAATGAATCTTGAGACTTGGAGTATTTTGGCCGACTATGAGGAGAGATGTTCGATCTTTTGTAAAGGATTGCCCTCAATGTCAAAAACAGATACCCATACCTCATGTAACATTGTTTCAAATGTCCCATGTTCCTCAGTGGAGTAATTATCTAGTTACTTACTTATCGAGCCAAACATTTCCTGAGGATATGAGTAAACGCCATCAAAGAGCAATTGAGACTAAAGCAAGAGACTATGCTCTTATTGGGAACCAATTGTATCGGAGAGGTAAAGATCAACATTTGTGTCTTTGTGCAAATGAAAACGAGTATATTCTGATTATAGAATAAGCACATACTGGATTAGCTGGAGGTCACTTTTAGCTACTTTTTCCCTTTTAATTTTAGCTATAGTTAGGCTATTTTGATTTTGATAAGTATTGAAACTTATTTTTTGATCTTAAGATAATTATTACGGCTTATTCATGATGTAAAATAGCTCTAATAAATAGCACATAATTATCTAATTAGATTAGCTAATTTTCCTCTTTTAATCTCAGCTAGAATTAGTCTATTTTAGCTTAGATAAATAGCTAAAATAATTTTTTGATGTTAAGATAATTAAAATGGATTATTTGTGATATAAAATAATTCTAATAAATAGTACATAATTTTTTAATTTGGTTAGCTAATTTCTCTCTTTTAATTTCGGCTATAATTAGTTTGTTTTGGCTTAGATAAATAGCTAAATCAAATTTTTGATTGTAAGATAATTATCACAACTTATTTATGATGAAAACTAACTCTGGTAAATAGCACATAGTTATCTAACTTGATTAGCTAGTTTCTCACTTTTAGTCTTAGCTAGAATTAGTCTACTTTGTCTTAGATAAATAACTAACTAATTTTTAAATCTTAAGATAATCATCATAACTTACTTATGTTGTAAAATAGCTCTAACAAATATCACATAGTTACCTAACTTGACTAGCTAATTTCTCACTTTTAATTTTAGCTAGAATTTGTCTATTTTGACCTAGATAAATAACTAAGCTATATTTTTTATCTTAATATAATTATCACAGCTTACTTATGATGTAAAATAACTCTAGTAAGTAGCACATAATTATCCAACTTAATTAAATAGTTAGCTTGTTTTGACTTAGATAAATAGTTAAACTAATTTTTTGATCTTGAGATAATTATCATGGCTTAGTTCTAATGTTGGATAATTTTGATAAATAGAACATAATCATATAAATTAGTTTAATAATTTTCCTCTTTAATGTGTGGCTAAAAACAACTGATTTCAGCTTAACTAAATACTTAAACTAATTTTTTTATTAATGAGGTAGTTACCTCATGTTTCTAACAGTATTTTCTAATTGTGATAATCAATTTAAGAATATTTGAGTTACTTAAGTAGATTTTTTATTAGTTTTTTACTTAAAATAACTAATTTTTTCCTAATCAGTTACCAAAACTAATTAAAAAATTATGAAATAATTCTCTTAGCTTTGTAACAATCTATTCAAGGTCTAATAATTATCTTATAGTAATCTAAGCTTAATTAATATATTTACCCTTAATTTAAGACTAAAAAAATTAACTATAATCCTAATATGGATTAATAATTAATTACATTAATTTCCCTAATCTTAATCTAAGTAATCAACAAAATATTAAGAGATAATAGAGTAATTTATAATGTAAAAGGTTTAATCTTCTTAATCAATTAAATTAATTAAGAAAAATATAGATAAATTAGCATAATTTTGCTAATGAAAAAGAGATTAGACTAATTATCGTTGAAATTAATGAGTATGCTACTGACCCTGACTTTAAAGATATAGCGTTGCTTTGGGAAAGAAAGAGGAACCATCCACTTTGCAGGATGGTTATCTTCTCCATGGAAATAGGCTATGTGTTACCCACTCCCTTCGTGAGAAAGTCATATATGAATCCCACGCCCCTCCCTATGCGGGGCATAGAGGCATTCAACCTACTCTTTGAGGAGTAGAGACGTACTTTTATTGGCCTACCATGAAATTGGACATACAAGAGTATGTTTCAAAATGTGTAGTATGCCAAAAGACCAAGTATGATAAGGGAAGCAACCTGAATTACTCCAACCATTGTCAATCCCTAATTCACCATGGGAGAGTATATCCATGGATTTTATCTTTGGATTACCGAAATATATCCATGGGAATACGGGAATATGGACAACAGTCGATAGATTTAGCAAGCAAGCACACTTTATCCCTGTCAAGAAGACTAGTAAGGCACACCAAATGGCAACTCTCTTCATATCACAGATTTTCAAACACCATGGATTACCAACATCCATCGTGTCAGATAGAGATCCTAGAATGGATTACCAACATCTATCTGACATCTTTGAAAATCTAGGTACAAGATTAAGACAAATTTCACAAGAATTGGAGCACATGAGCACTTGATCCTTGGGTGGGGGACACCAAAATGATGTTTGCATGCAAACAAAAAGGAAAATGAGTGCCTCTATAGCCTTGGACAAGTTACACCATCAGAAGGAAGAGCTATTGAACTGTCGAAACCGCCTGTGATAAGAACCTGTAAATATTTATGAAGAACCCTTCTATCATGAAGCACACTTGGAATTAGGATAAACCAAGGACATCATGACATAGCTTCTCTCAAGAAGCTATCCGTAGATTATCTCTAGACTAAAAACAAAGGAAAAATGTGAGAGATATGGCTATCCAAAGTTGGGGGTGTACTCTCTCTTGCTAAAAAATGAGCTCTCTGAAAAGTTTTTTGGTGTTGCAGAGAGTTGTAGCAATAATAATTAGGGGCCTTTCTTATCTTTTATCCCCAAATATTTTCTCTCTCTTCTCCTTGTAGGCTCCTTTCAATTGGTCCATTTTTTGCCTTTTTTGGGTAGGAAATGAAGTGTCGATGACCTTTGACCCAAAGGAGGGGGTTGGCAAGTGTCCAGGGGACCAAAAAGTAATCCAAGCGCCTAGGCAGGCAGTGGGAACCCAAAAATGGCCATCTTCCCCCCCATGAATCCCACGGGACCCCATAGCCAAGCCTTGAGAGAGCTCCTTCCACCTTTGATACACCCTTAATGGGCACCCCATCCTCCCCTTTTACCCCCCACTTTCCCCTTCCATCTTCTCATGTGAGATAATCCCAGTGCCACATGGCACATTCCTCCCACTCTTCCCCAAGTCCCTTCTCTTCCCACATAAAATTTCCGGCTTCACCCTTCTCAAGACCAACTCCTCAAGAGCATAGTGCACTACTCCAGCCACCAAATGTGACGCTGTAAAGCACACCTCGGAGCTCATTACCTTGGCTATCTCCAAAAATTTAAAATCTCAGCATTTCTAATTTTAGATCGTCAAGTTGGCCCAGTTTCCTTTGTCGCATGCATCTGCAACCACTTTCTAAGTCGAGACCACCCACTTCGGACACACATAACTCATGATGTACAAGTTGATTTACAAGCTGTAAAGCACGGTTGAGAATACTTATGGAAAACCATGTTTTGGAAACTCGAACAACCCAAAACACTAGTACCCAGGTCCGGCAAAACCAAACCTTTGGACATGAATTTCTACATGGTCACTCCCAAGACTCGAAGCACTATGTATACATATATACATGAAGCTACTTAGCAAGAGTTTTGGCATGATCTAATGGCTTTGTGCTCATCCAAAAAATGCATGAGAACAATTTTAGGGACTACACCTTATAACATGGTGTGTCGACTTAATGCCATATTACACATAGAGTTTTTGATCCCCACATTGCGAATTGCCACAAAACTTGAATGCATTAGACATAAATAGTCTGATTGTTTGGGTGAACCAAAAAAGTTGGATGAAATTTGACTAATGGTTGTAGTCATCAGTTACGCATAAAAGAGTTTCATCACGAACCTGTAAAATCCAAGGACTTTGCACCACGAGATTAAGTGCTTGTCTATACTCTTAAGTAAAAAACAAAAAATTTTGAAAATGCAAGGAATGGGACCCTTTGTGATTCACTCAATATCACGAAGTGGATCCATTAAGCTTGCAACATTGGATGGACAAAAAATGCCAAACTGGATAAGTGGATGCAGATTAAAGAAATATCAATTGTGATTAACACAAAAGATGCTCAAACAAGCACATGCAACTAAAGGTAAGAAGGAAAAATAGCAACGCAAGATTCAACATGCACAATAAGAAGCAAAAGAGCGTGCAACAAAATAGAGGCACAAAATTTATCAGATTATTAGCTTTGAGGAGTATGACTCAAATGTAGATGCATACATTGTAGTAAATCTAGGAGCTAGAATGTTACCTATTCATGTGTTGATTAACTCTGATGCTTAGATGAATACAATCAATTGGAATCTATGCCAAAAGATGCCATAATTGATTATACACCCCTTGCAAAGGACTTTTACACTCTTCAATGGAACCATCATTATTGCAATAGGTTTTGTGGAGCTCAAACTACACTTCAATGGATAAGAATGTTTCCATGATTGTTTTGTGCTTCCACCAGATGCTTCATCTAATCAACTAATATTGGGCACACCATGGAAACGTAAATACAATGCGTACATCCAAAGGGTCAACACATGTCAAAGAAGGGCTTCAAGTCATGTATGTTGGTTTTGATTCCAAGGCAGATACTAACAAAGAAAGGAATGAATCCAATGCGGTAACCAAAAACAAGAAACAACAACCAATACTGACCACTGCAGCTATGGAAAGCATGGATAAATTTGAATTTGTGGCTGCCAATCATTTGCTTCCTTTAGTGCGAGTGGGAAAGATGCAACCACCTCTCACACCTCAAAAGCTATCCACTCATGGACAAACCAAAAGACAAAGCAAATATGGATACCTAGAGGCTAGATGGATAGTTAAATAAGTAAAGCCAGTGCCAAAAAAAACAGACTATAAGGCAAGTTTGGATACCAAAAGAAACCCCATGAGCTAAAAGAAATTTGGTTTGGATTCTAAAAGCCCTACTATAGTCTACAACACAATGGACATAGTCTAGTCCAACAACCACGACAAACAAGACTATCAAAGAGCTAGTACGCTTTCAAAATTGCGGTTGCTTCAAAACAAACCCAAGCGGGTACCAAAGCCAAAAAAAGTGCAGCATTTGCCCATGCGGAAATGGATTATGAAGAAACGAGAATTTCCACCAGAAACATCCAACCCAAGAGTATCACAATCATTCCAACATTCTTCTAAAGTAATGACCAAAGAATGGCGGCCGATACTTCAATCATAGTCTTTGATCTCAAATTGAAAACCCTTCAACGATTTGCCAGTGAGTCAAATCTCTCTCTCTCTTTCTCTCTCTCTCTCTCTCTCTCTCTATCTATCTATCTATCTATCTATCTATCTATCTATCTATCTTTCTCTCTCTCTCTCATTCTTTGCACCTGCATGCTTCTAAGATTACCATGGATCTTTGCCTCCACTTGCTGTAGTAGTTGCCTTGCCCCCAACATGGTTTGAGTCGGCAAGCTAGGTAATGGTAGTACCATTTTTGTGTTGCCTCCTTTAAGTTCTGTGGAAATATTCCCCCCATCTCATCTTCATTGATGTCCGTTAGCTCTGCATATTTCTCAAAGGCTTCAATGTGTACGTCAAGATTATCCCTTTTTTTGCCTTTGAATACTAGAAAGGAAAAATTAAAATTCCTAGAATGCTCAATGATATGATTGGATCTAGTTTATGTAATGGTTTTGTGTCTCTAGATTTATTCTTACTGTAATGGTCAGTGTGTGCATTATAGTCAATTGTGTTTGTTCCTACTACTATGTTCTCTTTCTTGGCTGTCTATCATGCTGATGTGTGGAATATTTTACCACTCTCACTCTCCTTAGTATGTCCATGGCTCCTGTGATATCCATGAGAATGACTCCTTGTCTCATCTCACTCATCCCATCTGCACCGATAATGAGTATTGATTCTTCAATTTTGTTCCTGGCCTTGGCCCCATGTCTGACTCATTTTCAAGTTGTTGATCAATTATAGAGCCTTCATTTGATTCTTTTAAAATTGGAATGATAGGAATGGATTCCTTCATGAATCTAGTGGCTAGCCTTCATCCTTGTCTGGGCGGCATGTTTGATATGTATTCACTCTAATACCATTGGGAGATAGTTGGTTTGTCTATAGCAATTTAGCCCAAGCCACCATAATAACCAAAATGGAATGAGATGGATGTGTTCAAACAACTATTCTAGAGTGGTAGTTGGAGTTAGTTGATATTAGACTTAAGATATTAGACCAGACTTCAGAGTACTGAAAGACAAAGCTGAATTTGTAAATGAAATGACAATAGAACATTGATTGGAATTGGAACTATATTACTTAGAGACTGAACAAACTACACTAGAAGCAGCACTAAAAGAGCTTAAGCTTATTGAGATTATAAATTATGTTGGCCAATAGCTCAAAATATGATTACAAGGCTTGGAGTTAGGTCTAGAATATAGAAAGAGATCTATTTTAGGAACTAGAGATATCAAGAGCCGAAAATGAAATAGTGGGTCCTATTTATAATCCCTTAGAATGGTGTCTGTCTCAATGTGTACTAACAAAATATTTGGTAACTCTTTGGTTACTACCTCTAGAAGATTCTATTGTAGTCGCTTGCCAGCGGCTTGCTAAGAGTTGTTTCCATCTTCTACAGTAGGGATCGATCGGTCCACCCATCCACTTCTACTCTAGTATGGACAAAGAGAATTTCACCTCATAGGGAGCAAGTCAAAACACCTCCAACCTACCTATGCCAGATATAGGCTAAGGCCGTTGTGCCCTCCATGAGCCCGCGCTCTAAAAGAATCCCAGATACTAGAAAATGGTAGGTAAGCAACACCAACCATACTAGTTTAGGTGCCATGTTTCTTCGATGCCTAGCATCGGGTGTTTGGGAAAAGCCACGAAAAGACCCTAGCCGCTGACGCACTAATTGTGTAGATGAGCCTAACAAAAAAGAAGACCTAGGACACACCCCAATCAAGGAAATCCCTAGGTCATCAACCCTTTGTCTAAGGCTAAGTGATATAGGTGATCCTAGTCTTGTAGTGACGCTGCAATGGGAAACATAACACATGAGTCCATTCACACTATTATCTGCCATATGCACAAGGAATCTTTTTCAAATAGTGAGATTGTACAGGGTCTCTACCCTTACACATCCACCACAAACCATCAAATCCACTTAAGGATCCAATCCAAAACCATAATCCAATCCCACCACATGGGTGAGCACTCCACCCAACTTAGGGTGATGCACATTCAATCCTGCAAAACCACTTTGGCACATAACATGGATGAAAATATTTTGGTAGCCCAACCATATAAAAAAAATTCCAAGAGATACACCAGCTTCCACAATCAAAATCCCAACCATAATCCATGAGGGACCTCAACCCTTTGACCATAAACCATATTCCATATTGAATGGAATCCCATGCTTGGAGTTTGACATATCCATTGTAATCAAATTGAGCCCACACACATGGCCCTTAAGATATCAACTCTTTATGCATAAAAGACATAATACCACTGACTAAACATGAATTCAAAATCCAATTTTCAAAATTTCTGACCATGCATAAGTGATGCACTATAACTACACCACCACCCCCTAGTACATAGAGCTAGTTTTGACCTTGAAGGGTGGAAAGCAATACACACATGCACATGAGGTGTCCACATCCATTTTTTGGGGTGAACACAGGTCAACACCTATCACATCCCTAAAAGAGGCAAATCCAAGACATAATGTCAATCCTAGGAAGCAAGATACTCGACTAGGGCATGCGGACATGCCAAGAGGTTGTCAGGATCTTGTCTGAACACAACAAACTTCACTATGACACTCAATGTGCACTCTATCTACTAAAATATTTATCCTCTTCTTTTGACCTCTAACCTATTCACATGAAAAATCCATGATAAAACCAACCTTGGCAGACCCCAAACTTCATAAGCAACAATATAGAGTGGGCAGCAATCTGTATTTTGACCATAACTCTTTTCTCGTACGGAATTTCCAAATGACATCCATCAAAGAAAATGTTATAAATGTCATGTTTAATCTCTACGGTAGAGGATTCGACTCGATTCATAACAGTTTAAGAGACATGACTAAAAGAGTGTTCCTACCTGTAAGGTCTCCACCTTTCTAGCTATAAGGAAATGAACTCTAATCTTTAGGAGAAAGAAATCGACATACAAACAAGTAAAACACTATCTTGAAAGCATAGAATTTTAATCCTCCCAGATCTTTTACAGATATTTACCAATTAAGCAAAAAAATAGGTCAAAATTTAGCAGATTTGATTTTTAAAGCTGACAGGTGCTGGGAGTGGTCATCACTGACCTGTTGGGGATAGGAATAGAAGCAGGGGGCACTAGGAGAGATGTAGGGATACCTTGGGATGCAAGCTACTGCCATTTCCAGTCTATGAGTGCTAGAAACCTATAAATAGGACCCCCTTGCTTCACAATTGGACTCAGACTCGGAAACCTGGCCATTTCTATCTCACATAGAGAGAAACGCTACTCAAAAATCATTAGAGAGCAAAAACTCTTAGTCTAATATCTTTTTAATTAGCAAAATTATGCTAATTTATCTCTATTTTTTTAATTAATCTAATTAATTAAGAAGATTAAACCTCTTTACATTATAAATTACTCTTTTAACTCCTAAATTTTGTTGATTACTTAGATTAAGGTTATGGATATTAATGTAATTAGTTATTAAGCCATATTAGGATTGAAATTAATCTCTGAAGTCTTAAATTAAAGGTAAATATACTAATTAAGCTTAAATTAATACAAGACAATTATTAGACCTTCATTAGATTGTTAAAAAACTAGGAAAATTATATCATAATTTTTAAATTAAGTTTTGTAATTAATTAGACAAAAATTAGCTATTTTAGCTAAAAACTAATGAAAAATCTACTTAATTAATTCAAATATTCCTAAGTTAATTATCACTATTAGAAAATACTATTAAAAATAGAGGTAATTACCTCATTAGCAAAATATTAGTCTAAGTATTTAATTAAGCTAAAATTAGTTATTTTTAGCCTCAAATTAAAGAGAAAAACTAGTAAACTAATTTATATGATTATATTCTATTTATCAAAATTATCTTACATTATAAGTAAGCCGTGATAATTATCTCAAGATCAAAAAATTAGTTTAGCTATTTATCCAAGTCAAAACATGCTAATTCTAGCTGAAATTAAAAGAGGGAAATTATTTAATCAAGTTAGATAACTATGTTCTATTTACTAGAGTTATTTTATATCACAAGTAAGCTGTGATAATTATATTAAGATCAAAAATATATTTTAATTATTTATCTAGGTCAAAATAGATAGATTCTAGCTAAAATTAAAAGTGAGAAATTATCTAGTCAAGCTAGATAACTATGTGCTATTTATTAAAGTTATTTTACAACATAAGTAAGTTATGTTAATTATCTTAAGATTTGAAATTAGTTTATCTATTTATCCAAGTCAAAATAGACTAATTCTAGCTAAAATTAAAAGTGAGAAATTAGCTAATCAAGTTAGATAACTATGTGCTATTCACCAAAGTTAGTTTTCATCATAAATAAGTTGTGATAATCACCTTAAGATCAAAAATTTGGTTTAGCTATTTATCTAAGACAAAACAAACTAATTCTAGCTAAAATAAAAGAGAGTTATCTACTATTTATTAGAGTTATTTCATATCATGAAGAAGTCATAATAATTATCTTAACATCACAAAATTAGTTTAGCTATTTAACTAAGACAAAATAGACTAATTCTAGCTGAAATTAAAAGAGAAAAATAAGCTAGTCAAACTAGATAATTATGTGTTATTTATTAGAGTATTTTACATCATGAATAAGCCATAATAATTATCTTCAAATAAAAAACTGAGTTTAGTTGTTTATCAAAACCAAAATAGCATAATTTTAGTTGAAATTAAAAGAGGGAAATTAGCTAATCAAGTTATATAATTATGTGCTATTTACTAGAGCTAGATTATAGCATAATTAACCTTCGTTAGTTGGCTTGAGGTCAAAAAGCTAATTTAACTTTTTAATTAGGCCTAAAAAAGCTAATTTTAACCAAAACTAAAGGAGAAAAATTAGATAAATAGTTTGGATAATTAAAAGGTAATTATTGGAGTTAAGAAATATCACTATCTACTTGTGATAATTATAACATAATCAATTAATTAGTTTAAGTAATTATAATTGATCAAAAGCCCTATTTTTATCTAGGATTAGTAAGGATAGATAGAATCTACGATCAAAAGTTTCTAGGAAAATTAGAAAAAGTGTCAACCATTGATATAAAGTTTAAGAAATTTAATCTTTAAGAGAAAATAAATATAATAAATATTAAGCTTAAAATAAGCAAATTTCAAGTTTAAACTAGATGGAGAAACTAGGAAAAAGATGTAGAAATTCATAACACTAGAATGGTAACAGGACACTTTTATGTCCTTGGACACTTTTGTGTCCTGTTAAGTGACTATTTTTCTTGAATTATCTGAAGAGTATGAAAATGAATTTCTAGGTGCTATATATCCACAAAGTTGCCTTATGAGCTGAAAAAAACTTAGCATTTTTTTTGGAGTATCGATCTCACCATTAACCTTACTTTCGCACAACATTTTTGAACCTAAACTGTGTGAAAAAACGGGTCCTGTTTTTGGCTTTTTTTCAATTTTTGGCAACTATACCACTCTAAACTTCATGTTTGTGAGGTTTAGATGGCTAGAGGTTAGGCCTTCATAGTTATCAACATGTTTGGATGCTTGTAGGGAGAGCTAAGTGTTAAAATTGAAAGTTATGACCAATTTACAAGAATTGCATAATCCTGTTTTTTGGCCAAAATTAGCACTTTTATGATTTTTTTGGTGGCTTTCTTGATATCCAAATTCAATTTTGATTGTGTAAGTGTAATGTATGACATAAAGCTAATCTTCCTTGAGTTTTGGGGGACCTAATATGCTATATAGCATAGTATATGATGATGGTTGAGTTTTTTGATTGCTGAAGAATACGATACATTTTAGAGTAGCAAGTATAACTTTCTCAATATTGCTAGTTTCTTAGGCCAATTGTGTGTATTTTTTAGGTAGTAACCATATCCAATCATAGACTACAAACTTGGCTAGATATTGAGTAGTTTCTATGGGTTTCTAGAGGTCATAATGCTAAACCCAGTTTCTTCATGTTTGCTATATTTAGCACTTTATCATTGCCCCCAAGTTTCCAATTCTAAGAGATCCATTATCCTTTTGACATGCTCCATGGTTACTTTTCAATCCATAGGCCCAAAGGGAACCAAGAAAACATGTATATAGTATCTATATTGAGCGTGACTATAGAAACTTTGATGATAGGTCCGCAGAATGGCAAAAATGCAACTTTTTGGTACCTATTTTTTTTTCCCAAAAAAAAATAGTGAGGTAAAATCAACCATATGTTTTGGTCACCAACCCATTGAAGTTAACAAGGCATTTTATCTCATGTCCTACAAAAATCCCCACTATTATTTATATACAATCAACCGTAAGAAATTGCTGTTTTGGGCAAAATTCACTGGTCCATCAACTTTGGAGGCTTGTAGTCACCAAGTGATGAGAAAAATTACAAGTCTCTCATTTTTTCCATATGTAGTAGTTATTGAACTATAAGCTCATGAAAGTATTTTTCAAAATGAGTGGATCTACTATGGTTTTGGAATTTTTTCCCAAAACCCTGAAAGGACACTTTTATGTCCTGTTAGGTTACCATTCTAGTGATAAGAGAGCTTAGAAAATGTTTAGGGAAGGTATGGAAAAGTTATCTTACCTATATAAGCAGATAAGAAATTAGTAGGTCAAGGATTTACTCTCTAGGATTACAAATTTAACCTTGATTGGGTTAAGAAGAGGAACTAGATTGAATACAAAGGTTAAGTCTACCTTTTGGATGATTTATCTAATAATTAGACGTCCTTTTTTCTATAAGGATAAGAAGTCATGGTACCCAAAAGGACGCGAGCCAGGACTCGAGCCAAAGGACCCGAGCCAAACCTCCATCTCATGATGAGGATAGTGTTCCTAAAAGAGCTAGAGCATCGCATGACGACGAAGTCGGGCCTAGTCGTAGGCCTACTGACGGGAGCATTCAGGCCTACTCCAACAAGTGCCCGATCATTCCCAAATGGGTCTTCGTTATAATTAAGTTTTAAAATTTTTTCCTTAAGTATTAACATTGCATACGTAAAAGAGAGTGTAAGAAATTAGGAAAAGTGAAACCAGTTGAAAATGCAAGGCATCTTCCAAGACACTAACGTGCAAATGTTTGTAATTAAATTAGGAAATAATTGTTTGGGGTAAGTCTCATTGAATTAGGAAAGATATGATTGATCATCCTTAAGATAGTTTGTCTCAAGACACCTCCGACTCCTTGGTATAAATTGATGAATAATGATGGCTTTACAGCCACGGATAAGTCGGTTACCCCCATGAACCATGAGTTTCTACTCCATGTCATGCCTTGATATTTCTACAAAAGTTAGGATACCGTTTTTATCCTAGGGGAGCCGCCAAGTTGTATGGGCAAGTGGTTTGGTGTATGGGCACCCTGAACTTTGGGTGATGGGTTTCCACCCTAAATTATGAATAAGGAATGGGTGCCATTTTTTCACCCTTAAGGGGTCTTAAGACGAGAAGAGTACTGGTCATGGTTATTATGGACAATGTTTTGATTGAAAGTACATGTCTTAAGTTTAAAGATGTCTGTCTGCTAAAAGAATGCTTTTCAATGCTGTCTTTAATACTTGATTGAAGGAAGCACTGTGACAAAAAGTTAAAAGAAACCCTTGTTTTAAGTGTTAAAACAATGTGATAGTAACTAGAAAACAAAAGAATCATGTGTGAGTGCGGGGTGGTAAGCGGGGCCTGACTAAGGTTGTCAATCATGGACGGGTGGACATGATTAGTCAGGTAACTATCCATCCCTGCACACTAAAAAAGTTTAGGAAACTTCTTCACTTGGAAGAGGAGTCCACCAGTGGCTTTGCCCTCACATCTAATAGGGGGGAAAAAGCCTTGGTTGAGGATACCTTAGCCCAATTTGTAGAAGTTAAAGGGCCAAAAGTGTTTTGGACTTTTAAGATGCTATCTGTTTCTATTATGAGACAAGACTAGGTCTTCTTCTAGGGCTATAGACCCAAGCCATTGTCAATGGTAAAGGTATACTCCTTGGAATTTTCTTGTTTAGAGACTTTGATTTTTATGAGGCCTAGAAATGTGTCAAGGATCCCATCTCAATTTTGGTGTTAGCGGAGTGGGGATCTCACACTACCGCCTACATGCTTTGAAACAAAAGTAGTTTTGATATGCACACGTGACCATAAACCCACCATGTGCGCATAAATCAAGGTGCTAAACATGATGAAACAAGCATGGATCATCGTCATACACATCCGACAAGTCCATGCATACGAACAAAGCGAGAGGGTAGTTATTCAAAAAATGATGTAGAGAGAGAAAGAGATGATGATTATGGAGTTGAGATCTTTTTGCCATGCTTTAGGAGTGATTATCGATTGTCAAAAGTCTTCTTGCTTTGCCGTAAGAGAGTGGTGATAAGAGCTACGTAGAGGTTTACGTCACGAAGTTGTTGGAGAACACGCACATCGTGGAAAGAGAAGAAAAGATAGTAAGAAAATAGAGAGAGAGTATTCTTCTTCTACTTCTCACGAATGAGAGATAAGAGATGGTGATGTAGAGATTGCACCACTCCATATAATATATATGGGTTTTTGTGTGGTAGGAGATGCAACTGTCAACATTGAAAATTGAGATCTCTAGGCCAATTTATAGATTCTCTTCCAGGCAGGAGTGTGCCCCAAGCTGAGACAAGGCGTCCCCTCTTGGAATAGCTGCAAGTTTTTGGGAAAAGACTCCAATATTTTCTAAAAACATGGCTTTGCTTTTGGTGGTCAACTCTCCCCTCTTCTCTTCAATTTTTGCAAAAGAAAAATATTAGTTGGACGATCTTGAATAAACTATGTTGCACATATCTACTTTCCCAGTAAAATATCAATTAATCCCGTTTCTTCACTAAATGGTCGTTTTTATACTCGACGGTGACTAAAAATGATTTTTTTATATCCAGGTCATCTTATAAAGTCTGTTGCTTTTCAAAAACGCCGAAAAGCACAAAAAGCTAAAAATGATGTAAAAAGTGGATTTTTTTCTTTTAGAATGGAACCACGAGTTCCCCTTGTCCAATAGAGCAAGAAACCGTGAAAAGATAAAAATAGCGTAGAAGCTAATATGTACTAAAAAGTACTAAAAATTAACAAAAAACTAATAATAACGTAAAAAGCTAAAATTTGTGTAGAATGCATATTTTTACAAAATTGAACCATAGCTTTTCCAAAACTCGTAGATTAAAGAACCGACCCTAATTTTTGCAAAAAAAGCATTAAAAACACAATAAACATAAAAAAGCTTTTAAAAATGGATTTTTCCAAAATTGAACCAAATGTCCACTTGAATTATCGAAACATGAAAACAACCTTGCTTTTCACTTTAAGACCTTACAACAGTGCCAAACAAACATTCTAGACTAAGATTTCATGAAGCCAGTACTGAAATTTATTTTTCTTATTTTTAAAAGAGACCCAAAAGTCGAGGATTTTACATTCTTCTACAATTGAAAAATTTGAGGTGTCCTCAGCTCCACATGAAATTGGGATAATTAAGTTTAAAACTCTCTATAAATATAAGGTAAATTAACTATTACATAAGATATTCAATTATGATCATGCCTTAGAGATATTTCGGTTGTGATGGTATGGAATATTGTTGGAGCATTAGCAAGTCCAAAAGGCACTGAAAGATCTTCATTTTCTTCTTCATCTATAGTGGTTGCATGGACACAAACGTTTGGTGTATTTCCTCCACCTCAAGCATTCTGAGTTCTATTGGCTTGGGTTCCTTCTTGAGGTTGTTGATTTCCTCCCGAACGAGGTGGTTGGTTGTTATTGGGTTGTCCATTTCTTGTGAAAGATTGGATTTCCAAGTCTAAAATTCCTTGGTTTTGTGGTGGTGTCTGGTCTTGATACAAGTTCTATTGTGCCAAATTAGGTCTAGACTATGAATTTCTAAGGTTCCTGTTAGTGTCCTACTTCCAACATCATTTTGTCTTGCAAGTTCAAAAGTGTTTGGATCATTAAACGGACAGTCCCAAGACACATGGTGAGGCTCCAAACGTTTGAAGCAAAGGTGATCTCTTATTGCCCTCCTACGTAACCTGGCTTTCGAGTCTGAGAATGTGAAGATCTACACTCATTCTCTGGTTGAGGTCTTTTACTACCATTTGATATTTTGATCTCAATGGTCTTACCCACATCAAGAATATCTGCAAAATTTAGAAGGCACAAGCTCTGAAGTCTAGTCTTTAGAGGATTCTGTAACCTTGACACAAATCATGCCACTTTGACTTCTTAAGTCATTCTCATTGGAGCATACTTGAGAGATACTTGACAGGGTCAAGATGTACTAATAATATGACTCTAAATCTCTGGTCCCTTGAGCACAATCAAGACATTCATTCATACAATTCGAATGATATACCTATTTTTTATATTTCTTCTTTAGTTGAGTCTTTAGATAATCCCAAGTTGCGGCATTAGGGCTGATATTGTTCTCAACACAATGATATCTCCACCAACACTTGGAGACTGAGAAAAAGAGGATCTTTTAATTCTCATCTAAATGAAACAAGAAACGATGAATTGATACAATAAAAAAAACTAGGTATACCATAACATTACAAAAATTTAAATGACTCGCAGAGCACCAGACTCTGTGTAGGGATCAACCGGTCCACCCATCCACTTTCGTTCTACTAAGGAGAAAGAGAATTTCACTTTGCAGGGAGTGAAGCAGAACACCTTCAACCTACCTGAGCCACACATATGTTGATGCTTCTTTGCCACCCCTCATGAACCCAAAATTTTAAAGGATCTCAAATACTAGCAGGTGGTAGGGAATCAACACCAACCACATCAATTTAGGTGCCACACCTCTTAGATGCACAACATTGGGTGTTTAGGCAAAGCCAAGGCAAGGTCCCCAACCGATTATCTGTATAAGTCATTCAACCCTTGATGCCCTCTATTCACAGAACTTCCCAGGTTTTCAAAATCTGCCAAGCTTTCCAAGCCTTCACAAGCAAGACAAAAATTTACACTATAATTTTTAGCCTAATCTCATGAGTCATTTATCTTCTTTGTAATTAAGTTGGTATACATTTTTCTTATAGTGTTTTTTTAATGTTTTTTCTTAAATTTTAAAGTGTAAGGATCTTGCTTTTCATGTTGTTATAGGTCCTATTATTGGATTAGAAGTGTTGTTGTGAAATGCTAGACCAACACGCACTATCTTACAATGTTTTCACTATGTTCACTTTGTCATCCCTCGGTTCTATTTCACCGCACTATTCTACATCGTTGTCACTATGTCGCTTTGTCATCCCTCGGTTCTATTTCAGATCAAAAGTATCGTTGTTGAACATAGTTGGTTATGTTCAATTTATGGGTAGTTCTATTAGTCTTGTCATTGGCATCAATTCTACTATTGGAGTGTGAGTGTAACTGTGCAGGCTAATAGGATAATTTCTATGTCTTCTATGGCATTAGATCTATTATTGGGTTGGAGATGTTGTTAGTTTCATTGAATGATGCCCTGGTTTTTAGGCTTAGTTCGGTGTTTCTTTCAGCATCAACTCTATTATTGGGCTGGAGGTGTCGTTCATTTCAATGAATAATGCCCTAGTTTCTAGGCTAGCTTTTGACATTATCTCTATAATTGGGCTAGTGTTGTCATTAGTTTCATGAAATGGTGCCCTACAAAGAATTCCCTACTTTTTAGGCTTAGTTCAATGGTTCTATTGGCATCAACTCTACTACTGGGTTGGAGTTGTTGTTAGTTTCATTGAGTGATGCCTTGCTTTTTAGGCTAGTTCAGTGGCGCTCTTAGCATGATCTCTATCACTAGGTTGGGCTTGTCGTTAGTCCCATTGAATGATGCCCTACTCTTTAAGATAGTGTTGTCATTAGTTTCAATGAATGGAGTTCATATTTACTATCAAATTTCAGGTTATGTTGTCTTTAAAAATCATGCAATATGTTATCAATGTAGCATATATGGATCATGTGGAAACAAAGAAGTTAAAAACAAATATCAAAAATTTCATGGTCACATATATATATGTGCCCTATCCACAGAGGATATCACCTCTACATTGGAGAATGAGACACGCAGGGAGGGTTTCTTTGATGTCATAATTGAAGTAGTTTGGAAACACTTCTCAGCTTACATATCAAAGGCTCTTTGTAGGCTAATGGATAGTCTTGTTGGCAATATGACACATTGCTTAAGAGACTTGGGTGGCGATGCACCAACGGATGCGGATCTAGCTAGTGAATCTACAACACTAGACTAATGTAAGACATGTAGAGAGATCAAAATCTAAAAGAGCGCATAATATTGATGTGCAAGATGTCCATAGTCATAAAGCTAGAACAATATATATTTTTTTAGCCTCCTCTCAAGATGCAGTAGTGGGAAGGTCTGATATACACGCTGGGGTGGACCGCAAGCATTTACAACACACTCGCTTTATGTCCCAGTGCACCATCAGTGTTTACCTCACACCTGAGGCTATCAAGTATAGTAGAAACCTCAACAAATTCTGCTACGGAGTTGTGTCAGAGTGCACCATCAAAGGAGTCACTTGGTTGCCACCCAAAGTGCAATATGTGGTGAACGACTTCAAAGGTGAGGAAGCAGAGAGACACCAACCTTTCACTATAAAGGCGAATGTGTAGTTGTTCCACAAAGGCATAGTAAGGTGCATAGCAAAAACACATGAAGAGACATGGTCCCTCATCTTTCCTCTCTTTAATGGAATGGACCTGGGTGACACTGTAAAGTGTGTCCACCACCTAAAGGTGAATTTTCCAACATATTGGTGGATCAAAAGGAAGATCCTAGATGCCCCCCCATTGAGAAACAGCTAGAGATGTGCAAGCATATGATTGAATGGGTGCCTTCTTTTATGGATGTGCTAGTAAACACCATGGCACATGCACATAGCAAAGGAATTATACATTGTGACTTGCACTCATGAAACATCATGACTAAGTTTACCAAGGAGGGTGTGTCTCATGTGGTTGTCATTGATTGGGCGTTAGCACTATGAGTGGGCATTGAGAAGCGACTAAAAACATTGCAGAATCAATGGAGCATTCCCTACATCCATAGAGGGCCCCCAAGATTTGCAACCCAAAATATGATTGTCCATACTCTAAAGCTATTGACACCTATGCAGTTGATTTCTACATCAAGAAACTATGTGATTGGAACAAAGATTTTCTAGAGCATTACAACATGCCATGGGAAAAGAGAAAGCAAACTAATTGCGGCTTGATTGTCAATATAGTGTGAAAAACCTATTTAAAGCGACCACCCGGGAAAAGAAAGACTTTTAAAAATATGAGTGAGCATTTTTATATGTTAGAATTCAACTTAGGAGTGTGTTTGCACAGGCTTATTGGTGAGATGATGCCAAAATTATAGTTTATTCTGTTCACTTTTATAGACAACGGTCTTGTTGGATTTGCTCGGGGGAATTTTTTGATTGGACTTGTGAATGGAAATTTTTGTATATTGATGGACCATGGAGTTAAAATGTATCTCTCTCACTTGTACACTGTCTCTCATTACTATGGACCATGGTGCAAAGTGAGCCAATACAGTTTGTGGTTTGTTGTAAAAATTTAAATCAATTTCTAGCTTTCAAATTTGCAAATGGTCTTTTAAATGTATAGTGATGGACCATGAATGCAAAGTGATTCAATATAGTATGTGGTTTGTTGTGAAAAATTTATGTTGGTTTCTAGCTTAGAGGGTTCATTTATGTAGAACCTATAGATCATGTGCATTCATGGACTATTTATAAAACCCCTTATTTGTAAAATTTTCACCAATAAAAGGGACCCTTTTTTTATTCAATCTGTAATGTTTTTTTCAAGATCAATTTTTCAACACCCTTTTGTATGTAAAAATGTGAGAAAATATAAATAAAATAATTCCTACTATTGAACCCACGTGATAGGCATTTTTTTGTTCTAGTGACCCTCCCAAGATTTCTAGACACCAGATCAACCAATGCAAAGTGATGCAATGAAAAATGTGGTGTGTTGTGATAAACTGATTTATACCCACTGGATTCTCAAATGCAAAAGTGTTTCCATGGTTGAAAGTTAACTTTTTATCGCTCATTGAAGACATTGTAAATGTGTTTCTACCAGGCATGGATGAACATGAGAAATCCACAAAAGTATACATCGCTTGTGCACACTTGAAGATGCAAATAGCCCAGAAAACCAAGCTAGAGTTTCCACAAAAACTAGTGAGTGGGCACCGGCCAATGGCAAGCAATGGAAAAACAACAAAGATGTCATAGATATGGTCAAGGAAGCATGCTGACTGTGTCTGAGTTCTCCATCCGCTCATCCTCAAGGGGAGATTGAAGTTGCACAAATGTGCCATGCCAAAAATTTGCATGCACGCCAAGACCATATACCTTGCATGCATAGGGAGTACACTAAAACATACGGATTGCCCCGTGTGGTTTGAAAGATTCTATATGTGTAATATGTTCAAAATGACCCAGTGGACTTTAGCAGTAGGGCCCCTAATAAGCTCATAGTGGATATCCATAATGAGATAGTTACAATGTAATGAGAGGATCCCTGGTATGCACTGGCCAATGCTGCTATGCAAACACATGATGTTGTGGAGGAATTGCAGACGCAGATTTGTACCTCCACAAAAACGACAAGGGTTGGTGACACAAGTAACTCCAAGAAGTTATAGAGGCATCTCAAGCTCCTTAGGTGTGAGCTCCATGACATGGAAGAGTAGTGTCAACAACAATCGATCATGACTATAATCAAGCATCCCAACACATTGTAGCCTCCTCCAGCTTACATAGAAGACGTTGTGGGTCCTTGTCCAGCTGTGAGCACTTTTTCCATAGTTGGACTGGTCACTAGAGAACAACTTGTGGCCATATGTACCATTTTCCATGTCTCATTACAAAATATGGTGAATAAAAAGGAGTGCCATATTTACAAGGCTCTAGTTGAAGAGCTTATATATTTTATGTTTAAAATGGAGAACGATTATCAACGCTTAGTGGTAGCCACCCATTTTGGACAATCTGAAGTTATCTTTATAAACATCATAACACTTGCAATGAAAGTTGAAGCCTTGTGAAACTTGCAGTGACTTTTTAAATCATTGTATATGACACCCTTGCAATGAAAGCTAAAGCGATGTAAAAATTGTAACTACTTTTGAACTCATAACATATGATACTCTGGTTTACAAAAAATTTGGTTCAAAGTAATGTCATTATGTATAATGTGTTTTGCAAACTGCATTGTAATGAAACAAGTGGATAAAGTGATATTTGAAATGAAACAAGTGGATAAATAGATATTTGAATGTTTTGATAGTCCTACTTGGTGTGTATACATGGTGGTTCTAGTATTAGTATTCTAAATGTACTTAACTCTAGTGGTTGTACACATGAAAGAATCATTTGACAGTGTTGATAGCCAATGGCGGTAAAAATAACTTATCACTTAACCTTATAAATGCAAAGTGTATAAAGGCGCCCATTCAAATTAAAGTCATAAATGAAAATACTCAGACTCCTATGTTGAAATACAATAGAGCAATAGTTGAGTTATCTCCCTTGGCCCACGGACCACAGTTCACAAAAAAAGAGATTACATGGCTTGCTAGTTGTTCTACACCCCAAAAAATTGTTAACCTACAATGCGATCTATATCTACATCATTGCTCCGCAACACCCTTCTTTGTCGGGTAAGAGGATAGTCATCCACCTCAAGGTTCACATCCAATTAAAACAAAGTACATCCACCGAGCTCAGAAAATTGTAGCCTTGGACTGTCACCTCTTCCCTTTGCTCTTGGTCACCTTCATTGATATCCACAGTCCGCTATGGTTTGTCTTCTTCATACCTTTCTAATTGAATATTGGTGAGGAGCCTATGATTGCAATATAGGTATACCAATTTCTTGGCACAATCGCTTATAAGCCAATAATGAATAGTCGAGTGTACGTAGCTCTAGGTACTCCAATTTTTCTCAAAACTTGTATTAACAGCACATTGTGCAATAACCCTAACAACCAATTTGTGTAATGTGGGTGCCAAAGAATAGCTCATGAGACATCATCTCCAAGTTGACTGGTTTGATGCAAGGTTCCACACAAACTCTAAGCTAAAAAGGCAATCCTTTAACCTGTACTTTGTCAAATTGGCGATTGTATGAGCTTGATCATCTCTATTGTTGTAGAAATTATTGACCATGTCATAAAAGTCTTCAATGACCTCTTCATCTAAATCATCATATTCCATGTTCTAGTACTCTGGGTTAAGTAGAAAAGAAACAGTATGCAATGGACTATGCGCACTACATAGAGCATGGACATACCTATTTGAGATATCCCTTCTAGATTTATTAAAGTACTTTCTCCAAAGGGTTCTCTCCAAGGCTTAATCAAACAGTTTGCAGGTTTCTCTAAAGGAGAGTTCAAACTCTCCTGAACATTATACCAGCCCATGTACACCTTCCCTATGTTGGGTAACTTAAGATCAAATTGTTGCAACGATAGCATCATAGGCCTCATTGCCAAGTATGTGTCACCAACATCAGGCCAAAAGTGTCTATCATTAATAAGAACTTTCAACTGCACCTTTGTTTTTACTCTTTTTGTTTTTCAGCTTCCCATTCATAGAAACCAACACAAACAAATGTCGCCAAAACAACATTTTTGTTTTGCAACAAACTTTCCACAGTGTACAGAGGTTAGTGCAAAATCTTGTTTCATAGGGCAGCTTAAATATTGTGGACATGTGTTATCCATATATATCCAACACACATTGTCTCTTCAAAATGAACTTCACCACCACCAACCTTGATTTATCTATAATTATTTTGAACCAATCACTGTCATCTTTTTTATACCAATCTTGCAAGACAAGATTCAAGCTATGTGCAAATAAAAGTGTGTAGACTAGGAAAGCTGCTCCAAGAGATGACCAGATGCTCTACAATTTTTTGCATTGTCCATGATCACCTATAATACATTGGGGACATTGATGAATTGTCTCTATTATTATATCAGCTATATAGCTCCTTGGCTTAATCTCACTCGAGCTATAAATCACTCCCTTTGAGGATTGAAAAACATCACATTAATCAGCAGCCTACATTGGACATTTGACCATCCATCACACTGACTATAGTGCATCCTGTTTGATCAATTGATTTCAAAATCAATCAAAGCATTTTATCCAAGGACATTGTGCATATTTGATGATATGATGGAGGGGAGAAACCAAAACCATACTCATCGATCTTCTTCCATGCATTCTTCCATGGATTTCTTGTGACCATCATCATATAACCGCTTGTAAACTAGATAGCATCTATAAGAGCATATTGTGCCTCTTCAAGAGTAGTTGATCAAAAGCTCTACTTGAGATTTACTTGCCTCATTATATAAATTCCAAACTGGAACATGAGCAACCCATCTTGAGTACTATCTCTTTGTGTGTGTGTAGTGGCCGGCATGGATGCACCACTACATTGCCTTGTGTTGAGGAAACACTACATTGGTGCTCTGAATCCAACCAGCTTGGAGTCAGTATTGTAGGTCCCTTTGCATTGGCTACACCATCTAATAACTCTCTCAAGCACTTTGTAGCACTCTCATGATCTATGCCATTACATCTACCACCATTTACCCTATTAGTTGTTCCACTCCTCGATCCAAGGAAGTGTTCCCTAATACGAGGTGCACCTCTTGATTTTTTGTTGCCATATAGTTTACAATGACAATCTATAAATGATCTTACGTTCTCTACAAATTTCCACTCAAGCCTTGGCACCTTATCACCAGCCTTGCACTTCTCTTTATTCGAAGCTCCATTGTTTGATCCTTCACCACCAGTCAATGGGTGACTAGACATTGATATTTTGGGAGAAAGCATTAGTGTCCATGATAAGTTAATGAGCCACCTACGCATTCATACAATCATAATAATGTTAGATTTTCAAAAACATTGGATTTAATTAAACATTTGGATAATAAAGTAAAATAATATAGATATAAAATATAACAAAAAATGACATAAAATTGGTGGTGATTAGGAGTGCTCCATTCCAACAATAGAAATGAGCCCCAGGCAGTTGGACCACCTAAATCCTCCACAAGGATTCTCCCTATCGAATATATTTCCAGGAATATAAACATCCAGGGGAGGTAGTTAAACATAGCAGACAAGTTTATCGATATAGTGATGAGGAGAGATCCATTCTAATAATAGAAATGAGTCCTAGGCACTTGCACCATCTAAACCCTTCATAAGGATGCTCCCTATCCAAACCTATCTCTACACATCTAGACACCCAAGGGAGATAACTAAATGCAACAGACAAGTATTCCGGTGTAGTGATATGGAGCTCTTCATTCCATCTATAAAAATGAGCCCCATGCACTTGCACCACCTAAAACCTCCACAAGGGTTCTACCTATCCAAACGTATTTCTAGATGGATAGACACCCAAGGGAGGTAACTAAATGTACCAAAAAAGTACGTTGGTGTAGTGATAAGGTGCGCTACATTCTAGCTACAAAAATGAGCCCCAGGTACTTGCACCACCTAGCCCCCCCACAAGGATGCTCCCTACCCCGTCCCTACCCAAAACTATTTCCAGGTGGACACACAAGGGAGGTAACTATTTGTGAATTTAGAAAATAGAAGGATCAAAGTTACCTGTGACAAAAGCTAAACGAGTAAAAAAATCAACTAAAATTGAACTTAGTGGAAGCTTTATAGGGTGTGCCAAAACGTAGGGCTTGGAGGAGCGGACACTGTTCACATAGCCACCTCCAACTATGGGGGGCGGGAAGAGGAAATAGTCGTGCCTCTTGGGCATTTCCACTCACCCAATGACGGGGCCCATCGGGCTAGAAGAGATACCCGACGGGCTAATAGGATATCTTGGTTTGAGCCAGTCATTGTGAATTTGATGTTATTAACAATCCCATGGACTGTTAATAACATGAGTTATTACCACTTCACACTTCACGTAAAGATGTGAATAAAATCCCTAGCCCCAGGTCATCGACCCTTTTGCCTAAAGCTCGCCTAAAGCTCAGTGTTGTAGGTGATCCTAGTCTTGTAGAAATGATTCCATGAGAAACACCACATAAGTCCAATCACAATAACATATTCCATATGCACGAACAATCTTTTCAAACAATCAGAATGTACATATCTCTTACACATCCACCAAAACCACTTCATGATCCAATCCAAAACCATAAATTGTAATCCAATCCCATCACATAGGTAAACACTTCACCAATGTCAGGGTGATGTGCATCCAATCCTGCAAAACCACTTTAGCATATAAGATGGTTGCAAAGATGTTGGCAGCATTTTGATAGCATGACCGTATCCAAAAAAACGATCCAAGAGCCACATGGGCTTTCACAGTAAAAATCCCAACCATAATCCATGAGGGACCTCAGCCCTTTGACCATAAACCATATTCCATGTTGAACTGACTCCCACTGACTTCAAAAGCCAAATGTCTAACCATGTATAAGTGCTGCACTATAACCGCACTACACCCCCTAGCACATAGAGCTAGTTTTGACCTTGAAGGGTGGAAAGCATTACACACATGCACATGAGGTTCCCACATCTATCCATGAGGTTCCATACATCACATTAAATCATCCCATTGGCATAACCATGATGAAAAACATCCTCATCACTTTGATCAACCATAAATCATAACACCACACTTATGTGAATAATAGCTTTTTACCTTTTTGGGGTTCATGAATAACATGCAAATGAAAGTATTTGATCTCAAACCAATGCATCAAGATAAGATGCATAATATAGACTAGCACCTTATCACATCACTTTGTCCATATGAGACTCATGCAACAAATGGTAACACAAAAAGAAAGCCACCTTATTCAATATGCGTCCTACGGTCTCTGTTGACTAACCATATATCCCCATATAATTTTATGGACATCAAACCCTTGAAATCAAATCACCAAAACAATCCATAAAACACATATAAACCACTTGTTGAACTCACGATGTCACATGGTACTCCCCTAGGTAGTACCCCTATACGCATAGGTAATCCTATAGATGGAATGATTAATAACTCAGACTCATGAAGTGATCTTAGAGACCTAAATACATCTATCAGCAAGTTTAATTAAGATTTTGATTTGGCTAAGTGGTTTTGTTCATCCGATGAATCTATAGAGTGGTTCTCCAAGGAGCCTGTGGTCCAAAATTTTGACCGCACAGTGGGCAACAAATTGTATTTCGACCATAACTCTTTGCTCGTGAGGAATTTTCACTGACACCCAAGAGAGGAGATGTTCTAAATAACTTGTCTAATCTCTGGTTTGAAGGGTTTGACATCATCCATAGCGGTTTAAGAGATATGACCAAAATAAAGTTCCTAGTACCTACATGACGTGAAACAAAAAACACTTTTTATGTGCATACTTGACCATAAACGCACCATGTACATAAATCAACCTGTTAAACATGACAAAAAAAGCATGGAGCATCCTCATACACATCAAGAAAGTCCATACATGCCCTTGTATGCAAAAAAAAACCATCGAGAGGGTAGTTGCTCAAAAAATAGAGTAAAGAGAGAAAAAGATAATGGCTATGGAGTTTAGAGCTACTTACCTTGCTTTAAGAGTGATTACTGGCTGTCAAAAGGCTTATTTCTTTGCCATAAGAGAGCGGTGATAAGAGCTACGTAGAGGTTTACACCACAAAGTCGTTGGAGAACGCGCACACAGTGAAAAGAGAAAAGAATATAGGAAGCAAGTAGAGAGAGTGTGTGTTCTTGTTTTGCAAAACGAGGAGAAGATATTATAGAGATAGTGATTGAGAGCTTGCACCAGTCTATATAATATATAAATATTGCCATGCGGTAGCAGATGCAACTATCGATACTAAAAATTGAGCTCCTTAAGTAAATCTATAAGTTCTCTGCCAGCAGGCTAGAGTCGGCCCCAAGCTGAGATAGGGTGCCCCCTTTTCTGCCTGAAAAAGCTGCAAGTTTTTGGAAAAATACTACAGTCTTTTCTAAAAAGTACACGGCTTTGGTTTTGGTGGTCAACTCTCCCCACTTCCCTTCAATTTTTGTAGTAAAAATTGATTAAATGGACAGTATCGTGGCAACTAATGTGACAGTGACTAAACTATGATGCACCTTGATGCCTCGACATAATTATGGTTTTTTTGTACTACCCTGACGTATTTAGGTGGCTCGTTTTATAGAAACAATACTCATTAAAATCCCATTTAATCTCGTTTCCTCATCGGATGGCCGTTTTTATACTCTAGGGTGACTAAAAATTATATTCTTATACTTATGTTATCCTAAAAAGCACATTGCTTTTCAAAAATGCCAAAAAGCAAGAAAAGCTAAAAATAGCGTAAAAAGCAAAATTCTTCGAAATTGAACCTCGGGTTTTCCTTGTCCATTAGAACAAGAGAGCGAGTTCGCTTTTCACTAAAAATCATGAAAAGCTCAAAATAGCATGAAAAGCATCCGAAAAGCAATTTTTTACAAAATTGAACCATAGCTTCCGCGAGACTCGTAGATTAAAAATCCAAAACAACATATTAATGAATTTGGGAATTTTCCAATTCCCACTTTCAAAATGATCTTAAGATTTGACCATATGGCCAAAGCCAAAGTTTTAAGAGCATGGCTTGAAAGAGCTTTTCAAGTACTACCTTGTGGAAGGATTTGGCCTTAAAAATAGTTTGAGATTTTTCCATATGGACAAATCTTTAAGACATTGGTGATTCTCAAATTGGCTCTAAAGTCTAAAACTCTCTAATATGGTGTTCAAACGTCCATCTGACCTATCAAAACATGAAAATGACCTTGCTTTTCACTTTAACATCTTACAACACTTCCAAACAAGCATTCTAAACTAAGATTTCACGAAGCGGATATTGGAATCTATTTTTCTTATTTTTAAAAGAGACCCAAAAATTGGGGATCTTACATAGACAAAGTCTTAGAGACAGTGGGGACTACCAAGAATAGCGATAGTGCTGCTAGTGTAGCAGGATCTGTGCACAAACATGTGCATAAAGAGTGCAAGCAATTTTGAACTAATACCTCTCCCTATAGGGAGTGAAACCCACTCTCAATAGAGCATAGCACCACCACAAGTGCTATCACACATAAGACAACGCATAAACCTCCCACTACATCATGAATCTATTGGCCAAGCATGTAACCACAGATGGTGTACATGTACCAAAATGGGTATGGCAATAACAAGCTCCCTAGAAACTGCAAAGAAAAGTGAAAAACACACATGTGAACCTATCTCTACATGTACCTATAAGCCAACACGATGTCATGCAGCTCCGCTCCCATGCTAAGAAAGATGTCATAAAAATGCACATCAAGCTTATTTGAAGCTTACATGATTAATGAACAGTGTTTAGGGCCTGGTAACATGCCAAGTTTAATGCTGCATGTATGTCAAATGTGGCTAAAAGGTCCAAAATTTCCGTTTCTTGGAACTCATTAATTGCAGATTATGCCAAAAAGGGCTACGGCTTAGAAGTGCCGACTGTTTTAACCAAATGTGAGGGAAGGTCTTTCACCAAATGCAATCACCTATACTTTAATCTTGAAGGTTGTGGTGGCATTCAACACACAAGGTGACAACAGAATTCACGGTGATATTACTACTCAGGGGTTTTGGAAATAATGATATTGCTTTGGTTGGCATTTATGAAAAATGTGATGCCCTTACACAGATTATGGCCGCCCAATGGAGAAGCTTGGCGGTGCCTTGGCCAATATGTATGCCTAATGTGGTGCCCTTATGAGGGAAGTCGGTTGCCCAAAGGCCAAGGGCCCATAAACCTAAAGACCGCACGCCCATGGTGGCCACCCATTTTTAATAAGGTTATTTGCATGTGCAGAAAAGAGGGAAAAAAAAGGAGGTCCATGGCGCATGCAGCGAGGGCAAAAGCAGCGATCAGGTGATTTGCTGGTAGCGGGCTCTCAGCAGCTTGGACGCGTCTCGCCGTGAATCAAGAAATGCCCAGCATGATAGTGCGAGCCTTTTCGGTGCTACTCGCGGTGTTTTTGTTGCAGGTCAAAATTCCTGCCTGCCATGTCATAGGGAGGAGTCCCGTGCCTCATCAGTAGCGGTGGCTCCATCAAAGGGAGGGGGCACGCTAATAAAAGAGTTGCTCTTTTGCATGAGAGGCGATTTGAAGCAAAACGTGAGGGAAGAGTGGATTTGTAAAGCTCGACAAAGTGTTACAGAGAAGCTGCAAAGGTTTGAGGGTTGAGATATTTTGAAATTTTGTATTTTTATGAGCAATCTATGGAAGATAATGGAATTGAAGATTAGGATTCAGTGGAAGGATTTCATCTGGTTGCAGTGCCGGAATTTAGAGCCCGGATTAAAGAAATTCAGGCAGCTCAAGGACCGAACTGGCAGGACTTTAAGAAGGCGCTGCAAGAGGAATATTTTTTGGAGGATTCTCTATGGATGACCAAACAGAGTTTTATGAAGTGGGTGTAGAAGAAGGGTAAAAATTTATCTGCACGAGAACTATTGCAAGAGTTTGAAAAGAAGTTTGATCAGTTATCGTCAGCAGAACAACGTTCTTTGAGGCTTCAAAAGGTGGAATTGTTTATTCAAGCTACTGATCCGCGACTACAAAAGAATTTGGTGCAATTATTGGAGGACCCGGCAGGAGAACTGGGATTGACATTAGATTGGAAAATAGTCTCTGAAGTAGTGAATATGATCATAAAATGACAAAAGTGAGTTGATAAGCAAATCATGACCGAGGTACTAGATGATGATGAAGAAGAGATTAAAGAGAAATTACACTCGATAGTACCCAAGGTGGAGGGGCATGTTCTTGACGATCTGGTTAAAGGTATTCAGGAACTAAATTTGAATTTCAAAACTATTAGATTTGAAGGGTTAGTTGCAAAAGCGTCTACTTTTGAACCTAAGCAAGAGCAGCCACCACGTAAAAATTGGGATCGATGCATGTGGTGTGATAGTGAAGACCACAGGTATGTGAGAGAGTGCAATGAGTTTGATGAAGCTTACAAGAAGAATGTGGTTTTCAGGAAAGACAAGAAGATTCATCTCAGGGTGACAGGAGAAATGCTCCGCTTAAACTTTGGCAAAGGTGAAATGAAGAAGATAGTGGAAGAAATACAACATAATGTTGCTCTTGTGGAAGCAGCTACATATGGGCTGCAAGTTTGTGGTAAGGAAGATGATGAAGGTATAGGTGCAAAGGGCCAGTTGTGGCCATATGATTTAAAGACAGCAAAAACCGATTAGGTAACATATGGGAAGTTACGCTAGGTGGGGAATTCAATTTGCGAGAAACTACAGGGTGGACCGATCCAGTGGATTCTCTTTTAGTATATGCTTATATTGCTAAAGCTCAATCCAATGAAGCTATGGTGGAAGAGAAGCGGAAAAGAGATGAAGAGGTGGCTGGGACATCAAAAAGGCCAACGAGATCCAGCAACAAGAAAGAAGAAGGACCTGCTCCTAAGGTGGTTATGGAAGAGGCTCCAAAGGACAAGAAGCAAGTTAAGCCAAAAGGGCCCTCGTATAAACTCAAGTCTCATATTGAATTGGCTACAGATTTGAAGAAAGTTTTTGAAGATAAATAGTAATGTGGAGCTCACATTGGGGGATATTCTGTGAATTGCTAAGTGCGAGTTCCATGAAGAAATCATCGACATTATTAAAAGGAAGCGACAAATACCGAGTGATCAAGAGTCAGATCCAGTTAAGAGCCAAGTGGTTCGTCACATTGAAGCAATTTTAGAAGATTATGAAGAGTATTTAGCAGATCTTGAAGAAGAAGAGCCGAAGCTTGTGGTGGTTCCAAGCCCGATTGTACCTGAGGTAAGAAACATGCATTTTAATGATGGGGAAGATGAAGAAATTATACTCAAGAGTCACTCTTTGAGGACTCATTAGGCAAGGGCAACGACATAAATAGTGGTAAAGCTTGGTGACATTGAGGAGCCGATCTTAGCCCTCATAGACCATGGTTTAGAAATTAATCTCATGGCAAATAATTTGCACCAAAAGGGGAAGTGGCCTATTGATGTGGATCACGGGTGGCATATTTGAGCTGCCAACATGCTTCCTGGAGATCTTTACGCTACATGTGCAAATGTTAAGGTAACTATTGGGGATGTCTGTGATGAACAACACATTTTTATACAGGAGCATTCCTCATACCCACTGATTTGGAGACAGCCCTACATTACGGCTGTTCGGATGGAAACTAAGGTGCTAGATGATGGCTCGGCCTATGCCAGGGTTCGGAGCCAAGATGGTAAGAAAGCTGTTCAATTTTTAACTGTATGTGTTGACTATGCTAGAAACAAAAACAATTTACGTGAACGTCCAATGCCAAAGATACGCAAGGAGTTCAAAGAACGAAGATTTGCTCAGGATTTTCTTGGGGTGACACTATAAAGCGGGACTATGGCGGTGCAAGTGAGGAGAAGTTCTCGCAAAGAGAAACCTTCTCTTCAGGGTTTTGGGGGTTGACATATGAGGGTTCAGTATCTTACTGGAAATTTAATGATTTAACTAAATGGGATAAAGAATATGTTTCAAGCATTCAAAGTGACTTGCAGGGATGTGATGTGCTAGAACCGGATGATGTGATTTCAAGAATCTTCTAAGAGATCTCTTATGTTGATACTATGAGAGAGCTTGAGGATATCAAGCAAAACATGCTAGAAAGTGGAACTAAAGTTGTTAAGGTTCACTCAATGGACATGTACTAAGAGCTGGACATATACAAGGCACTTATGCATATTGAGGATGACTGGGGTAAAGAAGTTGAAGCACAGGTAGAGATGAAGTACACGACAATTGCAAAGAAAGTTGGACCAGTGGCTACACCTCTACCAAAAGGAATTGGTGGAGTGATTAAAGAAGCTTCTTGACAGCCTATGCTCAGAAATCCTAAGAACATTGGGCATAAATTCACTAAAGAGACATTGCTACAGCCGAAGGTTGGAGAAGATGGTTTTATCAACGAAGAGGAAATCAAGTGTTTTCAAGGTATGCTTGAAAAACATGGTGAAGCTTGTTCTTTTGAGCCAAGTGAGATTGGGTGTGTGGATCCAAGTGTTGTTTCACCTATGGTTATATTCATTGTTCCTCACATGCCATGGAGCTTACGTCCCATTCTAGTTCCTAAAGCTCACTTGCCAAAGCTTATCAATTTGCTTAATGAGAAGATAAAAATGGGAATCTTGGAACCATCATGTGCACCATACTCTAACCTATGGCTCATTGTTCCAAAGAAAAATGGTACTTTAAGGTTCATACATGATATGCAGCCGGTTAACAAGGTAACAATCCGCAATGTGGGTACCGACACAATTGTGGATGAATTTGCTAAGGCTTTTGCAGGTAGGTCAATTTACTCTATGGGTGATCTCTACTCTAGATATGATCGATTTGAGTTAGCTTCGGAGAGCAGGGATCTTACTATGATGCGTACACCTCTTGGATTGGTAAGGATGTGCACTCTGCCAGGTGCTACTAATTCTATAGCTCATATGATGAACGGCATGAATAAGTATTAAGGGAATTTATCCCTCATGTTACTATGCCTTTCATTGATGATCTACCGATTAAGGGCTGTGAGGAAGGCTCAAAAGATGAAGTAAAAGATCATAGGGGGTGCTGACAGTTTGTTGCTCAACATATTGTTGACTGTGATGCTATTTTATCCAAGCTTGAAGAAGATAACTTAACACTTTCAGGGCAAAAATCGACTTTTGGTGCCAAAGAGGTTCTAATTGTAGGGCATATGTGCAATCCAGAAGGTACAAGGCCAAATCCGGCTAAAGTTGAAGCTATTCAAAAGATGAAGGAAACGTGCTCTTCGGTTACTGAAGTTTGTCAGTTTTTGGGTGCATGTGTATTCTATCTTATTTGGCTACCACATTTTGCTCATGTTGCAGAAGCGCTTTATCAACTGTTGAGAAAAGGTAAAAGATTTGTTTGGGAACAAGTTCACACACAAGCTATCAGGAAATTAAAGAAGATGCTTCTTGAGGCTCCGACCTTGAGGAAAGTCGACTACAAATGCGGAGGGACAGTAATTTTAACAGTTGACACTAGCCCGACAGGTATTGGATGGGCTATAGGTCAAGATGATGAAGAAGGGAACATGTATGCGGTTCGATTTGGAGGAAAAGTGCTCAATGCTTGCCAAAGAGCCTACTACCCACAGGTTAAGAGAGAACTTTGGGGCGTTGCTACTTCTCTAAGGTCTGATAAAGAATACTTTATTGGAGCTTCAATCGTGGTAGAGACAGATTTCTTGCCACTAATAGGGATGACTGCAAATTGCACTACTCCGGATATTGCTATGCTACAATGGATAGCCTATATTAAATCTCTTAATCTTGAATTTTGTCATATTGCAGGTAGAGATAATCTTGTTGCACATATGTTATCATGAGCTAGGTTTAAAGATGAAGAAAAGATGCTAACCACAAGTGATGATGTTGGCTTGAGCTTCTATACGTCTTCTTATCTGTATGCAAATTGTGGAAATATTGCTCATACTTTTGAGGTATTGTTTGAAGAGTTCTATGATGGAGAATGGATTTTGATTGGTCGCTACCTTAGCACTCTTACTAAGCATGAAGGGTGGATGGATCAAGAGTACAAAAAGATCAGAAAGAAAGCTTACGGCTATTTTTTGAAGGATGGGCATTTATGGAAGCAACCAAAATGCTCTAAAGAAGTACCACAACGGGTTGTTTGTGATAAAGTGACTCAACAGCAGGTTATCAAAGAATTTCATGAAAGTTTATGGACTGGAGACAGAAGGGTCTGGGAAACTTTTGTCAAGATTAAGGATTGTTAATGGTGGAAAGGTATGTATAAAGATGTGGCTCAGTCTGTGGAGACATGCCTAATATGCCAACAGTATTCTAATGTACGACGTCGAGATGGATTGCATCCCACCTATCCACTGGCTATGCAATACAAGTGGGTGGTGGACCTGATTACCATGCCATAGGTGTCTGGTAGATGTGGTATATTGTTCTTGCTATAGAAGATCTTACTAATCATGTGGAAGGTAGAGCTTTGTGTACCAAAGCTACCAATTCTGTATGCAAGTTCTTGCTTGAGGATGTTATTTCCAGGTATGGATGTGTGGGTAGAATTACTGATGATAGAGGAGAGCTGGATGCAGATGAAGATTGGGATTTCTTTGCTCGCTTGGGCATAAAATTGGCTCTCACTATAGCATACAATCCAGAGGGTAATGGTAAAATTGAAAGAGGGCATCCGCCTATTGTTAAAGCTTTAGCAAAGGCATGCCAGGGACATATTGGTGATTGGCCTAAACTCCTACCATTTGATTTATGGGCTTATTGAACTACACATAGTTCTGTTACAGGTTTTATGCCATTTGAGCTAATGTATGGGCAAAAACCCATAATTCCTACAGAGGAAGCAGTTATTTCTTGGGCCATAATGCCATGGGAAGAAGGTATGTCTACAGAATATTTTCTTACATTGCGCATTCGCAAACTTGAGAGGTGTCAAGAAGATATTGAACAGTCTAAAGTAATGCTTAAGGAAGCAAGGTTGAAGAATAAAGCAGCGTTTGATGGTAAGCATAGACTACGACTTCGTGCTATTAAAGATGGGGATTTGGTCCTTGTATATGACAGTAGCCTGGAGAACAAGTACACTGCTATGCGGAAGATGGTTAAACGATGGTTTGGACCATATGTAGTACTTCATGTTTATGATAATGCGACCTACAAGTTATGCGAGCTTGATGGAACTGAGCTCAAGGTGCCTATTGTTGTAGGGAAATGAGTTAAGTTTTTTAAGCAACGAGATGGTGACATTAATGTTGGAGAATTCAACACAGATCAAACTCATGAAGACAATGTTATGTATGCATCATACGATGAGTCTGATGATGCTCTTGATGATGCTTTATAAGTGCGGTTGGCACAGATTGGAGGCTGTGCAGGTTCAGATGGGGTGGATGTCATGTAGCTCCTCTCCCATGCTAAGAAAGATGCTAGAAAAATGCACATCAAGATTATTTGAAGCTTTACATGATTAATGAGAAGTGTTTAGGGCCTGATAGTAGGCCAAGTTTAATGCTGAATGTATGTCAAATGCGGCTAAAAGGTCCAAAATTTCCGTTTCTTCGAGCTCATTAATTGCAGATTATGCCAAAAAGGGCTGCGGCTTAGAAGCACCAACTGTTTTAACCAAATGTGAGGGAAGGTCTTTCACCAAATGCAATCACTTATACTTGCATCTTGAGGGTTGTGGTAGCATTCGACACACAAGGTGGCAGCAAAATTCACATTGATATTACTAGTCAGGGGATGTGTGAAATAATGATAGCATTGGTCGGAATTTATGACAAATGTGATGCCCTTACACATATTATGGCCTCCCAATGGAGAAGCTTGGCGATGCCTTGGCCAATATGTATGCCTAATGTGGTGCCCTTATTAGGGAATCTGGCCGCCCAAAGGCCCAAGGGCCCATAAACCTAAAGGCCACACGCCCATAGCGGCCACCCATTTTTAATAAGTTTTCTTTATGTGAAGAAAAGAGGGAAAAAAAAGGAGATCCATGGCGTAGGCAGCGAGGGCAAAAGCAACGATCAGGTGATTTGCTGGTAGGGGACGCTCAGCAGCTCGGACGCGTCTCGCTGTGAAACAAGAATTGCCCGCCATGATAGAGTGAGCCTTTTCTTGCTGCTCGCGGCATTTTTTGTGCAGGTCGAAATTCATGTCTGCCACATCATAGGGAGGAGTCCCTTGCCACGTCAGTAGCGATGGTGACATTGCGGGGATGGGGCACACTAATAATAGAGGTGCTCTTTTGCATGAGAGGCAATTCGAAGCAAAACATGAGGGAGGAGAGGAACCAAGGGCATCAAGCAAGGGAAAGAGCTTGGGGAAGGGAGAGCTCGGAGCATACGAATCTCAATAAGGAGGTGTTCTCTCTCTCTCTCTCTCTCTCTCTCTCTCTCTCTCTCTCTCTCTCTCTCTCTCTCTCTCTCTCTCTCTCTCTCTCTCTCTCTCTCTCTCTCTCTCTCTCTTTGTCGCGACCTAAGGACGAGGCTGAAGGAGCTTGAACGAGGAACCTTGAAAGAGAAGCTTGTTGAGGCTTGTCGAATCAAGCAAAACAAAGAAAAAGCAGTGTGAACTTTGGTCGAAGGAGCAAGAAGCCCAGAGGAACTTAAGCAAGAGATCTTGAGCAGAAAGCTTTTCAAGGCTTGAGCAAGCCGAGGCAAGAAGACATTCCAAGCAAGGTCAAGATTAAAACAAGCAACCAAGGTAGAAGTAATGAACGAGAAGCTTTTCAAGGCTTGAGAAAGCCGAGGCACGAAGACATATCAAGCAGATGAACAAAGGTAACTGGCACATGTTTGAGGACATATCAAATGGGCGTCCAATTGTCCGGACACGTAGCCGGACACCACATTTGTAGTCTATTATTTTGATGAGCTAGTGTAGTAATACTCTATGTAAATCCTAATTCCAAAGTAGTAGTCAATTCCCTTAGTTGTAATTCTATCAATAACAATTGTAAAGGTCCATCTGAGTCGGCCACTGGCCATTTAGAAAGCCCTAGGTATAAATGTCAATAACCTTAATGTGAAGGGGGGCTTATCTTAAGAAGAAGAAGGGAGCTCAAAAAAACATACGCTCAAGCTACAAGCTGCTCCAACCTTGTAATCATCATAGTTAATGAATGGGTAATTAGTTTTTAAATCCAAAACTTGCATTGTGTTCCTCTCTCTTTGCTCTTTAAATTAATGTAAGCATTGTCAGTTTTGTTATGGTTCACGACTACGCGAACGTGAGCTATAATTGCGTATTTGAGTGCTTAAATCATTGTTTTTAGTCGATTTGACCATAGGAGAGTGTTCTTAGACCATAGGGCGACCTTTCTGGACTGATTTGTTGCAGTTTTTATGACCTTTTTCATGATGGATTGCGATTTTGATACCTTGTCGGATTGCAACCAGACTTGACAGGATAGTGCCCCTAGGTGTCTTAGACCTCCTCCTAAAGTTTCGTTGCATTTCGAGTCCGTTCGAGTACTGAGATGGCGTGATGACCTAGAGCTGTGAGAAAGGACATAGGTAGATTTCCCTAATCATTGAGTGTTGGTTTTCTTGTTGAGATAGTGTGTTTGCTTGTTAAGGTTCACTTCGTGAGATTGACGATCTCATAGAGTCTCCGTGCCCCATCCGAGTCACTTTCCCTAAGTATTTACATTATGTTAGTGCTAGAAAGCTATTCTGCACACTTCCGTCGTGGCGACCCGCTAACATTGGCGCCGCTGCTGGGGATATGATCCTTAGATGGTGAGTGACCTAGTGCGTATTTAGATCTTTCTTTTTCTAAATATTTTTCCTTCCATTCCATTTACACTGTAACAGTGAAGTAGCTAGACACGGGGTTTAGTGCTTGATAGAGTATAGAAGTCGGGGACTTGTAAGATCTATTCTTGAGAAGTAAAGAGGGTTCTGAGTGAGATAGCCAAAAGCATTTCATTCTTCGATTTTCTCTATGCTTTCAAAGTGATGTACCATTTTCCGTTTTGGCTTTATTTTGTACCATTTTATTTGTTTTTGTTTCATGTTTCATTTCAGTACTTAAGAGTAGGGTAAGTAAAAACTACCACCATCAAATTTGGGCTAAAAGATTGAGGGTAAAATGGGTGAAAACCATGTTTTGGAAAAAATGACCATAACTCTGAAATTATGAAAATTTGATGGAAGAGAGCTCAAAAGTGATCCAAATTTGAAAATTTGTGGATCAAAGGGATCAGCAGACTCTCTAGAAGCAATCTGAGAAGTTTGGTCAGATTCAGTGGAGAAACATGGATCGCGATCCATGTACCCTAGAGACCATTTTTTGTGAAAAGTTACCAGTTACAGTGAGCATTAGTGGGAAACTGCTCTGATCAAGTTTGCTTGCAAGAAAAACTCAAAAATCAGTTTAGAATTGGCTGTTAGGGCAAAAATAGTAAAACAGGAATTGCAGACACAAAATTGAGCAAATCTTGAGATTTTGGGATCCAATTTCAAAAAGGGGTGAGATTTAGCTTCTACAGGGCATAAAGAACCAACAGAACAAAATTCTTGAAAAAATATTGTCAAACATGGATCGCGATCCATGTACCTTTTTGACATTTGGGGCTGATATTTGACAAGTACATCCCTGATAACTGGTAGAACAACTTTGCCAAAAGAGACCATGTCAAAAAATTGAAAAAATTTGGTCAAAATAGCCAAATAAAGAAACTAGTCAAAAATCGTACGATAGATAGAAAAACTTGGTTTTGAATGACAAAAACTAGTCCAAATCCAAAACTTTTGATACCATAGCATCTGGTAAACATGTTGATTCTAATGGTACCAAGAAAAGTCGGTTTGGCTTCCAAACATGGATCGCGATCCATGTACCTCATGAAAAAAACTTGAAATTTTTTTGGCTGAGATTTGAGTAGTAGGTAGCTAGTACCATTTGGAACAATTTTCCCAAAAGAACTATATGCAAAAAAGTTGCAAAAAGTGGTCAACAGAGCCAAAAACAACTCATTGTCAAAACTGTCACAGCAGACTATAGAAGTCAATTTTGGTTCAGCAAAAGTGATCCAAATTCTAAAAGATTTAGGGAGCAAGCTACAAACATCATAATCTATCAGCACATCAAAAATTCAGATCCAAAAGTGGTGGAACATGGATCGTGATCCATGTACGCTTGAGAAATTTTTGGACAGAAACTTTTTTAGCATGTAGCAAAGACAATTGTGAACAAAAGTCCCCAAAGAGATTTTGTCAAAAAAAGTTCAAAAAGTGGGTGAAAAGAGCCAAAAACAGTTCAAGGTAAAAATCCTAAAATAAACCTAGGATTTGGCTTTTGCCTAACCTAAACAAGTCCAAATCATACAAAAACCATATAGCAAGCATCAGAAGACCAAGGGGAAGCTGTGTGCCAAGTTTCATTATCATCTGACACATAGGTACATGGATCATGATCCATGTTCCTTTGTCATAGATTGATACCATATTTGCACCATAGCTAGAGCCCATCACAAGGAGTCTAGTGGTCTTTTCAAAAGTGAATTTGGGTACCAAAAACCGAGTCAAAAGTCCTGAACTGCCAAGTACTCTGAGCAAGTGCCAGAACTGACCTAATTTTCAATCCAGAGGTCCATTTTCAAAAACATTGATACCATAGGATCTCCTAAGCATGGTGAATCTGATGATACCAAGAGAAGTCAATTTGGGCTCCAAACATGGATCGCGATCCATGTACCCATAGTGACATCTTGAACTGAAACTTTCTAGATCAGTAGTGCTTATACAAGAAAACATATCCCCAAGTCCAATTTTGGAAAAAATTGAGCAAATTTGGGTCAAAAGGGAACAAAATAGATGACAGACTGAAAACCGCAATGCAGGCCTTGTATTGACCATTTGACCTATCAAAACAAATCCAAATCCGAAAAGATTTGAGATTTAGCTCGTGGACATAATCAAAAACAAACTCCTAAGAGGACAAGTCTAGATGTGGTTGAACATGGATCACTATCCATGTACCTTAACCTTAGAATTTGATGAAAATTGGTATATAGCCTGCTTATGACCTTGTCTGCACACAATGAAAGTTTGGAGAAAAAAATTTGACAGGAATATGGATCGCGATCCATGTACCTCTTAGCATAGTAGGGGTATATGAATTGGTGATCTTGTTGACATACTTGAGAACATCCCAAATCTCAAGTTTGAGCTAAAAATACCTTCGAGAGGCCAAGATACAAGCCAAAGTTCCTGTGTTCTGTTTCAAGGAAGTTCACTAAAATTGCTCTAACTTTTGATAGACAACTCCAAATTGAGTTAGGTATAGCTAGAAAGAAAGCTTGCGGGCAATAGCACACCTAGACCAAACTTGATTTTACTAGGTTTCCTAAATCCAAACTTTTAGGGTACTTTAAACTAGTTTTCAAAGACCAAAAGAGTCACAAATTCTTGACTTTTGAGAGACCTTACCAGGGGCAAAAAGAGATAAGTTGCACTAAGCCAATTTGGGCTTAATCAAGTACTATCTTGAGAAATTTGAGTGAGCCTTAACCATGACAAATCATCCACCACCAGGGTTCTCTACTCCACTCAGAGACATGAAAAACGCAAGAAACGCTACAATGCCTTCAAAAGGGGGATGGGGAGAATACCTAGAGGAGAGGCATCCTCTAATCGACAAACCAAATGTGAGATTCATCAAAGCCAATGAATCCAAGAGAGTGCTTACAGATTACACTCATGAGGGCTTATAAATATTCACAAACGGGTATCCATACATCTTCTACAGGTGTGTAAAGCCCAATGATAGGGAGTTGACCACCCATAAGAACCTCTATGCATTCACGTATACAGATGCCAACGGAGTGCAAGTTTTGATGGTAGATAAGTATGGACGTGAGTACAAACTTGTCAATCCAATTGACTTAAAACAATACACATACAAGGGTACTCCAATCTCTACTTGATTTCATCCAATAACGATGCCAAAATACACATCACAAAGGATTACCCCGGGATTCTCTCCAAGGTGCGAGGATAGGGCGCGAGATGTCTTTCGAAGAGACCACGAATTGGTTAAATTGGTGACTGAACCACAATGATTAAGACCATATCAAGTGGCTCAATGTGTCAAGACAAAATACGATGGGTCAAGGGATCCATATGCTCATGTCTCTCTCTTCAAACAAGTTTGAGAGCTAAACAGATAGCGAATTTCCATACTCAGTATGAGGGATTTGGGTTAACGTTGGAAGGAACAACCTTGACTTGGTTCCAACCACTAAATAGAGATGATTTTCCGAACATAGCACAACTCTTACAAGATTTTGTAGAGGAATTCTCAAAAAGGGGAATCAAACATAACACAATGTCCCAAATGTACGCTTTCAAACAAAAAGCGAATGAAAGAGTGAAGGAAGCTTTGCTTCGCTGCAAACAGTACATTGATAAATGTCTTGTGAGAGAGTTACCGCAAGATGAGAGATTGTCTGTTCTCTTCATAGAGGGCTTGAGGAATGAAACTCTCAAAAAGTACCTACATTTGAAAGGATGCACCATGTTAAACCAAGTCACTAGAGAAGCTCTATATCTAATTGACAATTGCAAGGCCTACGGAGAGGTGATTGAAGATACATACAACACAACTAGTAGTGCCTCTTCTCCAAAGAGCGAACCCACCACAAAGCAAGATTTTCAAACTCCTTGGGAACCAATCATTGATCAAGTGGTTGAGGGGGTGATTAGAAGGCTACATGAAAAACCTAAATGTACGACATCCTCAATTGGGGATATGCAATACTTGCGGAGGGGATCACCCCACTCCATGATGTAACACTCAGACAAAGCCACAACGTGTGTTAGGGCAAAACCCACCACTTTTGAATGATGGGAGAGTGATCTTCAACTACGCCCAACCAATGCATATGCCACAACCCGTGAGAACCCAATATTCCATGGATGCAAATACGCTCATGTTCATAGCCAATCATTCACAGGAGTATGGTTCAAAGAACATCCTCACAAGGCAAGAACAACCATTAGCTGGATCACCAGCTGTAAAACAAGAAGGTCCATGCTATGAGTGTGGAGGTGATCATTGGGCACAAAGTTGTCCAAACAAGGGTCCACAAATTGAATTATTTGTATTCTATGAATGTTGTGGTATAGACCATCTACGCCAGCACTATGCTAAAAATCTAGACTACAAAGGGAAAGCAACAATGAATGTTGTAGGCGTGATGCCTTCTTCAAGTGGATCCAAGGTAGAACCCGCCATTCCTTTAAATGTGATGACTTGAGCTCAAGCTCAAGCTGCCAAAAACAAACCAACTCAAAAAGCCACATTGCCTATTCAAACAGAATTTGAGAACAAATTGGTGAGAACCTTGGGAAGAATATCATGGAAAGGTAGACGAGACAAAATGAAATTGAAGAGGCTGAAGGAGAAAGCGGCTTTGGAGACTGAACTGAATCAAACAAGAGAGAAACTTAGACAAGAGCAAGAAAGAAAACAAAAACACAAAGGGACCTAAAGAGTCAAAGACTAACTCGGAAGGTTCAGTCTTGGTCGACAAAGTGTTTGAACCTTTGGATGTGATCTTGAAAGCTTATGATGCTAGGCTAAAGAACAACCAAACCCAAGAGGATTGATGGCTGACGTACCCTCATCCAGGTTAGGAAAAAGAGAGGTTGCAAATGTGCAAGGAGCTCATCCAGAAGGCCCAAGCTCTTATGGAACCACATGTTCTAGATGCTCCAAAAACGGAGGTGCTAATCCGCAATAAAGTCCAAGAATTGGACAACCGTGGTATTGTAAACAAAGAGGAAGATCCAGGAGTTGAGGAACCTTTAGATACAAGGGAAGTAGCCAATACCATAGATGGGGTGGGCTCACCAGTAGTGATGCCTATTCCGAAGGTAGAAGAATCATGCCCACAATCCTTGTGGAAGTCAATCAGAAACCAAAAGGATGGTAGTGCTACATTACAGTCAGCACCTATCTCTGAGATAAACATGGATCATGAATTTTTCCCAGGGGATATATGATCTCTATATGGGGATGTCAGGTCTGTCACATCTGAAGAGAGTAAACCATACTCTCTAAAGACTTTGCCATCTTTCATAGGAGAACTTGAAACAAAATCGGAGATTAAAATGGTACCTTCTCAGTGGAAAGCCACACCAAAAATGATGGATACCAAGAGCTTGCATGAATTGATGTCTTCTCCTATACAATGCACACTTTATCTCTCAAAGCTACTAAAAATTAGACCGCATCTATGGGGCCAAATGGGCAAACATATAGAAAACATGGGGCTGAAAATCCCTTCACATGACCAACTTGCATATGAAAACATGGATGACACCTTGGCTAAGAAACCACAGACAAAGCCAGTACTAGTAAATAAGGTGGGTGACTACTGTGAAGGAGAAGAAGGAAACACCACCTTACCACTTGGGTACAAAGGAGTAAAGACGGTTGCTATATTAGATAGTGGGGTAGGAATTGCCATTGCAACCAAAGAGATATGGAAAAAATGGGGAAATCCTGCTCTTAGGAAAAATCGAATGAAACTCCAATTAGCGGATGGATACACGAAGAAACCGATTGAAATATTAAAACAAATCATTGTATCCTCGTGTGGCATAGAGTATGAGTGCACCTTTGCCATAATGAATTTTGACAAGAGCAGAAACTTTGCTATCATATTGGGAAGACCATTCATGCGTCAGCTGAAAATGGTACAAGACTGGGGCTATGACTATATCTACTTGAGACACAACAAAAATCAGTGTCAAAGATCATAGTTATAAAGATGTAGTGCGAACCCCGGGGGAAGACTTAACCTCCACAACTAATTTGGAAAGCAAAGCGCATATTTGGATGTATGGAGCTCCTGAGAGTGTAAGTCCAGAGCTTTTTCCAAAGGAGTTATTTGAACCCTTTGGATGGGATCAAATACTGGCGACTCTTGATGTTTGCGTGAATGAGGTGACCCTGACTAAATTTTGTGATGAAGATGGCTATGATATAACTCCCTTATTTACGATAAAGGTGTTGAAGGAAGCTAATGAAGTTTGTAAGTGTGAAAGCACAAAATGTGAGACAGATAGCTACATCGTGGAGCATGATGCCAAAGTGCACATGAAGGAAGCAAACCAACAACGATAATATGTCATCATTGACATACCTGAAGAATCGACAAAAGTTGTTTCAAAGAAGCCAACTCCACAAAAAGTGCAAATGAAAGAAGATGAAGGAAAATTTTTCCAAGTTTAACATCAAATGTTCAAAAAATGCAAGATCAAAAGAAGAACAGGGACAAAGAAGAAGATCTATTGTCTCCTACGATAATCAAATTCAACATATGCGGAGAAACAGGACTCAAAATCACATGTTCAGCTGTGATAGATCCAGAAGCAACAAAGAATCTAATGTTTTATGATACGTGGATAATCATGGGAAAGCCACCAATGAAAGAGCTAGAGGAGATAGTGTACACAAGTTCTAAAATGCCAATTCCTAGCTTCAGAGTGGCAGAAGCTGTACTCAAGTTGAGTACCGGAGAGTATAAGGATACTTTCCACATAATTGACTCCCATCATATCAAAGAGAGTCTGATCCTGATAGAAAGCTGGAGGAACTTCTTTCAACCACAAGGAAAATCTTCAACAACAACACCATCAAAAGCCCCAAAAGCACCTCAAGTCAATGCAAAAAAGGAGCAACCAAGCATAGCAGAAAACGGTAAAGCTAAGGTAAAATTTGAAGTATATCAACCTGGCAAGGGGAATTTACCTTCAACGAGCCTACATCAAACTTCCGACAAAGCCTCTACATCAAGAGCCAAACCATCAACAATGCAATGGAAACCAAAGCAAAAAGTCTATCAACCAAAGTTTCCATCACATCAAAGCATTAGGAAGAAGCCAAAGACTTTCAACCAAGTATTGGTATCCAAAGAGCATAGTCAAAGACCCAGTTTGGATACATGAAGCACAAGTTCAACCACAACAACAAAAGGTGACAGGGTGGGTATCATCAAATGAGTCAATCATTGCTCAAGGCTACTTCCAAGGAAGCACCAGTGTTTGGGCCAAAAAGCCTAAACTAATATTCTAGATGTAATCACCTCAAGAAAGAAGTTCTACAAAGAGAAAGACAAGCTATAAATGCAAGACAAACAAATCAATCAGGAGAAAGAACTGCCACAAAAGGCAAAAGCAAAAATCAAAGCAGCAAGGAATGCGACAAGTTTGGGTACGAAAGTCAGATGCTAGTACCCAAGAAAGACAGGTGAAGCAGTGGATGATTCCAGTTAAGCTACTCGAAGCACAAGGATTTTATGAAGGTAACACACATACCAAGAAGTGTAGCTCAATCTAGAATAACCAAGAAAAATCATGCAGAACAAGCTTCTACTCCAAGGTAAGCAATGATCACCAACAACCAACAGAAGCCAAATGAAACCAAGGTTGCTACAATCTCTAGATGGATACCTCGTCATCAACTCCAAAATCAAGGCTTCTACAACAGAAATCATCAAGTCTGGCTACCAAACACTAGTGTCCATCAAGTTATCGAGAAAAAGAAGAAAATGCCAAAGACGGTCACACAAGGAACAAACACAAGGTGGGTTCCAAAATTGCCATTAGAAACTCAATCACAAAGAACCCACACATCTCGACAACTGCTTCTCATGGAAATTAACACAAAGGCTACATCAATCCCTACAAGAGCCGAAGGATTTGTTTCACAAAGCAGTGTGAACATATGACAAGCAAGTCAAGAGAAGCCAAAATTTGCCAATCTACTTGACAAAATGGTGGCATCCAAAGACCAACACAATAGAAAAGGCCTAAATTTCACGAACTTATGGAATTGGGTTTCTCGCTTGAACAGGTAAGTCCAAGTCGCCATTAAACATACATGACATAAAAGTCAGAGTCGGGCAACTAAGCCACTAAATGAGCAAGGCGTTGATCCCAAACCTTCATGTAATATTCTCTATGGTCTAAGCATCTTAGTTATTCTAGGTAGTGCTCAAGCTGGAAGAATTGAGTATAATTACATTGTGTCGCTCATGCTGGTATAGGTGATCATAAGAGTCGAAGTCATGGTAGTATAGTGATAAGTGAAGGAGGAGGTCCAAAAGACACTCACGCACTTAGCACAGTGAGGAATGAGTGGAGAAGCTTCTACATTGAAAACCCTTCTTGGAAACGTGGAAGCTATTGAGACATCCTTTGATATCACATGTGCTACATTTGTTCCTTGAAGCACCCATCACTCCATCTCTTACATTGCATGCTTTTGTGTGAAAATTTCTCATCAGCATATACAGTGTCCCATAATTGGCACTCGCAATAGATACTCTTCATTTGTTTCTCCAACGCACTCACCTTGCATGACAGGTACTTCAAGTCCAAATGCTCAACTACAATAAGAGCGTATACCAAAGGCACTTTTTTCCCACTGGGTTTTTCTCTTCGGTCATCCAAATTTTAAGACCCTAATCTAGAAACCCTCACATTATCTTCTTGTATATATTCCTTCTAAGGAAATGTCTACCCAAATCAATTGACAACAACTTGGAGCAAAAACAACAGCTCTCCATATGCTTATCAAGAGCATCTTTTATCTTCAAGGGCAACAACAAAGCTCATCCAACAATGGCAAGTCAAAGAATGTCCTACAACATCAAGCAATGACAAATTCTATGAGAGAGTGATCCACAACAATCAAAAGTAGCTCACACAGTGCTTCAACATTGGTGACCTATTGCAGCCAACTCAAATTCCAGTGGACCTTGAAAGCAAATCCATCATAAGTCCACACAACAAAGAGGATCGGTTCTACAAGCTCAGATAAATTAGCATCCATCTTTACGGTGGCTAAGACTAGCAACAAAGAGGTGAATGAACATCAAGAAGAAAATTTGCCTCAAAAATCAAAGATAAAAGATCAAATCATGTATCAACAACATGGAAGATATGAATCACTCAAGGAAGGGGGGAGTGTCATCAACGACAAATCACTTCCCAAGCTGAAGTCCAACCTTGAAGACAAAGCTTAAGACAACCCTATGACAAGACTGCACAAGGTTGTGTCAAGGAACGACACGATTTAGGAAGGGGGGGAATGTTTGAGGACATATCAAACGGGCGCCCAGCTGGCTGGACACGTAGCCAGACACCACATTTGTAGTCTATTATTTTGCCAAGCTAGTGTAGTAATACTCTGTGTAAATCCTAATTCCATAGTAGTAGTCAATTTCCTGAGTTGTAATTCTATCAATGACAATTGTAAAGGTCCATGTGAGACGACCACTGGCCATTTAGAAAGCCCTAGGTATAAATGTCAATAACCTTAATGTGAAGGGGGGCTTATCTTAAGAAGAACAAGGAAACTCAAAAAACGTATGCTCAAGCTACGAGCTACTGCAACCTTGTAATCATCACAGTTAATGAATGGGTAATCAGCTTTTAAATCCAAAAGTTGCATTGTGTTCCTCTCTCTTTGCTCTTTAAATTAAGTGTAAGCATTTTCAGTTTTGTTGTGGTTTCCGACTACGCATCCGTGAGCTATAATTGCATATTTGAGTGCTTAAATCATTGTTTTTAGTCATTTTGACCTTAGCAGAGTGTTATTAGGCCATAGGGCGACCTTATGGACTGGTCTGTTGCAATTTTTAGGACCTTTTTCATGATGGATCGTGAATTTGATACCTTGTTGGATTGCAACCAGACTTGCTATGATAGTGTCCCTAGGTGTTCTAGACCTCCTCCTAAAGTTTCGTTGCATTTCGAGTCCGTTCGAGTGCCGAAATGGCGTGATGACCTAGAGATACGAGAAAGGACATAGGCAGATTTCCCTGATCATTGAGTGTTGGTTTGCTTGTTGAGCTAGTGTGTTTTCTTGTTAAGGTTCACTTTGTGAGATTGACGATCTCATAGAGTCTCTGTGCCACAGTCGAGTCACTTTCCCTGAGTATTGACATTATGTCAGTGCCAGAAAGCTACGCTGCAAACGTCCGTCGCGGCGACCCGCTAACATCACAGTAGGATTTTGTTTGTCGGCAGGCAACCTAACTTAGTTGTTTCCTTTTTATGAATCGCAGAGCCGTTAATGGCCCGGAGCATTCTGTAAGGGGAGTTTAAGCTCCTAAACCTTCATTAGCATTAATAATGGTGTTGTTAACGGCACTTCTTCATAATTGCGCATCAATTTCGTTGGTGTTACCAATTTCCGAGCAAGTTTTGTGCGTTGATAGCATTACCAAGTAATTAATAGCTGTTGTATTGTGTGGTGCGGCAATTTTTTGCTCTCAATTTTCCAGAGCGAGGTGCTGACCTGGCTCAAGTTTCGAACACTTATCCCCCAACAATGGCTATGCTGAAACTCAAAGAAAATCATTCTCTAAACCACATAGGGCATGCATCACTACACACTCTTGTGTGTATCAAAACACTCCTCAAAAATGTGGATGCCGATGCCAAAAGCACTAGAAGAGATCGGATGACGTGAAAGTCGATGATGAAAGTGCCAAAAGCTGAAAAATTGGGGTGTGTCTGTGTAGCATAGAGCCTCACTCAGCACACACTGCTTTATGCACGATGCTGAGAGAGGTTGACTGAGTACTTTCCTCTCTCTTCTCTCATTTCTTCTTCCTTGCCAACGGTGTGTGTGTGTGTGTGTATGCGTGTGTGTGCATGTGCGCATCACACACTCTTCTTCTTCCCTTATGCTTCTTTCTCTCTATCTCCATTATGCAGCTCTATAGACGTCCAAGAATCACCAGTGCTACCTGCCAAAAAAACACCAATGCTATGTTTTCTTCTTGTTGTGACCTCTTGTAGCATTATTTTTCAAAATGCTATGTTTTGTGTGTAGGTAACACTATGGTTTGCCTTCATGAATTCTCCAGCATCAAAATTTTTGCAAATTCAAAACACCCTTCACTTAAGGCAATGCCAAGCTCTCTCACCTCATTGCTCTCCGACAAGCTTCAGTTCCACTGCATAATATGGAAGCATCCTAGAGATCAATCAAATTCAATTTCTTCTCAACAAACCTTTTCCAAGAAAACCTTAGCTTGTTGTGAAGCCCATGCACGCGTGTTGCCAGGGTTGAGAAAAACCACCTGCTTTGATATCACTTGTGAGTCACTATGGGAGCCCAGGCATGCAAGTGTGCAATTGTGCAAGTGCGGTGCAATGTAGCAAGAGACTAGATTTGGTGGAGTTCTTGATGAGAAGAATGCTCACCACTCTTTATTATTTTGTTATATCCAAATAAGAGGGTTAGTGGTTAGTGATGGATGGCTGGCCATTTGACGTGAACCAGTAAGTTGGTCTAAACCCTAACATCCACTTGGGTGCAGTTGCTACTTGGAATAGTGGTGCATGTTCTATTGCTTGTTTTGCACAAATGTCACATGAACTAATGTAGTCATGGACACTTCACTGCATTCTTGGCTAGTGCACACCAAGTCTCATCAATCTCTAAAATGGTTACGCTTTTCTATTGTGAATTCCCATGGTTTGCACATGATCTTGGCTCAAGTACACACTTCTTTTTGTTGGCTTTATGCATAGCCTTAGTAGTCTGTCATTCCCTTGCTTGTATAGACTTCAAGCTATTAGCACAAGTGTTCATGTCTTCTCAATAACTGATGGCTATCTCTCAATCTATAGAGTGAACCAATGGTGAGCAAAGGTATGACACGTTCACTCCACCTTGGTATCATATCAATATTGGATAGATAAGAGTCATGGAAGTCATTGTCAACTCCCTTCACTGATTCTCCATGAGTCAATCTAGACAAGTGGTCCACCCTCTGACATGTAGTCCCTTTTTTTACTACTATGGCAAAATCAGACTAAAGAGATATGATAAACCGTCAAGCAATACGTTATGTATTGCAAGGTTTGTTCATCAAGTATAATAGTGCCTGATGATCCACAAAGAACACAATTTTTTTTGCAACAAGGTAGTGTCTAAAATTTTTGACTGCGTAGACCATTCCTAATCCTTCTCTTTACATGGTTGTGTAATTCTTTTTTGTACTATTAAACTGTCTATTGGAGTAACAGATGGAAACATCCATCCCTAGGATGTGCCAGGATGCATTCGATAGCATACACTAATGCATCAACGTGGATATGAAATATCTTTGTCCAATCAAGAGCTTTTAGAACTAAAGAAAAAATCAATCTATGCTACAATTGTTGGAATGCTTCTTCACATTCCTCGGTCCATCCAAACGTTGTGATGAGATCACAGAGAGGTTTCACAATGATTGCATACATATTGACAAATATTCTATAGTAACCACAATGTCCCATGAATTCTTGTACCTCCCTAACTTTCATTGGTCTTGGAAGAGAAATAATCTCTTGTATCTTTTCAAGATATGTGGAAACACACATCTTGGACACAATATGTCCAATAATTTTTCCTTGTCTTACCATAAGGACACATTTCTCCGGATTTAAGCAAATGTGATAGGTTATGCATTTCTCAAAGATCTTCTTTAAGTGCTCTATGTTGTGCTCATTTCTCAAGAGATAATACACACACAAGTTGTCCATATATATTTCTAATAATTGTCTTAGATATTCTTTCAATGCATGACTCATCATCCTCTAGAATGTTGCAAGTGCATTGGTCAAGCCCAATGAAATCACTCTCTGAGAAAATGCCCCATTATTTTGCAGAGACTATCTTATGTTGATCCTCTAGATTTATAGGTAAGCTTCCTTGCTTGCAAATCTCTCAACCATGTGATCAGTAATCAGGAGGGGATAGTTGTTTGGAACGATAGCCACGTTTACCTATTTGAGATTTACACAAACTCATAATTTGTTGTTCTTCTTGGGTACTACCATGATCGACGACACCCAATTTGTGTGTTTCATCTCGTAGATAAACTCCACTTCCTTAAGCATCTATCTCCTCTTTGATTTTTTTATGAAATTCTCATTATATGTATAGCGATGTTGTCTATGAGGTTTTCCTTTGCTGGTAAGGGGTATTGTGTGTTGAGAAATGCTTGGATCCACTCCCTTCAGTTCCATGTATGACCATGCAAACACACCTCTATATTGTTTGAGAGTAGCTATGAATAGCTATTCTTCCTCCTCAGTGATGTCTGTGGCAATATATACCGGCTTTTGTTCTTCTCATGTTTCAACTAGGTCAATGCGCTTGGCATTTTTACGTCTATCATAGCATGTCCTTGGTTCCTTAAGTTCCCCCATTGGCTATTGAACTATGATATTTTGATCTTGTATTGTATATTTTTTGTAGTGAGAGGGCGCGTCAAATTTTTCTTGTCCAAACTTCTTTCAAGGTTTGCTTCAGCTTTTGGTATTCATATTTTTGCTCAATGTTTTTCATCCTTTCTAATATCTCAGCTGTGTCTTTGGATATTTTTCTTACTTTGTTTCTTTGAATTAGTTTTTGTTGAGGCTAGTGTTGCATATCTTTGTCTAGTTTCATCCTTGACATAGTCACTTGTTCCCATGAGCATCAAATATTGCATTTTTCTCTTATAAAGAGGCATCGATGACCTTACAAGGGGTATCAGAGCATGGTTTAATAAGGTCCTAACCTTAGGAGGGTAAAAGTTGAAAAAAATAGGCACAAGTTATATTGCATTTTTAATTATGGTATATTGTGAAATGAGAATTTCCCTATCAATACAAGAAAATATCCACCAAGCTTACCAAAAGTTTGTGATTTTCAACGTCATGTTCGAGGTTGCTTGCAGCTCCAATAACTTTGTACTTCGCAAGAGCATCATGCAATTGTTAGATTTAATGTTTTCCCCTCCTCCTACATGGAGAATCAGTTGGTCACAGTTTGGCGGAATTTTTTTGATTGATGCGGGACAGTTAGAAGGGTTGACACTCAATCTGAAAAGACTCAAGTGGGCAGAAACACTTTGGACCATCAAAGTTTTCTTTTTCAGTGGGACTGAAGATCCATATCAGACCATTATTATAGATGGGGTAGAAGTTTCACAAAATCAGTGGGTATATGATCAGGTAGCCATCGTAATATACCCAGGTAGGATCAGGCCCATGAGGGTAGACCCAAAGTTTAGGGGACCAAAAGATGTCATATTCTTTGATCCCCTGTCATACCCACCAGTGGTGAATAGAACGTTGATCTAGAGAATTACACATTGCATATAGTATTAGTCCATCTTGTACATAGTATGAGTCGGTGTTGTATTAACCTTTGTATATATCATGCTTTTATGACATGCTTGTGTAGTTTAAGTAAGATGGTGATAATGATTGTCAGATTTTTATGTTTTGGTTTCTTCATTCATTTTTCTTGATAGCTTTCTTGTCTTCTAAACTTTTAGTTGGGGACACCAAAGAAGATTACCGCTTTCTAATTTGGTCTCATTTCATTATCAAAGCTACTTGATAACTTCTCCTAAGTATCAATTTCAAGTGTGTCATCTCATGAATCTCAAAATTATTTGGTGCATTCATTGCTTAAATCTCTGATGGAAACCTCATCAACTATGCATTTTCACTCAACCATTTCTTGAGTCTCTTGGTCCGCGATTTTCAACCTTGATTCCAAGATAATACTCACCATTTGGAAGGGTGCTACGTCATGGAATGTTATTGGTGTTTTCTTGTTCATGCATACATCTAGAGTAGCCAGTATTTGGTTCCATCAAAAAGTTTCAAATGAATCTTCTACAAATGGTTCTCAAAAGTAGTCCTTATCCTCCATTGATCTCTATAAGATGAAATCTTCCTTTATCAGGCTCCCACATTCAGACGCTCCACACATCCAAATGTATGCTTTTTTGTGCAATCATGCAGTTATTTGCTTCCCATTTATCGTAGTTGAGTCAACTTTTCTACTGAAGTTTGACTGACATCTCTATAACTATGGTCCTTGACAGTGATCCTCCTTGTAACATCCTTCTATCACAAGTAGATATGGTTATAGCCCCAATCTTGGACCATCTTAAGTTGATGCATGAATGGTTGACTCCATCAATTTTTTTAGTATTTTCAAATCCACTATGGCAAAGGTATGCTCATACTCAATTTCACACAAGGATATTATGATCTTTTCTAGCATACCCACAAGTCTCTCCATGTATCCATCTGTGAGTTACAGTTTCATTTGTGTTTTTTTGGAAATCTAGTCTCTCCCATTTTCCCCATATTTCTTTTGTAGAAATAGCCACTCCAACCTCGCTCTCCAATATAGCAATGGTTTTCACTCCCTTTTTATCTAGTGGCAAGCTGGTGTTTCCTTCTTCTACTTCACAGTAATGACCGACCTTGTTTATAGGCATTGGTTTTTCCTTTAGTTTCTCTTGTAGAGTTTTAACCATGTTTTAATCTACAAAGATGTCTTGATGAGGGACTTTCAGCACCATCTTCTCCCAAAAAAAATTCCACTTCACCCCATAAATGTGGTCTAATCTGTAAAAGCTTGGAGAGAGTTATTGTACACCATATAGGAGTTGACAATAGTTCGTGAAGGCTATTGGTGTCCATTATCGTTAAAATTGGATTCCATTGAGAGGGAACAACCTTGAACTCCAATTTTGCTTTATGCTCTCCTATGAATGAATGTTAATAAAATATTCAATGTTTTGAGTTTGCTCTCTGCAGATACTTTTGTTCCTGCATCACCGTACAAAGATTGTATATCTCAAGGATAGAACTCATGATCCATATTGATCTTTGTGATAGGTGGAGATTTGAGATTTGCATTACCATCTTTGTGGTTCTCTATCGTCTCTCATAAGGCTTGAAGTCATGGCTCTTCTACTTATAAAATGAGCATTATCCCTTGTGACTTGGCATTAGCAGTGGTATTTTCCACTAACCTTGTATATTCAATGGTGTTTCAATTCTAGGTTTTGTTTTATCAATCACTTCCTTTTGCTTAATTTCATCATCCTTTTGGTGTACTGGTGCTTCTTGTCAAGGAATGTTTGAATTTTCTAGCTTCATTAGAGCTTGAGCAGTCTCTATGAGCCAATTGCACATTTGCACATTTGCAATCTGTGTGTTTCAACTTCAAAATGCAGATATGTCAACCATTTTCGCTCTAATTTTTGGTTGGTTTTCTATCTAGCTTTGCAAGCTTACAATAGAGCCTCTAAAGGTTCTAGCACTTTATCCACTTAGACTAAACCACTTGATGATATATGGAAGTCACCACTCCTTCCACTTGTTCTTTGTTTTCTCTTTCATGTTTAAGTTGCTCCCTTGTTTGTTGCATCTTGGTTCCCAAGGCAAGACTTTTATTTTAGCCTCTTAGCTTTTGTTTTTCTCTTTTTGGTTTCCAATATTTTCTCCGAGTCCTTACCATCAAAGTTTCAAATTCAATGTGAATTGGAAGTTTTTGTTGGTCCTCAATCGGCATATTCTTTGCAGATTCCTAAGACTAAGCTCTAGTCACCACATTGATCGGAACTATTGGCTCAGTCTCTGATCCATTCAAACAAGGAAAAAATCCAATGACATTCATGGTCGCTTTTCCCTCGTTTTCAGGGTTCTTGGGGTAGTTCGAAAGTAAATGGTCTATTGCATAAACATCACAAAACCCAAAAATCTTTGTGCACTCACCCTTGTGTGAACAAAATCTTACCCAATGATTTCCTTCACATTCATAGCAAGGATGTTCCTATTAAGTGGCTTGTTGTGCCCCCATTGACTGTCCTGTCCTAGGAGGGTATCCTCTAAGTTTGTAGTTTTGATTTGGCATGAACATGATGTTGTTTTTGTCCACTGTATAATGATTCTTTATGGGTTGAGCTTTGCAAACTCATCTAATCTTACCCAGAAGAATAACCCTCATCCACATACACAACACCCTCAGGTTCTCTTCCATAGGTATCCACTGGATCTTCATAATTAGAAATTGGTGGAAACATGTATTGACTAGTGAGTAATTTTGCAAGCTGTGGATATTTGATGATTGATGTGTTGCCTTGAGGTAAAGGAGGTTGTTGACCCAGTACAGATTGAGTATTGTCTCTCCCTTGTGTTACATTATTTGGGCCTATTTGGTACCTTGGTGGTGGTGGCAAAGGTTGCACTCCTAGAGGTCCATATGGACTTTCCCTCAAATAGTTCCTATTGTAAAAATGCTAGCTTGTCTTGTCATTGGTGTATTTTTTCTTGATTGCACACCAACTCATCATTCATGGGGCATTTGTTGCTATTGGTGGTTGTGGTTGCCCTTAACCTGACCCTCCTTATCATACCTTTGGCTGCAACTTTCCACAAGCTTCTTCTTCTCATAAAACAACTGCTTTTCACCCCTAGTTTAAGCAAACTCTCTCAATCTCTAACTAAGATGTTTGAAAATCATCATCATTCACCATCTGTACCTATTGCATTTTCCCCCTTTTAGCCTTTGCACTATCTAAATATCCTTCCCTCATCTTTGCAAAAGACTTTTTTTGTCCTCTTGTTTGTTTTGGTTTCTCTAAGTTAGCTCCCTAGTTTTTTGAGCCCTTCTTTTCAACATCAATCACTTGCAAAGATAAAGGAACTACTGAAAGGGAAAATAATGCTTGCAAATATGTCCCAAGTCTACATCTATTGACTTGTCTTTCAATTCCACATCCGCCATTAGATTCTCATTTAAATATCTTGCCCAGTTTATTGGAAATCTTTTCTCTACTGCTCTGAGTGGACTGCAAGCCTCTTTTGACTTGTAGTCAACTTTAATCAGCAAATAGAATGTCTCCATGTACCATCTTAATTGTGCCCTTCAAAAAACTTCAATACCCTTAAGCTGGTAATAGCATATGTTTGTTGTTGTCACACCAACTTCTTTCCTTATTTATGTATCAAAGATTACATCAACTCTATAACCACTTAATCTCACCTTAAATGATATTGTAGCCAAGGCATCTGATATTTGATGTGATCATTAATGTTCTTCCCACTTGTTACCCTCACATACTCCAAATGAGCATTAGCATTTGCATTTGGACACCAGTCCCACAAGGAAGATTGTAGAAGGTGAGGACAGTCTTAGCAGGGGAGAACTGTCCCTTAGAAGACCAACCAACGAGAGGCAATCACACTGGCAGTAATTACCATAGGCAATTATTGCAGTAACTCTTGAGAGCTATAAATAGGACCCGCTACATTCTAACCACGTTTCTTAGCTGTTTGTACTTCGGATTTATCTTTCCAAGCACTTTGCACCACAACATAACATCAAGATTTCGACGCAGCATATATCGACGGCCGTACCTTTCCACGCGATTTTCAACGGACTTGCAGCCCATCGATATACGCATGGGAATATCTGTCAGTATACGCGTGGAAAGGTAAATATTACCACGCGTATATCGATAGATATTCCCATGCGTATATCCATGCATATTTTGGCGAAAAAAATTGGAGGAAAAAAAAAGGAAATCCGCGCGCGCTCAAATCTACTCTTGGCTGAAACCTGCTGCGCAGGTATTATGAGCTCTCTCCCCCCCCCCCCCCCCCCCCCCCAACCCCTCTCTCTCTCTCTCTCTCTCTCTACATCGTGTGTGTGTGTGTGTGTGTGTAGTAGAGAGAGAGAGAGAGAGAGAGAGAGAGAGAGAGAGAGAGAGAGAGAGAGAGAGAGAGAGAGAGAGAGAGAGAGAAGTGTGTGTGTGTGTGTGTGTGTGTAGAAAAGAGAGAGAGAGAGAGAGAGAGAGAGAGAGAGAGAGAGAGAGAGAAATGTGTGTGTGTGTGTAGGAAATCAGAGAGAGAGAGAGAGAGAGAGAGAGAGAGAGAGAGAGAGAAACATGTGTGTGTGTGTAAGAAACTAAAGAGAGAGAGAGAGAGAGAGAGAGAGAGAGAGAGAGAGAGAGAGAGAGAGAGAGAGAGAAATGTGTGTGTGTGTGTAGAAAATCAAAGAGAGAAAGAGAGAGAAATGTGTGTGTGTGTGTGTGTGCGTGTGTGTAAATAAGAAATTAAAGAGAGAGAGAGAGAGAGAGAGAGAGAGAGAGAGAGAGATGTGCGTATAAATTAAAGACAGAGAGAGAGATATAAAGAGTGATATATATATATATATATATATATATATATATATATAGAGAGAGAGAGAGAGAGAGAGAGAGAGAGAGAGAGAGAGAGAGAGGGAGGGAATTAGAGAGAGAGAGAGAGAGGGAGAGAAGTAGAGAGCGAGAGAGAGCTAGAGATATAGGGAAATAGAGAGAGAGAGAGAGAGAGAGAGAGAGAGAGAGAGAGAGAGAGAGAGAGAGAGAGAGAGAGAGAGAGAGAGAGAGAGAGAGAGATAGATAGTAGATAGAGAAATTCGGCATGAAAGAGTTAGGTTGGCAATGGATGAGAGGCTGAGAGCCCACAAGCTGCCACCTTAACATTCTCCGTATAATAGAATCTGAGCTATGATGTAAACAATTTAGAGAGTGGATGACATAACAAGGTGGTGCTGAGAAGCTGAGATGGGACATAGTCTCTCTCCCCCCTCTCTCTATCACACACATACATCCACCTTCACACATTTTCTTCAGTGTTGTTCTCAAGAGTGATGGCTGCAAGTACTTCTTTGTGTTGTGCGCACTGTGAGAGCTCTCGTGCTGTTGTAGAGTGCTGTGAAGAAGAGCTTCTGTATTGTGCACCTTGCTCAGCATCTCTTCACAGCAAGAGAGCTCGTCACCACCATTGTATAAAGATTTTTAGAATATGCGATGAATGCGAGGATGCAGTAGCTCGGGTGAAATGTGTGCTGCGTTCAGGAAGAGTACGAGCCTCTTGTCTTTTGCGCAAAATGCTCCGATTTTCTCCATTCCAAGAGGGCCCGGAAAGAACACTTTGTGGAGGGGAGTCGAAAGGGCATCAAACAGAGTAGAAGATGAGAGTGAGCACAAGGATGTGTCAGTAGTCACCAATATTGACATTGCTCCAACCATGAACAAAAAGACGTCTAGCTCAAGCTTCACAAAAAATACATTCCTTGGCGACACACAGGAGATTGGTCCAGCTAAGGCTAAGGAGGATTTCAGCTGTTCGGAGCATGGAGGATAAGAAATTTGACACCAGGCAGCTGGCTCTACTAGTTCAGTGGAGGCCACGAATGTTGCATATACAACACCTGCTTGTCCAAGGGATTACTATACACTTTACCCACCTACCTCCATTCCGAGGTAGCCTGTCAGAGAAAGCTTTCCAATGCCGTACTTGATGAATCTCAAGGAAATCATGACCATTTTTTAATGTTCCGTCTGTTGCAATTTTTTCCACAGGTTTTTCCAAGGAACTATGCCCATCCTGGCATCTTTTTCACCACATGCACAAGCCATGGAAGTTCTCAGCCCAATGAAAGTTTTCCACTTGATTGCAAACCGGACGGGGCCACCATGTCCAAGCCAGAAGAAAATGTGGAGATGGATGAGCAACTTGAGAAAGATTCAAAAGCCTTGCATGGTTCTTGTTAAAAAAAGCATTTGGGCATGGCAATGGATGGAGTCAATCCATTTGGCTTGAGAAGCTCTTCATGGAGCACTTGGCCTGTGTGCCTTATCAATTACAACCTCCCGCCCTGGCCCGTCATCAAGAAGGGTCATTTGATATTAGGCTTTCTAGCCCAGAAATGCCTCGACTGTGGAGCGATGAGGAGGATGCAAGATTGGTGGGAGAGGAACCGCAGGGGCAAGGGGTGCCGAAGAAAATGAACAACGCCATGCGAGAAAAGATCATGAAGTTATGTATACTAAATTCAGAGCCGATGCAAAAATGGCTTGAAAGGTACGAAGAAGAGAAAGAGAGACACAATAGGGAGAAGAGAAAGAGTTGGCTATTGGATGTGACTAGAGGTATCATACATACATGGCACTGTGGTCGCATGGAAAGCATTTCAGAACACAACAAATTGACAGCAGAAGAAACACGTTTGACAGTGGGGTAATGGTTAGTTTCATGCAAAAGAGCAGGGCTAGTGCCAGAGACACGAATGAGAGCACTAGCAACCTGGAATACTGTGGTCTGGTGTCAGATATCCTAAAAGTCAGCTTCAGGCGGTTTGAGATGTTTTTGTTGGATGTGAAGTGGTTCAAGGTGATTACTTATGGTCGCAATGCAACGGTACGCAGAGATGGAAACAAGCTTGTGCAAATAGATTCTACAAAGGTTTGGACAGATGCAAGCGACACATTTGCTCTCCCCAAACATTGCAAGCAAGTGATCTTTGTACAGGACCCTCGAGAGCGAAAATGGTGGTTTGTTGTTCAGGTTGCTCCAAGAAATAAACAAGTATTTGAAGGGCAAGAGCTCCTGGAGGAAAGTCGGTCAAACGACGCAGATACTACTGTGACATTAGATGAGATGGACGAAGGTATGGCAGAGGAAGCTGACAGATATACGAGGGATGATGCAGACGAGGCAGATATGACACTTGTAGATGAAGATGCAATGGATGAAGACAATCTGCCAGAACGAGTTGGGGTAGAGTTATGTCTGCAATTAGAGATAGATGATGATACGGTGCAAGATATTATCAATAATTCCTCACTCGTCGAGGCCTAGGCCTGTAAGTGTTTGTGTGAAGACGTTGATTTAAAATAAGTTTAAAGTTAATTTAAACAAAGGTGTTCTGATGCTTTCTTTTACTTTCTTTGTGCAGGATGTTAGTATGGCATACTAGTTTCTAGATCTCGCTTCTATGAGTGCAGATGCATTTATGGGCTTCGTCACACGGATGAAGCCCAGTTAGATGGCAGAGGCGTCTCAGTACTAGGTAGCCAGAGGCACGGGTACTACACCTTCGGACTTCACACCCAAGGGTCCGATGCCTATGGGGGGGACACCTACGGGTACGATGCCTGCGAGGTCTCCCATCATGGCCACTTCGACACCTAGGGGTACGGCAGAGGCAGGTACGTCCTCATCTCCACAGCACAAGTGCACTCGCCGATCTCAGTGATCGTCAGGTGGAGATGGTGGTTGATGTGGAGGAGGGTCCACAAATGCTTCAATCCCTCCTCACTCACGACCCCTGTCCTACCCAGGCACACCTCTCGACACAGGATCCTAGTGCCTCCAACCTCTTCCTCTTATGAAAGCTATGGTGAAGATGAAAAAGATCAAGACAAGAAAAAGGCGAGAAAGAGGTCACCCTCTTCTCCACCTTCTTCAAATTCTTCACCTTCTGAAGAAAGTGATGGTGCAACCTTTGAACCATCAAAAAGAAGAGGTCATAGGAAATCCTATGCCGCATGGAAGAGGTCGTCCAAGTTGAAGAAATTCAAAGAGGGAGGGAAGATCATCTCTTTCCTTACCTATGATGGTACCTTTGGTGCTACGGACAAAGTGTTGGCCTTTATCCAACAATTCGATGCGGCGTTTGGAGATGAGGGCTTCACGGAGTCCTCTAAGCTACGCCATGTAGCTATGCACTTTCAAAAGTCCGCCAGACAATGGTGGTCTAGCCTATGAGCCAACGGTGAAGCTCCACGAACATGGAAAGCTTTAAGAGCTTCCATTATGAAGCAGCTTTTGGCCACCGATGCCAAAGACAAAGTACTCACCGAATGGCAAAGCTTAAAGCTCTCTCCCAATGAATCTATCCACAAATATGTAGACAAGTTTTGGGACCTACAACTCAAAGCCACTGTCTTCAAAAAGTTGGATTTTGGAGAGAAAAAGCAACAATTTTGTGCGGGCTTAACCGAAGAAATGGCGGAGTATGTCAACTCCCAAAGACCACGTACCATATCGGCGGTAATACGCCACACTATGGTCGCCTCTCGAATCAATTTCCAAATGGGGGCAAAAAGAAATAATAAGCCCCCGGAAAATAAGGGTTCCAACGAGCCTAAGGGGAAGGACAATGTCCAAAAGTCTCCTAAGGGCAACTCCAACAAAGCTAAAGAGAAGGGAGTTTACAAAGGTAAGAATAAACTCTCTCCTGAAGAGCTTGAGCGTTATCGTAAGGATAACCGGTGTTTCAAGTGCGGCGAACAAGGGCATGCGTACCGCACTTGTCCCCAAAAGAACAACCGCCAAGATCCTCCTAGAGCTTCCTTGGTTGAAATCCAAGAGGAAGAGACTCACCAAACTCACCACAAAGGATCTCCTCTATGCCATGCTTGGGGAAAGGTAAGAGAACATGATGCTTTTATTCTCTTTGACCCTGGTTCTACTCACAATTTTATATCTATAGAGTTGGCCACCAAGCTAGGAATACAATCCTACGAGATGGGAGATGTCCTACCCGTAGACAGTGCCTTCAAGGGGCAAGAAGCTTCGGTCACTCCCTTAATCGGGAAATTGAGGCTTCATGTCCAAGGCTATGTGGACAAAGAGGACTTCTTTATCTCTCCTCTCAAGCATGAGGATGTAATCCTAGGGGCACCATGGTTTGACCGCCTGGCTACCGATGTAAAATTTCCTGAAAGGAGAATCTCCTTTAAATTCAGGGAAAAAGACATGTATATAGATGCTAAGGAAATGGGTAACACCATCCCCATTGTACATACACCAGCTTTCAACAAGTCAATAAAGAGCTCTATTTCCATGTACATGATTTTTGTTAAAGACTCTCAAAATGAACCTAATGCTTTAGCAAATGAAAATAAAAGCAACCAAAAGGAATTAGAGTTATCCAATTTTCTCAAGGGGTTTCAAGATGTTTATATTGACGACATCCCTTGTGAGCTACCTCCTAAACGAGGTAATGATGACCATGCAATTGAACTTCTTCCAGGAAGTTCACCGCCTAATAAACCTCCTTATAGAGTTTCTCAAGCTCAACAAGAGGAGACTATGCGGCAAGTGCATGAGTTAGTTGAGAAGGGTATGGTTAGGCCAAGCTCATCTCCATTTTGCTCACCTGTGCTATTAGTGCAAAAGAGAGACGGCACATATCGTATGTGTGTCGACTATAGAGCACTAAATAGGATCACTATCAAGAATAGGTTTCCCGTTCCACGGGTAGAAGACCTATTTGATAAGCTACAAGGATCGACCTACTTCAGTAGGGTTGACCTAAAAAGTGGCTATCATCAAATAAGGATAGTTGATCAAGACATTGTAAAGACCGCATTTCGTACTACATTTGGTCTTTACGAATACATTGTCATGCCTTTTGGCTTGATCAATGCACCAGCCACATTCAACCGCTTGATGGAGAAGCTGTTCAGGCCTCATCGAACCTTCACTGGAGTGTTCTTTGATGATATTATCATCTACTCTAATTCATTGGAGGAACACAAGCAACACCTCCATGTAATATTTCAAGTTTTAAGAGAGAATAAACTTTATGTTAATCAAAAGAAAAGTGAATTTTTCTTGCAAGAGATTCAGTATTTAGGTCACATTATCTCTCAAGATGGCATCCAAATGGATCCATCCAAGTTAGAGGTAATAAAAGGATGGCCTAAACCAAGGAATCTGCATGAACTAAGAAGCTTCATAGGTATGTGTGCATACTATAGACGCTTCATAGAAAAGTTCTCACAAATTGCGAGACCATTACATGACCTAACAAAGAAAAGCGTTAGGTATACATGGTCTGCTAAGGAGAACAATGCTTTAGAAAAGCTTAAAGAAAAGCTTATCTCTCAACCTGTGCTTACACTACCGGATCTCTCAAAACCATTTGAGGTCCAATGCGATGCTTGTGGTGATTGCCTTGGAGCTGTTTTGCTCCAAGAAGGGCACGCCATAGGCTATGAGAGTCGAAGGCTCGACCCTGTTGAGCAAGCTCTAGGCATATACGAAAAAGAACTCCTTGCAGTTCTACATGCCTTAGACTCATGGAAGCACTATTTATTGGGGACTCCTTTCATTCTGCGAACGGATCACCAAAGTCTTAAGTACTTCATGACACAAACCAAGCTCTCCGACAAACAAATGAGGTGGGCAAATTTCCTTTCGCAATTTCATTTTCATATTGCTCACATTTCTGGCAAGCATAATCAAGTAGCTGATGCACTCTCAAGACGCCGAGAGTGAATGCGGTTTCCATAGCAACTCACAATGATCTATCTTCAATGATAGATGAGTATGCTATTGATCCCGATTTTAGAGATGTGATTTCAGCCCTTGCATTAGAAAAGAAAGAAGAACCATTTACTTTACAAGATGGCTATCTTCTCTATGGCAATAGACTATGCGTTACTAACTCACTACGTGAGAAAGTAATGTATGAATCTCATGCTCCACCTTATGCGGGGCATAGAGGGATTCAGTCTACCTTAAAGGGAATTGAAACATATTTCTATTGGCCTACCATGAAAGTGAGCATACAAGAGTATGTTTCCAAATGTGTGGTATGCCAAAAGACAAAATTTGATAGAGGGAAGCAACTTGGATTGCTTCAACCCTTGCCAATCCCTAATTCACCATGGGAGATGGATTTTATCTTTGGATTTCCTAAGTCTATCCATGGGAATACAGGAATATGGACGATAGTAGACAGGTTTAGTAAACAAGCTCATTTTATACCTGTCAAAAAGACTATCAAAGCCCATCAAATGGCAACCCTCTTTATTTCACAAATTTTCAAGTACCATGGCTTGCCCATGTCCATAGTATCGGATAGAGATCCTAGAATGACCAGTAATTTCTGGAAGGGTCTCTTTGAGAATTTAGGAACAAGGCTAAACTTCTCTTCGGCCTATCATCCACAAACTGATGGCCAAAGTGAAATAGCTAACCTAACCATTCTCGATCTACTAAAAGCCTATGTAACGGAAGTAGATCAAAGATCCCAATGGGAGAAGTACTTACCCTTAGTGGAGTATGCTTACAATAACACTGTACATACTTCCACAGGAAAAGCACCTTTCGAGGTAATTGAGGGAAGATCAAAAAGTCCCTTGCTACTTTAGGTACATGGGAAGATCTTCGCTGCAGATGAGTATAGCCGAGACCTACAAGAATCTTTCCAAAAGATTAAGGATGCTATCTCTATCTCACAGCAAAGGCAAAAGGCTGCTGCTGACAAGCACAGAAGATACCAAGCCTTTAAAGAAAACGATTGGGTCTTGTTAAAGTTTCCCAAGGCTCGATTAAGGCACACAACGGGCAAGAATCCTACGGGTCACCAAAAGTACTATGCTAAACTAGCAAAAAGGTACTATGGTCCCTTTCACATTCTTAGGCCAATCAATGAGATGGCCTATCAACTCAAGTTGCCCAATCATTGGCTCATACACAATGCTTTTCATGTGAGCCTATTAAAGCCTTACAAAGGAGAGCCACCTCAAGAACCAACTATTGAAGACCCACCGGAGATCGAGGACCAAGAAGAGGTGCTGCAGCCCGAGTCCATTCTCCGACATGAAGGCAAGGTACTAAGAGGCGGTAAGACTATCCGACGATATCTTATTAAGTTTAAGAATTATCCTTTTGAAGATGCTAGATGGATGCAAGGCATACAATTAAAGGATAACCTAAACCTTGTCAATGCTTACAATGCTTCCCAAGAGTAAGCAAATGTACAAAATGTTAAAAATGAACAAAATTTTTGTCTTATAAGACTTTCTTTTTCTTTATTTGTGCACAAAAATGAAGTAGTATGCATGCTTAGATCAAGTTTGCGGAGACAACGTCTCTCAAACACCAAGTAGAGCTTGTCACTCTACTATGGAAGACTGATAGGACTAATGTGCAGACATGCTTGCGACAGCCTTAGGCTCTCAAGCGCCAAATGGACTAGTCATCCATTGTGGAATGATGTCGTAGGGTAACATAGGGATCCTCTACCCGCTAAGAAAAGGACTCATGAACATGCTTTATCTTCTCTACACCATAGTCGAGGACGACTATGATTTCAAGAGAGAGGTAATGTCATTATAATCAATATCTAATTCTCCTAAATGATTTTCTCATATTAAACTAATCATTTAATGTGGGGAAGGCCAAGGGAGAAAAAGCTAGAATATTGGTTAAGCTAGCAGACCGCCCACAATAGGGATCCAAAGGACGGAAAATAGGGATCCAAAGGGGGGGCCATCTGCAAAAGAGCCATGTGCAACAATGGGCTAAAAAGACCCTAAGGTTCAGCCCATTAAGACTTCCAAAATGCTAAGGTTCCGAAATTCAAAGGTTGTGTCCAAAGGTCAACCATAGGGAAAATTGGATGCTTTGTGTGTGCCCTAAAAGTCTTTGCACATCCCTACATGGGAGGGGGCGAGCCCTAAAGGTAGGGGATGAGAGAGAAAGCCACACACACACACACAGGCTCCCTTTACACAAAGGGAATGAGGGACACATGTCAGCTCCCTAGGCCAGATGCACACAAGGTGTGCCCAATTTCTATTGGATGACCCTTGAAGTGGACCAATGAAAATTAAGCTAGAGTAAATATAGTTTAATTAATTTAAAAACATTTAATAAAAGAAACCAATGAGAATTAAGTCTCCTAGAAGACTATTGGGCAGTCTCCCAAGGGGTCCAATGAGCATTCAGGAGCCCCATGGCTTGCCTGATTCTTATTGGCCAGGAGGCAAAGGGGTCCAATGAGAGTTTAGTTTAATTATTTAATTACCTAAAGCTCTCACAAAAGGGGAAATGGGGACACATGTCAGAAGGCTATCACTTATGCTGCTTAATTGTAATTGGCTTGACTTGGGGAGGGCCAATGAGGCTTTAGGAAGAGCATTTAGCAAGAGGGCTCGCCCAAGAGAGAGAAGGGGCTGATTTTTGCAAGTCATTATCACACACACACTCACACAAGCTCATGTGTGAAGAAAGAGAAGACTATCTCTTCCCAAGCTTTAATGGAGAACTCATCACCTACTCCAAGCTTGTGAGATAGAAGCCTACATCAACACTCTCTTGGCATGTGGATGAAAATCCAACCAAGAGACAAGCTTCAATGCATGCTCATCTCCTCTACCAAGCTAATTACTAAGCTAAGCTATGCTACATATGAGTGATTATGTGAGGAGATGTACATCTTTCTCGTAAGATACTCCTTCTTCCTCTCAATCTACTCTCATACCCTGCTAGCTCTCACCATCTTCGAAGGTGTGTGAGGTCTTGGGTCTGAGAATGGGGATAATTCAAGTTGTGTTTGTTAAGTGTTTTGCTTAGTGCATGAAGTTTCCATCTTCATTGCACTAGCTAGTCTTGAAGGAACACAAAGAATTGTATTGTACAATGTCTCTCTTGATGGGAGAAACCATAATACAAAGCCTTTTGGAGGGGGGACCGGCTCCATGAAAATCCAATCCTCAACTGTTGTCAGTACCTTAATTGCTCTCTCTTTTGAAAGTATTGTCGATGCTATCTAACTAGGTGTTATGCTTTTTGTTGCTCTCTCCACCCAAGCACTCTTGTAATTCTCATTAGGAACCTATTCTAATGAAATGCCCACTATGTTCATGCTAATTTCCTCTACACATAAGTTATTAGGCCATTAAATGTTACATTGGTATCAGAGCTCAAGGTTTCTCTTTTCTTGCTCAAGAAGGGAGGTCCTCAAGCTAGCTACAAATGGTTGGTATTATTAATTGCCTGTGAGTAAGTAGAATAGGGATTTTTCAGCCTTGCAGTGCGCTTGCCTTCGTGCAGTTAACGGGGCATCACCGTCGAGAGCTATGGTCTTAATAGTGGAGTCCTACAGGGCTTGCCTACGGCTTAACCACTATTGAGCTATTAGAAGCTTGATAGGAGCCGGTGTTTTTTTGGTGTCGAAAGACCCTCTCTTCTATTCCTTGCAATTAATGGTATTCGAGCCGCGGGTACAGTAGCTTGAGTGCTTTTTCTAAAGGGGTAAAGAGGAGTAGAAACTAGGGCTTGAAGTGCCATAGTACACCTAAAAAGTTTACACCTAAAAGTTGTTAGAATGGCTGACAATAGTAAAGAGAGTGAAATTAATATTGATAACTTTGATTTTGCTCATGAGCAAGCTACTAATGATGCTTCAATGCTTGTTAACTATCTTGTTTCTAGGCTTCAACAAGCCATGGGCAATCCATCTCTCCAAAGTGAAGTGCAACGGCAGCTCCGTGCTCACGGGATTCTCCAAGCTCATCACCATGATGGAATATTCTTTTTCGCCAGAATATTATGGCCGGACAGCAGCCGGAAAGTGGTCGGAAAACAACCGGTCGGTTGGCCGGTGGTCGGTAGTGAATGGCCGATGGCTGGTGGTCGGAAGTCAATGGCCGGTGGCCGGTGGTCGGAAGTCAATGGCCGGTGGCCGGTGGCCGAATTCAAAAGAGGACTTGTCTTCTCAAGGGCGGCCACACATGGGCGGATTGGAGGGTCCGATTTGGACTTATTCGCACAAGGGCGGCTACACATGGCTGTCTTTCATAAGAGAGGGCAGCCCTTTTGGCCTATAAAAGGAGGCCATTTCTACACACATTTCATAGTGTGAAGTTGATGCAACAAGGTGAGTGGGTGGTGAGAGTGAAGCAAGGCGGGAGCTCCATTAAGGGTATAATCCCTTTGTAAACTACAGAACTTGTGCAGCAACTACAGAAGTTGACAGTGCGGTGTGGCACTACCGACTTGGGCATATGAGTTCCAAAGGAATGCAAATCCTTCAAACAAAGAAGCTTCTACCAGGTTTGAAAGAAGTGGACTTAGAGTTCTGTGAAGATTGTGTTTATGGTAAACAAAAGAGGGTAAAATTTCAAAAATCAGGAAATGAAAGAAAAAATAAAAAACTTGAGTTGGTTCATTCTGATGTTTGGGGTCCTGCAAGTACACCATCACTTGGTGGCTCATTGTACTATGTAACATTCATAGACGATGCGACTAGAAAAACATGGGTTTATGTCATGAAGAATAAATCCGATGTATTTTCCATATTTCAAAGGTGGAAAGCCTTTGTGGAGAATGAAACAGGTACCAAGGTTAAATGCCTCAGATCTGACAATGGAGGCGAATATTGCAGCCAAGCTTTTGAAAGCTTTTGTGCTAGCAATGGCATTCGGAGGCAAAGGACAACCCCAAGGACACCTCAAAAAAATGGGATTTCGGAAAGGATGAACAGGACAATCATGGAACGAGCACGAAGCATGCGGCTACATGCAGGCCTACCGCTTGAGCTTTGGGCGGAAGCTATAAGTACGTCTGTGTACTTAATCACATCGGTCACCCTCAACGGCATTGGGTGGGGGAGTTCCAGAAGAGGCATGGAGAGGTAAACCGGTGAATTATGCATTTCTCAAAGTGTTTGGGTGTGAGGCTTTCATGCACATAGATAGAAGCCTAAGATCAAAGCTAGATGCAAAGTCCAAAAAATGTTTCTTCATTGGCTATGGAGAAGGAGACTTTGGGTATCGCCTATGGAATCCTGAAGATGGTAAAATCTTAAGGAGTAGGGATGTAATTTTTAAAGAACAAAATATGTACAAAGATTACTTGGAAAGAAAACAAACAAAAGAAACAGGTGATGAGTACATGGAGCTTGAGGACGGTGAAGACTCAAGGACTGCAAACGGTGACAATGTGCAACAACGTCAACAAAATGAGGAGCCTCAACCTATTCCCCGAAGAACTACAAGAGCAAGTAGACCTCCAGAAAGGTCTGTTCCTTCCTTCAACCATCTCTTGATCTCAGATTCTGGAAAGCCGGAATCATATGAAGAAGCTATGCAACATGAATCCAAAGAAGAATGGACGAAGAGCATGCAAGTGGAGATGGACTCACTACATCGCAACCAAACATGGGAGTTGGTTGAGTTGCCTAAAGGTAAGCGGGCACTTCAAAACAAATGGGTGTACAAGCTAAAGGAAGAAGAAGGTGGGAAGAAAAGGTACAAGTCTAGGCTTGTGGTAAAAGGTTTTTCTCAAAATAAAGGTATTGACTTCAATGAAATATTTTCTCCTGTTGTAAAAATGAACTCAATTAGGCTTGTCTTAAGCTTTGTGGCTGCTCATGATCTAAATCTCGAGCAAATGGATGTAAATACGGCATTCCCTCACGGTGACTTAGAGGAGGAAATCTACATGCTTCAACCAAAGGGATATGAAGTAAAAGGTAAGGAGAAAATGGTTTGTAGATTAAAGAATATCTTGTATGGTTTAAAGCAAGCATCAAGACAATGGTACTTGAAGTTTGATCGATGGATGTTGGATCATGCATTCACAAGATGCAACTCGGATCACTGCGTCTACACGGAGAATTTGGGAGATGGGAAATTCATCATCCTAATGTTGTATGTTGATGACATGTTGATTGCAAGTGCTAACATGCAGGACATCAAAGACCTAAAAGAGGAGCTGTCCAAATCTTTTTCAATGAAAGATTTAGGTGCTGCAAAGAGGATACTTGGTATGAAAATATCAAGGGACGGGACGAAGAAGACAATAAAGCTATCTCAAGAAGATTACATCAAGAAGTTACTAGAAAGGTTTGCAATGCAAAATGCAAAACGAGTTTCTACACCTTTGGCTCGTCATTTTAAACTAACAAAGGATATGTGTCCAAAGACACAAGAGGAGATAGCCTATATGTCTAAAGTTCCATATGCTGCAGCGGTAGGTTCTCTAATGTATGCTATGGTCTGGACAAGGCCAGACATTGCACATGCAGTGGGAGTTGTGAGTAGGTTCATGGACAACCCAGGTAAAGAGCATTGGCAAGCTGTGAAGTGGATACTTAGGTATCTAAAAGGGACAACAACAAATGCTTTGTATTTTGGAGGAACTGATATTTTTCTAGAAGGGTATGCTGATGCAGATATGGCAGGTGACAAAGATACTCGAAGGAGCACTACTGGCTATGTGTTCACGGTTGGAGGCACAGCAGTAAGCTGGGCTTCAAAGCTACAGAAAGTGGTTTCACTTTCTACCACGGAAGCAGAGTATGTAGCAATGACGGAGGCAAGCAAAGAAATTTTGTGGCTTCACAGATTCTTAAAAGAGCTTGGATTCAAACAAGACAATTGTGTCTTGTACAGTGATAGCCAAAGTGCTATCCATCTTGCGAAGAACTCACCCTTTCATTCAAGGACAAATCACATTGAGGTGAGATATCACTTCATACGCACTCTTTTGGAAGAGGGACAACTAAAGCTAGGAAAGGTGCATACAAGTGAAAATCCTGCAGACATGTTTACAAAGGTGGTCAACAAGGAGAAGTTGAGCTTTTGCTCATCTTCAATCGGCATTCAAGGATAAGAAGCCAGAATGAAAAGCAATCACAGGTTTGGTTTGGAGATCAGTCTCCAAGTGGGAGATTGTTAAGTATGGAGCCTGATTTACCCTTGTAATTTTCTGTGGTAAAAGTGCACATTTGTAAGGCCCCCATTATGAGGAGAAGCCATCGTGCGTGAAGGAAAATCACTCACCGGAAACCAAAATTTTCATGGACAAGAATCAGGGGCAACTTTAAAGGAATATTCTTTTTCGCCGGAATATTATGGTCGGCGAAAAGTGGTCGGAAAACAACCGGTCGGTTGGCCGGTGGTCGGTAGTCAATGGCCGATAGCTGGTGGTCGGAAGTCAATGGCCGGTGGCCGGTGGTCGGAAGTCAATGGCCGGTGGCCGGTGGCCGAATTCAAAAGCGGACTTGTCTTCTCAAGGGCGGCCACACATGGGCGGATTGGAGGGTCCGATTTGGACTTATTCGCACAAGGGCGGCTACACATGGCTGTCTCTCATAAGAGAGGGCAACCCTTTTGGCCTATAAAAGGAGGCCATTTCTACACACATTTCATAGTGTGAAGTTGATGCAACAAGGTGAGTGTGAGGTGGTGAGAGTGAAGCAAGGCGGGAGCTCCATTAAGGGTATAATCCCTTTGTAAACTACTTCTTGTTTTGAAGTACTAAAGCCATTGAGTGGCTGCTTTCCCGTGGACGTAGCCCACATTGGGTGAACCACGTATATCGTGTGTACTCTCTCTCTCTCTCTCTCTCTCTCTCTCTACTCTATAATCTCGTGTATATAAATCTATCTCTCTCCATTAAGTAATCTACTCAATTATCTATTTAGCTACATCTTATTTCCTAACACCGGCTCCATGAAAATCCGGTCCTCAACTGTTGTCAATAGCTTAATTGCTCTCTCTTTTGAAAGTATTGTCGATGCTATCTAACTAGGTGTTATGCTTTTTGTTGCTCTCTCCACCCAAGCACTCTTGTAATTCTCATTAGGAATCTATTCTAATGAAATGCCCACTATGTTCATGCTAATTTCCGCTACACATAAGTTATTAGGCCTTTAAATGTTACATACGGGCAGATGGTTCTGTTGACATGGATAGAGTCGGGACTGAGATGAGATAGCAGATTCGCCAACTCACAGAGTTGCAATTTTTTATGAGCATTCTGATACCTTCGCCTGAGCAGGATCGCGACAAAATCAATTATATAGAGGAGACCATCATGACAGAGTATCAGCCTGCTCCGGGTTCACAGGATCTTCCGAGGAGGTGGATCAAGGGTGTTGCACGGGACACCGTGAAACATCGTTGAGATGCAGCTCGTAAGGCTTTCAGGACCAGCTCGTCGAAGCGTTCGGGCATCCCACACGAGACGTACCAGCAAATCAGGGAGGATGAGCGGACAGTGGACACGCGGTTCACAGCAGCTTCAGGCCGTGGAGGTACGACAGATGACCAGGGGGACATCTCATCTTGGCAGTGGAGGCTTCAACACCTTTCGCTATGAGTTTGTGAGCTTCCAATCCAATCCTAGCTATGGCGTTTTTTTAAAACGCAATGAATCATGTATTGTTAATTACTTTGATTTTTTTATAAACGCAGAATCTTGTAATGCATCGAGCCCTGACACGCTAGGAGGAGACAGATGGATATCGCAGAGGTATTTATGAAGTATTGAATGATCTTGCTGCCTCAGGAGAGCCTGTAGATTGAGAAGCCTTAGAGTCTCGCTGATTGATTTATGTGAGACGTTAATATGTGTGAGTTGATTTAATTAAATAAGTATATGTGAAGTAATATCAATAATAATTTTGTGACTTGTCCTATGTGCAGGTTGTGACGCGTAGTAATCAGTGGATTTCATATATATGTTTTGTGAGACACAGACACGCTTCTGTGTCTCTTTTTTTTATAGACATGGTCATGGTTACTGTCCAGACATGGTTATGGTTATTGTTCAGACATGGTTATGGTTATTGTTTTCTTTATGGTTATGGTTATTGTTCTTGTATAGACATGGTTATGGTTATTTTTCTTGTATAGACATGGTTATGGTTATTGTTTTGTTTAACTTTATGGTTATGGTTATGGTTATGGTTATGGTTATTGTTTTGTTTATGGTTATGGTTATCATTATGGTTTTGATCAATATGGTTATGGCCGGTTATGGTTTTAGTTTGGTTATGGTTTTGCACAAAGTTCGTTATAGTTATGGTTTTAATTTGGTTATGGTTTTGCACAAATTTCATTTCATTTCTTTCATTTGCCTTAAATATCATGTGAGATCCTACATGGATAGCATGTAGGAGGCGTATACATATGGTTTTTTTTTTTAAGTTTATGGTAAAACAAAGGAAACTCTGCCGAAATTTTTGCGGGAGCACATTTGATTTTGGTGCTACTCGCTTTCTTGGGCAGAGGACAGGCAGTCTGCTAGTTGTGGCTGGGTCCATCTTTTCACTTGGCACAGGCCAGGCTGCCTGTTCTCTGCCCAATAAATTTTTTTTCTGTTATGCTCGTCGAAAGATGCATCAAAATATGCGTCGATAGGTCCATCGAAATAGGCATTGATAATAGTGCCTTTCGACACATATATCGACGTATATTGTGACTTTTTTATAGGGATGGGTATTTAGACGTGTTTCTTGACGAAGGGCATCGAAACCTGCGTCAAAGGCCCCTTTTTTTTGTAGTGTTGGGGTCTATGAGCTCTTCACCTCTAGCTTCACTCTGTAATCATTACTTTTGTAATCATCTGAGCTTAAACCCATTATACATTGTATTGGTTGTCCTTGAGCTATTAATGTGAATCTGCAAATAATCTTTCAGTTATGTCTCTCGTTTCAGTATCACATTCCAATTCAGTTATCTATTTCAGTTCAGCCAATCCTCTATTCCAGTCTCACTAACTAAACTGACAACATAACCAATAGCTTTAAATTCTAACAGCAGAATTAGCTGTCTAAAGAGATCAACTCCAATTCCATTTTGGCAATCACGGTGGTTAGAGTTTTTCGCTCTTCTACCAAAAAACTCTTATCTCCCAGTTAGAATTTTCAGCTGAATACATGGCACCCAAAGTCAATCGTGGTCGTAAACCGTCAACCTAGTTAGGCATTGATTCCAACCGCATCGACCCTATTCATGAGGTCTCAGAAAGAGAGTCTGAGCATAAGAAGTACCCCGATAGTGAGATTGAGGCTCATGAGGATCAATCACACTCATGCTTATGAGGCCAAGGACTCTCAGCACTCCAGTCATTCCAGGAGGAGAAGGGCAGAGCGGGAAGAACGCAAAACCAGGGGTTCTCGGTCCACACATAAGTCAGATGGGGCCAAATGTAGTAAGGGTAGTCATCACAGTTTCAACAAAAAATCCAAGGAAGAGACAACAATTGAGACTAAAGACGAAGTTGATTGGGACACTGACATAGATCACTAGGAAAAGTCTTCTCAACATAGTCACGCTCTCCCAAGGGCAGAAGAGGAAGATCTGTTTCCCAATGTTCAAAGGAGGAAAGAAAGATGACCCAGATGTTCATATTTAATCTTTTGAAGAGTATGCTGAGTTGAAGAATATTGTTGAAGATGACTGGGGGGAATATTTGCCTCTGACACTCAAAGATGCAGTAAGGAAATGGTACTACCATTGCCCAGCCTACCAACTCAGATCATATAGAAAATTTCTCAAAGCTTTCAGATTGGAGTATTCAAGCAACATGGGTGATGAGGACATCCTTTGCGAGCTAGATAAGGTTAGACAAGGTAAGTTGTCAGTGAGAAGTTATGTAGAAAAGATCAAGGAGTTAACCACGCAGTTGTAGGAGCCACCATCAAAAAAGAGGCTACATGCATGGTTTCTAAATGGGTTTCGTAGTAAGAAGCTCGGAGAACAAGAGGTACCTACACCAACAAAGAAATTCAATGATTTGGTGCAGAGAGCTTTGAAACTTGAACAACAAGCTAAGAAGAAGAGAAGCCACAAGAAGAGGAGGTCCAGTAGTAGCAATTCTTCCTCTGAGAATTATGATTCTAGTGCAACCTCCGAAAGCTCTGACAGTAGCTCAGATGAGAAAAGAAAGGACAAGGCTAAGAAGGGGTCTTGGTCCAGAAAAATTGATGAATTGGCCTGACAGATTGCTGAAATCGGTCAAATGAGACAACCAGTTAGGAGAATAGAAACTTGGTGCTCAAGGTGCAAATATAAAGATCATGTTTCCAATGAATGTCCACAATGTACCTATTGCAAAGCGTATGGACATTTATGGAACAATTGTGGCATTTGCTTCATTGCTAGTGAGGCGGTCCGGGGGGGGCAACAAGAGAGGGGACCTCTAAACACCCCTCAAGGCTCCCGTGCTGCTCAATTGGGGTTGGGGCAACCACAAGCACAACACAACAACAAACCCACAACCGAACCCAAACAAGATAGGGTCACCACCTAGTTATGGTATGCGAACTAGGACGCAAGAGAGATTTTGGCACAACCAAGAAGATGCACCACACAACACACACAAGCAACCTCACACCAAGACACGCATGAAATGGACCAGAGAGAGCTAGAGAAAAGGGAAGAGAGAGAGGAAAGGATCTTGCGTAATACCTTATTTGTGACTTCCAAATGGACATGGTTCGTTATGATGCTATCGTAGAACTTGTACAAAACTCACTCAATGCTTAGTGATTGCTAAACATTGCCAAAACACACACACACTGTCAAAGGGTGTGGGAGACCTCTCACCACAATACCCTCTTACAATGGACAAAAAACTGGCAATGAAAAACACACTAAAACACTTTCTAAAATCAAGATCAACCGATAAAAACTCAAAATACACAAGTCACCTTGAATTCACCAAACCGTATTGCACAAATGGAAGGACAAAGATTTGAACGTCGAATCACGCCTTTGATGCACCAAACCTCAATTTATTGATGATGAAGAAGCGTATACAATAGTGGTTTTGAGATTTGTGGAACTCACGCTCTCTCACTTGCAATGTGTATCTTGAAGGCTTCTCTCACACCAAGAGTGAAGCTCACAAGTGGTTGCTACACCTAAGTCTCTCCTCACGCATAGAGTGTTGGGGTGCTATGTGAGATATTGGAGGTTGTTTTACAAGAAGGAGAGGAGCCTATTTATATTTTGGAGACCCCTCATTAAGATTATTGGAAATCTTAATTTACAAGCTAACAAATCAGGATTATGATTTTTTTGAATATCAAAACATTGCGGGCCTTCTTTGTCTGCTTGAGTCATGGGTGTGGGCTCAAAAGAGAGCATTATTGATGGTAGATAAGGTGAAAGTAAGTAAGGAGAGAGAGAGAGAGAGAGAGAGAGAGAGAGAGAGTTATTATACACATGTCTTGAGGTGAGGTGTCTTTTATGGTTAGGTCAATGCTATTTTGTGTTAGTATGTTAGTCGTTAGTAATCACTAGAAGTTAATGTTACATTTACAATGGATAGAATGAGGTGGATGGTTGAAGTAAGATGGTTGAATGAAGTGATCAAATCCTTGTGATGGTGAAGTTTGAAGAAGTTTTGTACTTACTTGTGTAGGTTCTCAAAATGACTATCGATCTTTTTCTTCGTCTTCCCTTCTTTACGCCACCGCCGCCAAGGTTGATTATCGTGATGAAAATGGTAATTCCGTTGATGAGATCTCTTGATTTGTAGAGGTTAAGCATGGTACACATGCTGAATTTATGTATATATAAGGGTTAAGATGGAATTGTACTTTGGAGATAATAGAGAGAGGCATAGAGATGGTGTATATACATGTGGAGCTCATATGAGAGCTATGGAAGTAAGTGGGGAGGTTAATGGTGAAGAAGGTGAGGGAAACCATTGAAGGTACAGGTTTGAGTGAGGGATTGAGAGGAATGTGTGTGTTTGTGTGTGTGTGTGTGTGTGTGTGTGTGTGTGTGTGTGTGTGTGTGTGTGTAGAAGTGTGGAAAGAGGTGAGAGAAGACTATGGGCTACTTGTGAGAAAAGTGGGCACACTAGGGTCCACTCAAAAAATCATAGCTCACCGGTGGTTACTCCAAAAATCATGAAACAATTTGAGGTAATTATTCAAAGCGTGGGATACATTTTCTCTTTTGACCACCGCTCCAAATTCGGAGTGGAGATAGGTGCCAAAATTCTCACCAAAAAACCTGTTTTTATTACACAAAAAGTCTTCAGTGGCCCCCTCCTTTGTTGAATTTGTACAATGCATCCAAGAGTGAGGCCCTCCTTTGTCATATCATAATACAAAGCATCCATGTTGCCCTTGACACATGCATGGAGGAGGATTTTTGGTGAATAAAGAAATATATACATGGTGGGACTAGTGTATGGACTATTCATGGACTTTAGCTCAATGAGCACATGGTGTTAGAATAATGAGTAAAAATAATAATAAAAATATGGAGGAGTTATGGATATGGAAAGATATTGGAATCATATGATATGGTCCCTCTTTGAATTATTTTGGGTGAAAGAGGAAAAGGTATGCAAGTAAATAATATAATAAACGTGACCAATCAGTAGAAATCAATTTTTTGTTTTCACGAGGGTGAGGGTGAAAATGTGGGAGTGATTTTTATAAAGGAAAAATATAAGGTTATAGTATGTACATATTGGCAAAAAATATACTTATGGTGTAAGAGGATGAAAAAAGGTGTACATAGGTTTAATAAAACACACACCTAAGTAGAAATATTTAAATAGATATACCAAAATAATTATAAAAAATCCCTATATTTAGGCCATATATACAATGAAATATTTACACACAAAGAGGTCATAATATACTTTTATTTTTTTATTTTTTTATTTTTTTTGGCTCAACTAGCCCAGTGACTAGCTAATTGAGGGTTTTTAAGGAGATATGGAAAAAGTCTCGTAACTCACACACGCCTATGTACAGTGAAATGGTAGGGATAGCCATAGTGTTTGGGTGAATTTGGTAGGGTGAGGTAGCTTACTATGGCAATTAAGGAGAGCCGAAAAACGGCTATCATTAGCCCCCCCCTTAGATAATGGTACATTCATGTACCATTTATCCGATCATACAACATGTAGATTGTGTAACGTCTGTCTTTGTCTGCTCTCATCTTTGAAGAACCTTTGTTGTATGATTAAAAAACCTTGTGTGATATGAAAGGTTCTCGGAGCCAATAGCAGGATGAAATAAAGTGATGGAGTAAACCTCCTCCATCGAGAAAGTTTCCATAAGCACCCCCCAGGATCAAAGATCTTGAAATATCTTTCCCAAAGCGAGATGTATGGTATGGAATCACTTACTGATTTTCATTGAAGAGACTTGTAGATTTTACTGTTGTCCATCATTGCATCTATCACTATGAATGTGATATAAAAGATTGGTTGCTCTTCCTCCTGTATAAAGTTGATGTATCTGCTACGATCTTCAAGAGCTTGTATGAGCGAATTCTTGAACTGTAGCTCATAAAATTCATTCAACCTGGGTAGGCTCACCAAGTCAAAAATTATATGGCCTTCATGATTTAGGAAATCTTGAGCCATGCTTCTAGCTGCTGTTGGAAGGTATTGCAAATAGTTTACCATATAAGTAGATAATAGACGAAGGTTTCTATTGCTTCCAACACATTGGAAGAGAATAGATTTTGGTACTGATTGATGAAATATCCACATGTAGCAATCAACAAGTTTTTCATCTATGATGAAGACCAGAAGCATCACAATGTGCGACCTCCATACACCAAAGAACCAAATGAAGAAGGTTTGGAAACATCCGTTCATCACCAAGTATTCATGTCCTCTTCCACTTAAGAAGGTATGGTGTCCCCGATGAAAGGTATATGTGAAGAGAAGAGAATTTGACCTTGAAGAGGTGAAACCCAATGTGAAGATGATTGGGGCTTCAAAAGCTTGGATTTCCTTGCTAAGAGATTGTCCCATGAATGAAGAGCCACCGACTAAAACACCATTGGAGAGAATGATACCCTTCTGATAGTTTCCTTTTATGATTTTATTTTTTACTACTCTCCCATGTTATTCATTCCCTTCTAAGCCCCCACTTTGGCAAGGTTGTAACTCCTCACATTGTACCACTTCAAAGGTTGATGGATTACTGTTAGATTTTGTGAAACATTTGGCTTCTTGCATGATAGGTTCCTCCATGCTTAACATACATGGGTCATACCAATGCTTTTCAACATCCTCAAACACTTCTTCAAGATTATCCTCACATGGATTCAACTCACACTCTTCTACTTTGTTTTGGAGTTGGCATTCCATGTACACAATCATCTCTTTATGATCAATGTGGTCTATGATCTCTCCACCTATGATTTCATCTTCTTCTTCACTCTCTTCTTTTAGACAAGATACACTCTCAGAACATTCCATAAGATCAAGGTTACCTTCAAGGTCTTCATTCTCCATAGAGTCATGTTGCACAAAAGCTTCGTCTACTCGGACTAGAAATTGATCCTCTGCCAAAAGGTTGGATGTATCCATTATTGAATCATCAATGCCATTTGAGATATCTTGTGTCGATTTTTGCATGCTTGTGATAAAGGTAGAAGAAAGAGATTCCACATTTGAATCTTGGCCACACACTTTAGCACTTGAATAATCAGTTGGCATGTAAGTAACTTCTTCAACATTTGTCGGAGTAGAAGGAGACAAGTATGGCAAAGGAGATGACTCCTTGATAGAAACAATTTCATGATGGTTGGTTCTTCCAGCATGATGGAAACCATTTTTGATGTAGAAGTACTTGTGAAACTTCCTTCGGGCAATAGTGACCACTTCTTCAAAGGTAGAGGGTCCACTACAAGTAACCTTAGTCTTTAGGAAAGGAGACAAACCTGAAATAAATTGATCCATTTTTACATAATCAGGAAATGTAGAACTAAATCCACATCCTTCCCATTGACGAGAAAAAATATCCTCATAAGCATAGTAGTCTTCACCATGTTGTTGAAGTCTCCCTAGTGAAGCCCATGCTTTCTTCGTTGTTGGAACTTTAGAGAATCTGGCTTTCAAAGCTTTGGAAATTTGGGTATATCCATCTTCAATCTGAGAAGACATACTCCAAAACCATTGCTCAGCGTTGCCTCTAAGGCATAGCAACAGAAAATCTCCTTTTTCAATGTCATCCCTTTTACCAAGGATATGGAAAACCATTCTAAAATCAGCAAGAAAATCATCAACATCTTCTTCTAGATTTTCGAAGAAGATTGGGATATCATCGAAGGTATAGCGTGTCATAGTCTCTCAATGCTAGAACCACACAAAGATTAGTTCCAAACAATTATTTTCTCTTATAACATCAACTAACTACAATACAACAATCAAAGATTAGTTCAAGCACTCTTGCAATACAACAACAATAAGCACAAAGTCATTCCTCAGTGGGGGCACCAAAATTGAGGCGGTCCGCGGCGGGCAACAAGAGAGGCAACCTCTAAACACCCCTCAAGGCTCCTGTGCTACTCAATTGGGGCTGGGGCAACCACAAGCACAACACAACAACAAACCCACAGCCGAACCCAAACAAGATAGGGTCACCACCTAGTTATGGTATGCGAACTAGGACGCAAGAGAGATTTTGGCACAACCAAGAAGATGCACCACACAACACACACAAGCAACCTCACACCAAGACACGCATGAAATGGACCAGAGAGAGCTAGAGAAAAGGGAAGAGAGAGAGGAAAGGATCTTGCATAATACCTTATTTGTGACTTGCAAATGGAGATGTCTCGTTATGATGCTATCGTAGAACTTGTACAAAACTCACTCAATGCTTAGTGATTGCTAAACATTGCCAAAACACACACACTGTCTTAGGGTGTGGGAGACCTCTCACCACAATACCCTCTTACAATGGACAAAAAACTGGCAATGAAAAACACACTAAAACACTTTCTAAAATCAAGATCAACCGATAAAAACCCAAAATACACAAGTCACCTTGAATTCACCAAACCGTATTGCACAAATGGAAGGACAAAGATTTGAACGTCGAATCACGCATTTGATGCACCAAACCTCAATTTATTGATGATGAAGAAGCATATACAATAGTGGTTTTGAGATTTGTGGAACTCACGCTCTCTCACTTGCAATGTGTAGCTTGAAGGCTTCTCTCACACCAAGAGTGAAGCTCACAAGTGGTTGCTACACCTAAGTTTCTCCTCACGCATAGAGTGTTGGGGTGCTATGTGAGATATTGGAGGTTGTTTTACAAGAAGGAGAGGAGCCTATTTATATTTTGGAGACCCCTCATTAAGATTATTGGAAATCTTAATTTACAAGCTAACAAATCAGGATTATGATTTTTTTGAATATCAAAACATTGCGGGCCTTCTTTGTCTGCTTGAGTCATGGGTGTGGGCTCAAAAGAGAGCATTATTGATGGTAGATAAGGTGAAAGTAAGTAAGGAGAGAGAGAGAGAGAGAGAGAGAGAGAGAAACACACAGAGAGAGAGAGAGAGAGTTATTATACACATGTCTTGAGGTGAGGTGTCTTTTATGGTTAGGTCAATGCTATTTTGTGTTAGTATGTTAGTCGTTAGTAATCACTAGAAAGTTAATGTTACATTTACAATGGATAGAATGAGGTGGATGGTTGAAGTAAGATGGTTGAATGAAGTGATCAAATCCTTGTGATGGTGAAGCTTGAAGAAGTTTTGTACTTACTTGTGTAGGTTCTCAAAATGACTATCGATCTTCTTCTTCGTCTTCCCTTCTTTACGCCACCGCCGCCAAGGTTGATTATCGTGATGAAAATGGTAATTCCGTTGATGAGATCTCTTGATTTGCAGAGGTTAATCATGGTACACATGCTGAATTTATGTATATATATAAGGGTTAAGATGGAATTGTAATTTGGAGATAATAGAGAGAGGCATAGAGATAGTGTATGTACATGTGGAGCTCATATGAGAGCTATGGAAGTAAGTGGAGAGGTTAATGGTGAAGAAGGTGAGGGAAACCATTGAAGGTGCAGGTTTGAGTGAGGGATTGAGAGGAATGTGTGTGTGTGTGTGTGTGTGTGTGTGTGTGTGTGTGTGTGTGTGTGTGTGTGTGGAAAGAGGTGAGAGAAGACTATGGGCTACTTGTGAGAAAAGTGGGCAGACTGGGGTCCACCCAAAAAATCATAGCTCACCGATGGTTACTCCAAAAATCATGAAAAAATTTGAGGTAATTATTCAAAGCGTAGGATACATTTTCTCTTTTGACCACCGCTCCAAATGAAGAGTGGAGATAGGTGCCAAAATTATCACCAAAAAGCCTGTTTTTATTTCACAAAAAGTCTTCAGTGGCCCCCTCCTTTGTTGAATTTTTACAATGCATCCAAGAGTGAGGCCCTCCTTTGTCATATCATAATACAGTTGCATTTCCATTTCCATTACCTTTTATTGATTTAGTTCTGGATGATGTAGCGGGACATGAGATGTACACTTTTCTTGACGGATTTTCAGGGTACAATCAAATACCAATGGTTGGGGAGGATATTGGAAAAAAAAAATTTATCACAGAATGGGGAGCTTTTGCATATACAGTGATGAGCTTTGGATTGAAGAATGGACCACCATCATTTTCTAAGGTGGCTTTTAAAACCTTTGAGCCACATTTGACAGATTTCATGAGGATTTTTATGGATGATTTTTCAGTTTTTGGGGAAAAATTTAGGCATTTGGAATATTTGAGGAAGTGTTTTGAAAGATGCAGGATGTTTTGGATGCCACTTAATCCCCAGTGTTTTAAAATCAGTACAGAAGGGAAAATTGTTGGGACATATCATCTCTCAAGAAGGAATGTCGATTGATGGGGACAAGATCAGTGCTATTCAAAAAGCTATAGCTCTGGAAAATTTGAAGGCAGTGATGCGGTTTGTTGGACATGTGAAATGGCATGGTAGGTATTTACGGTATTTGGTGGATGTGAGCGCACCACTTAGTCATTTGACTAAGAAGGATGTGGAATTTTTTTGGGGAGAAGCTCAAGAGAAGGCTTTTCAGATTATCAAAAAGATGTCGGTAGTTTCACCTATACTTCAACCACCAAATTGGGAATTGCCGTTTCATGTGTATGTTGATTCTTTCGACATGGCAGTAGGAGTTGTTTTAATGCAGGAGAAGATTAAGGGATGGTTCAAACTAGTTTATTATGCCAATAGAATGTTGAGATCACCGGAGAATCATTACACAATTACAGAAAGGGAAGCTTTGGGAATGATTTTTGCTTTGGAAAAATTCCGACATTATCTATTAGGGAACAAAGTGGTTTTTCATGTGGATCATCAGGCTTTATTGTTTCTAGTAAAGAAGCCAAAACAGGAAGGCATATTAGCAAGGTGGATACTCATGTTGCAAAAAATTGATTACATAATTGTTCATACTCCAGGAACTTAGCATGCAGTGGCGGATTACCTCAACAAATTGGAACATAAGGAGGAATTACCAGGAGTATCAGATAAATTGCCTGATGTGGATTTGTTCCGAGTGGAAGGACAATTTTTTGACAATTGGTATGATCAGATGGTTCAGTTTCTGAGAGATGGAGCATTACCTTCGACAATGTCTTCGGATCAGAGGAAGAAGTTTGCATTGAGGAGCAGACCATTTCTAATTATAGCTGGAGCATTATATAGAAGAGGAGCAGATCAGATTATAAGACGATGTGTTCCGGATGAAGAGCAGAAAGCAGTGTTGCAGGAAGCACATTGGGGATCAGCTGGAGGCCATTTCTCAGGGGAAATTACAGGTCCAAAAATTTTACAAGCTGGACTTTGGTGGCCTTTGTTATTGAAGGATGCATATAGTTTTGCCAAGGAATGTGTTCAATGTCAGAAGATGGGGCAGCCTACACAAGGGGACAGGGTGCAGGATCATCCAGTATTTCCATTAGAACCATTTCAGAAGTGGGGAATGGATTTTGTAGGTCCAATAAAACCAAGGGAAAGGAGGACAGGTTCCACGTACATTCTTGTTGCAACAGATTATGCTACCAAATGGGTGGAAGTAGTGGCTTTGAGAGATAATAAAGCAGCAAGTGTAGCAAGGTTTCTGTATAAAAACATTATGACAAGATTTGGATGTCCTATTGAGTTGGTGTCGGATTAGGGAACACATTTTTTGAATTCTGTGATTCAGGAGTTGACATCCAGACATATGATTTTGCATAAGAAATCTACCCCATATCATCCTCAAGAAAATGCGCAGGCAGAAAGCTCTAATAAAGTGTTGGTGAGAATTTTGAAGAAAATTGTGTCAGAAAACAAATCGGATTGGGATGATAAGTTGGATTCAGTACTATGGGCTTTTAGGACAGCTTTTAAGGTGGCAAATGGAATGACACCTTTCAAATTGGTCTTTGGAATTGAAGTTGTGGTGCCAATGGAATATGTAATTCCAAGTTTGAGATTGTCAGTTCAGCATAAGTTAAGTCCGGAGGAATCAATTCCTTATAGACAGAAGGAACTGCTTAAATTGGAAGAGGATAGAATTCAAAGTACTTATTTGGTGGAAATTGGACAGAAGAGGAGACAAGCATGGATGTCTAGGCAGGTGAAATTCAAAAATTTTCAGAAAGGGAATTGGGTGATGTTATACAAATTCTAAATTGGGACCACATCCAGGAAAGATGAAGCTGAGATATTTGGGACCTTATCAAATTGAATCAGAACAGGGTCAAGGACCATTTTTGTTGAAAGATTTTTTTGGAACAAAGATTGTGAAACCAGTGAATGGATTCAGATTGAAGAAATTTTATGGGAAAGCGCTTGAGGTTCCCAAGTGGATGGTCAATAGGGCTGAGGATATTGGCAGTAAACTGTTGACAGTTGATGTTCTGGGAGTTGTAGTGGAATGTTTGGAGGCAGAATTGCCAATTTGTTCTAGCAATTCAAAATTTGTCAAGGGTGTTAGGATTCGGAATTCGGATTGCGGAATGGAAATCAGAAATCGGACTGTCGGATTTGAAGTCTTGAAACTGGAAAGTTGGAGAAGTGGAATTGAACAAAAGGCTACAGAGGTGCTAATAAGTACGGGTTCTCATTTCACGGCCGAAAATTTGTTTAGTGCTGATGGGACTCACTTAAGGAAATATAAATTTTTGGCAAATCCTGCATGGCATGCTCAAATCGAGGAGAATTTTCATCATCATAAGAGTAAGGTGGTGAGAGGAGGTGAGGATCACATCCAAGTGTGTGAGTCTGGTAGTTTAGTGAGTGTTAAGTTGGGTGAGAAGGGCGACATGTTTTCAGAGAATATTAAGGGTAAACTCATGGAGGGTACGCAAGAGGATGCAACAGAAGCGATGCCGAATACCAGGTCCATGAAGATGGCGAAGGAGGAGTTGTTGAAAGCACGGCAATAGGAAGATCCAATAGAGGTGGAAAACGATGAGGCAGAATCTTTGAGTGATCAGGGTAGCATGGAAATGGCGGCGGTAGCTTTTGACCCTGATGAAGCGGAAACGCAGGTATGGCTAAAGCGTATTGGTCTGTATGAATTTGCATGCCTACCATGGGATACATGGGCAGAAAATCAATTTGTCGAGCAGTAGTGGAGTATGATAAAGGAAAGTAATGGAATGATTATTGTGAATGTGCGTTTGACACCGAAGCTGGTGTCCAAAGTCTTCAAGGTTCCCTGTCTAGCTGTGCCGACCAAGACGAGAAAGTTGATCAATTCTCAGATGAAAGGGGAATTTGGAAATCCTGTAGGCACGAAGGCATATTACATGGTGAAGAATGCGGGTGGAAACAGAGCTTCAAATTTATTTTGGTATTTGTAAAAAGTATGTATCCTCCAGAAGACTGCCTACATGTCCAAGGAGGCTTTTGCTCCTTTGTTTCAGGCGGAAAGAGGCATTAAAGTGGATTGGGCATCAGTTCTTTATGATTTAATGCAGTTAACCGAAAAAAGAGACGGACGTTAGACACCAGCAGTGGGCAGAGTAGCACCTTATTTGGATGCAATTTTCAAGTATGTTCTGAAGGTTTCGACAATAGCAACAGGTTTGAAGACACTGGTAGATGTGACTAAACAAGAGGGCATAGCATATGGAAGCAAGAGAAGGAAATTGTTATTCGGTTCTCCAATAGTTGAAAAAGGTAAATCACCTTTCAAAGTGTCTTGGAAGGGTTTGGAAGATTTTGATTTAAAGCCGAACACTTTTACAATGGAGTCAGAATCAAAGAAATCAGAGCCCAAGGTCAAGAAGGTAACGTTGTTCATGAAAGGAATGGGAGGAGGTGTTGAGAAGACTGCTTTGGATAGTTTCAAAGTGAAAGCAGGGAGCACTGACAGTTATGAGCTTAAGGGAATTTTTTCTATGGAAGAGGCAGCTAGGAGTTTGACTCAACTAAATGACTTCATGCAGAATCAAGATGCATCTCTGAGGGTGATGGAAGCTGAGAAAAAGGAGCATAAATGCAGTGCTATCCCGGAGTGGAAAATGCAGAAGGTTCGGATGCATTTGTATAAAGAGAGATCAGACAAAGAAAGAATGCAGGAGGAAGTGAGACGGATTACAGCAGAAGCTATGGCGAGAAATGCAGAAGTCCTGACTGTAGCAGAGGATTTTACTAAGTGGGTGGATGGACTAAAAGCTGCAGTGGATGACCAATTCAAAGAACTGGGAGATAAAGTGGTGGAGATGACCACTGAGAATATTTTCTTGATCAATAGATTGACTCTATTGATAGATATGGAGAAAGCCGCATTGCAGAACCAGGGAATGACGGGTATTTTAGTTGCAAATTCGGCTGCGGATGTTCTGAAGCAAGAAGTGCTGGAGTATACACAAGAGATGTGGAATAAAGCTACAAGGCTTTGGAGGGAACACATGGAGGTGTCGACGGACAAATTCAAAAATTGGTTTCAGTTGGCAGGAAAAGAAACTGTAAGGAGAGAGAATGAGGAATTGAAGGTGAAAAATGAGAGATTAATGGCAGAGATTCAAGAGTTGAAGAAAAAGGGTAAAGAGATTGAAGTAAATGCAGGGGCAGTGAGTAAGTGGACAGCAGAGCTGAGCAGTGATGTTATGGGACCAAATCGGATTTTAGCAGGAGGAGCAGATTTAGAAGTGGAAAAGGAAGTGGAAGCTGAAGCGGGAAAGAAAGCGGATTCGGATGTTGCAGGAAAAAAGACAGATACAGAAGGAGATGCTGGAGAGCAGGTTGTTTGATCAAGGAATTGTGGGTCCAGGTCAGCCTATGGCTCTAGCCACCGGGCTGTTCCAGGTGTTAAGCTTAGGAATTTTGGGATGTTTTACTTAATGGAAGTTGGAATGTGAACCTTTATACTTTTGGGATTCCAAGAGGTGTCTTGGGAAAGGGTGTTGCCCATTAGTTTTATCGAACTATGTAACTGTCAAGGAGTATCTTCTTGGGAATGTGAAGGTGGAAGTTATGGCGGATTTAGTCTTTTGTCAAATTCTGTGTTCTGTTCCAGTTCCAGTTCCATTCTGATTTCTATACTTTGTCTATTATGAATGTGTATGCCTTAAACATATATATATATATATATATATATATATATATATATATATATATATATATATATATATATATATATATATATATATATATATATATATAAAACTTATACTCCCTCGTTCCCATGCACGCACTCTCCCACTTACACACCCATACACAACTCCGAGCCCTGCACACACACACTCACAATAATTCCATAAAAAAGCACTCACATAACCCCGCATACACACTCCCATACACATACGCACTCACGAGCTCAATTACATACACACACTCACGAGCATACACGTTGTGACAGGGATGGAAACACACAAAAAGACTCTATAATGACCCGACACACACTCTTGGGATGATACACACACACACTATGGGACACCACTCGGCTTACACAACCCACCTGGCCGAGACAGGGAACACACCGACAGAGTGAGAGGAGAGAGACTATCCACTTGCCCACTCCACAGAGAGAGAGAGACACACACACACACACCCAAAAAACTCATCTCAAAAGAGGATAATTTCTTATGTTTAGGTACAAATGAGCTTGGGCCAACACCAATGGGGCAAATAGCTCACACAATATGGGTAAAATATGCTAGATACAATCACAAATTGGAGCAGAAGCTTCGCTAAATAGGAGAAACTTACACAGCAAAAAAATCAAAAAATAGTGAGAAATTTGGCAAAATGGACAGCGCCATCGTGTCCAGAACGGCCCAAAACCCCAGTCTACAATGTCAAAGTGCTCAAATCCGCCGACCTCGGATGAGCAGTTTATGGCCAAAACAGGCTCCAAAAACAGCAAAAACACAGTTGCGGTTGTTCCTCCTCTTCTCTCCATGTTTTTTCTGGTCTTATCTCAGTTTTCTCAGTTTACACACTTAGCTTTATTACTTGGGCACCCTTGGCCTTTTAGTTGACCTCAAACAGACCCCGAACATGCCAAAAACTGACCTCGCAGTGCATAGTTGTCACCTTTTTGCATCCGTCCGCACACCTGGCACTCAGCTTTTTCCAATAATGCATCCCGCAACCACATGAAGTGGCCCAAAAAGATGGTCCTCATGATGAAATTTTTGCATAATTATCACAAGAAAACACACACGTTGTGTCTATACTTATCCACGTGCAAGTCTTGACCCCATTCGACCTCCTGATGCCACTAGATGCCATCTGACGCACCTGCTTACCTCATGTCGTCGGCCCGCAGATAGCTTCCTCGAGAAGTTTTACACGCTACCAACTCCTCATTATTGTAGAAAAAACACACTAATATTGGTAACGATGAAAATCGATGCACTATGTACATGCTGTCCTACCTGTACACATGTGGGCCCCACGTAACCACCAGGCTCTGGAAAATGGGCAATCCTTTATTTGATGCACCATGAATGGGTATGTACATATGCGCAATCAGTTGCTCCAAAAAACTCCTGACATAATTTGCCCATCCCCTAGCCTGCTAGATCATTCATGCTCAGTAGCAGCAAAAAGAGATATGAGACTTCTGAATGTCCTTCGAATGATTCCTGTTAGCAAAAACTCTTTTGCTTGAGCCAAACTTTCCCCGCCATGAGAAAGAGGTAAATTGGTCCTCAACACAAATAGCTCCCAAATCATGCTTTGAGCTGCTTCATGTGCCTCTCCATTTAGAGCACGTTCAATGTGTCTAATGCTCCATGCTTCGAACTTTTTTAACAGGCCTTTAATTCTGAAACAAATTTCCTTCAAAGAGGTGTTCTTGCTCTTCCACACACCTAGCACTTGCTTCACAACTAACAAGGCATCACCTTTTATGATCAACCTTCTAATCCCATGCTTTAAACAAATGTGTAATCCATCTTCCAACGTAGCATATTCAGCTTCATTATTACTATGCACATCCAATTTGAACCCTCTCTTGCGTACTACTAACTTCCCCTCTGGATCATAAAGTGCTATTCCCCCTGAAGCTGCATCATGGATCTTTCTGTAGGAGCCATCAAAGAACAAAACATGTGCATTGCTAATCTGTGGCACTTCTTCGACTACCTTTCTCACCACCTCTTCTTTAACAAGAAGGGGATTCTCCTTGTAAGTCAACAAATCGGCTAGGGTAGCTCTTGTACTGTCTTCCACTAGGAAAGAGAACTCAAACTCTTGCAGCTCAATTACCCATTTCTTGACCACATTTGACATGTTACTGCCATTAATCAACCATGGCAAAAATGCATAACTCCTCAAGAAAACAAAAGGTCGTGGTAGCAAGTAATGACGAAATCATCTACAAGCAAAAATATCACACTGGCCATCACTAGCTCTACTTTCGGGAATTTTCTCTCTGCTACCAACTTCACTCGGCTTGCACAATACACTGGCCTCATATAATGGTTGCCCTTCCCCTTTTGCAATAGCATTGCTCCAATGGCATCATCCCCTACTGATGGATTTACATAAAACACTTTCTCCCAATCAGGACCCTGCATGGCTGACAACCCCCCTAACACCTCTTTCACCTCTTGAAACACTTCTTCACACTTGTCATCCCAATGGATCATGCTTTGCCACGTGTTGTAATGGATAAAGGAGCTGAGAAGATAATGGAATAAACCGTGCCATGTACTTCACTTTGTGTATAAAGGTTGCCAATTGCTTCATACTCGTCGGTGATGGAAGAAGAATAATAGACTTAACCTTGTCTGGATCAGCCTCAATGCCATTTTCTGACACCATATGGCCCAATAACTTCACCCTTGGCTGTGCTAGATGACATTTCTTTGGATTTAGTTGTCCTCCACATTCATCATATCGAGCCAATACCATCTGCAGCTTCTCATGGTGTTCATCCCTACTGTTGTAGACACAGAAGTCATCCATAAAAGCTTTAACACAACTGCCAATGAATGGTGACAATACCCAATTTTCCCTCTCTTGATAGAAAGATGGTCCATTTGACAACCCAAATGGCAATACTATGTAGCAATAGCAACCCCATGGCGTAATAAAAGTTGTCTTTGTGCGGTCTTTAAGAGCAATCTTTAATTGAAAATAGCCTGAAAAACCATCACACACACTATACCTCTCATAACCAGCCACTGAATCCAAGATCTGATCAATGAATGGAAGAGGATATGGGTTCTTCTTAGTGGCTGCATTTAAGGGTTTAAAATCTACACAAATCCTCCACTTTCCATCTTTCTTTGGACTGACTACTACTGGACTCACCCATTCTGTGGTTTCCATTGGAATTATGAACCCTCCCTTCAATAACTTGTCCACCTCTTCCCTCAAGGCTTCCATCTGCTCTTGACCCATCCTTCTTAGACTTTGTCGTACTGGTCTAGCACCTTCTTTCATCTGTATATGCATTTCTTTGCCCTTGAACCCTCTGATCTCTTCATATGAAGTGATGAACAAATTCGAAAAACTAGCCAGCATGTGCAAATATATCTCCTTCTCCATAGCTAAGAGGTCTCCACTGATCATTTTTGTCATCAATTCCTGCTTCTTCAACAATTCGACCTTGGTTTGCATCAGCCCTTCAATCACTTCTTCACTTTCATCTTCAACCTCATCTGCAAATGCAACTAAACCGGACTCCTTGATTTCTTTGTCCATCAAAACAAATGCAACATCAACATCCTCATCATTGCTGGTAGTACTATCATTGTCCTCATCAGTCACTATGGAATAGTCCTCATCACTAGACTCATCCTCATCTTCATAAAGTTCCTCCAATCGTTTCCTTGTGTCCATATTATATAGCTTCTTGGCACCTGTCTTTCCATAGAGGCTAATCGTACCATGTCGCCAATCTTGAACAGCTCCCACTGCACTTAACCATGGTCTGCCCAATATAATAGGATATGCTCCCAACCCCGCTGGCATCACATGAAAATCAACCACCGCCTTTGCATCATACACCTCCACTTCTAAGCTCTTTACAACACCCAAACATTTTACTTTTTGATGGTTTGCCAATCTGATGCAAAATCCTGACACCCCACTCACTGTAAGACCCATCTTTTCAACGCATGAGTGTGTTATGACACATATTTAGGCTCCACCATCAACATAACCTTGTCCCAGATTTTTTATTTTGTGCCACACATATACTATTGGGAAAATGTCGATTAGGCTAAGGGTTGCACCTTGAATCGTGATGAGGGTTGTCGGTGGCATGAAAATTTGAACCCGCACGTTAAAGTTGGCATCCCAATCATCGCAACCAGCAGACAGGACCTCTGGTTTCCCCATACTTCCTTGCCATATTGTACATAGCTTCTAATTTTTTGTGGCTTTTCTTTCAACGTCGATTGCCAACACCTTTACTGAACCTCTCTCTGGCTCTTTCTCCATTGGGTTAAACATCCTCTTCCACTGTCTCTTTAGCTCAGGGACCATATCTATAAGCTGTCCAAAAGTAACATCTGCTTTCCTGCTTGTCAGATCCTCCTTCAAGTCATAGCTTAATTGCCCATCCCCTAGTGAAAAATCTGAAACATGAAACTTGCGACGAGCCCTTCTTTTTCTCTTGGCCTTGACATCCTCGCCTTCATGGCTCTTTCCTTCTTCTTACTAGGACCTGGGGTACTTCTTCCTTCCTTTTCCTCCGTGGTCCTCTTCAATAGGCATCACTAATGTATCCTCTAGCTTTGATTCCTTCTCCAAAGTGACTACACTTATCACTTTTGTCTTTCCCTTTTCCTCTTGGATTAATCCACTAGTTCCTTCTTCTCCCTTAATTTCATGCCATAATCATTTGACCTAGTTAGCACCTGTCTTGGCAAAGGATACATGTCTCCCCCCATCCTTGGTGGCTTATCACATTGCGGGCTAATGTGGCCCAACTCTCCACAATTATAACATGTGGGCGTCTGCCTCGAGAACCTATCATTGCTTTGTCCAACACTATTTCTGGGTCTTTCTTCACCTCCTGGCTGATTTGCAAACCTCCCTCGACCTCTATTATTTGACCTAGCATGTTTAGGCTGAGACTCTTCATTAAATCTACCACTTGCCTCATGTCTTGCCTTAGCCCATCATCTTGCACTATTGTAGTGACCACTGCTGGCATAACCTGAGGAGTAACAGGAACCACTGGCTCATGATGAACCCCTGGCACGCGACCTTATAAAGACTCCATAGGCTGAAATTCAGACCTCATGGGCAAAGACTCCACCCCTAACTAGCTCATTTTCCTCATCTTCCACTCTTTGTTACTTGCTATCTCTAGTGCATCTTCATATGTTCTAGGCTTCTTTATCTCCACTCTCCAACGTATATTCTCCCAAAGACCAGCCAAGAACCTGTCCTTCTTCATCATGTCAGGTGGGGGGACCTGTGGTGCTAAGGCCTTCTACATTCGCTCCCATGCCAATGAAAACTTACGTATGTACGCATCTACTCGCTCACCTTCATTTTGCACCAAACCTTGTACTTCTTGCCACACTTTGTCAGGATCTTCTATCTTCATAAACTCCACTTCCCACCCATGACGTAGATTGTCCCAACTCAACCTTACGGGTGAATCAGCCCCACGCAACTCCTCTTCAAATGCTTTGGACCAAACTCGTCCATCACTCTTCAAACATATTTGGAGAAGACGTAACATCTGCGCAGGGTCATGAATCTAGTTGCTAATGCAAGCAACCTCTATCTTTTCCAAAAAGTCTTCCACATCTTCATCACTTCTTCCATGAAACTCCGGATAAGAGAAATCCATGGCTACCCAAGTTACAATGCTTTGAGAACCCCTTCTAACACACGTGCAAGAACCCAAAACTTTTGACTGACTCAATCCCTAGAAAATCCAATGGAGCTCAACTTTAGATAAGGACAAACACATGCACATCAAATGAGTTTTCATAGTTGATCATCGGAATTACAACAGGCAAAGGACATTCTAGTATCTCTCTTAATCTTCTTGGTCCGAACATAAAGACTACGCGCTGTTGGAAAAAAATCTTCCTGGACACATGAACATTTATCTGGATTCTTTGAGTTAAATGAAAAGGAGTGAATGGAGGGCCATTTTGATCATCCATTAAAGTCAACCATGCAGCTCCCAAGAAAGCACACCTGTCTTATCCTTTGATTTTGCCAAAATTTCAGCAGCATAACAGCATAAATGGCTCAAAAGACCAAAAAAACAGCCATCACAACTTGGAAAAATTTTGGCAGAATTTCCGCAAAAGTAGAGCAGTGTGAACCCAAAATATAGACTATATATGTATGCATAAACTGCCAACAATAGGACCCAAGCATCAATTAGGAATCACTAGTACATAGCCTATGGTGAGGTCACAAAAAGGGTGCTCCAGCTACCTATATCACCAAAAGGATCTCCACATTTGAGAATCCCCCAGCTCAATAAAACCTCACGCTATCGACCCTCTCACGAAGGCTAATGCAAATCGCGTATAGTCAAGTCTCAAAAATGACTATCTTCCATACCAAGTCTCAGAAATGGCTGGGACTGCCAAATAAAACCACGTATGGCTCCACAAAGGCGTACAATGGCAGTTTCCACAAGTAACATACAATACCAACAGACAATGCGCTCAAACAGACGCTTACTGATGCATACCCACAACAACTTCAAGTGTCACCACTGCTAGTATATCACTGTACTCCAGCTACATGTACCTGTGTGAATCACCTATACCTGTCCCTGTAACCTGTAACCTGTTGTTTGCAACCTGTAATCCCGAAGCTCGAAGCAGAAGGTACTCGAAGAAGATCCTCCGTGGGGGCACCAAAAGAATGTGAGCGGGATGGAAACACACACATAATGACTCGACACACACTCTTGGGATGATACACACACACACACACACACACACACTATGGGGCACCACTCGGCTTACACAACCCACCTGGCCGAGACAGAGAACACACCGACAGAGTGAGAGGAGAGAAACTATCCACTTGCCCACTCCACAGAGAGAGAGAGACACACACACACACACCCAAAAAACTCATCTCAAAAGAGGATAATTTCTGATATTTAGGTACAAATGAGCTTGGGCCAACACCAATGGGAAAAATAGCTCACACAATATGGGTAAAATATGCCAGATAGGATCACAAATTGGAGCAAAAGCTTCGCTCAATAGGAGAAACTTACACGGCCAAAACAACAGAAAAACAATGAGGAATTTGGCAAAATGGACTGCGCCATCGCGTCCAGAACGGCCCAAAACCCCAGTCTACAATGTCAAAGTGCTCAAATCCGACCTCGGATGAGCAGTTTACGGCCAAAACAGGCTCCAACAACAGCAAAAATACAGTTGCGACTGTTCCTCCTCTTCTCTCCATGTTTTTTCTGGTCTTCTCTCAGTTTTTTCAGTTCCCACACTTAGCTTTATTACTTGGGCAGCCTTGGCCTTTTAGTTGACCTCAAACGGACCCCAAACAGGCTAAAAACTGACCTCGCAGCGCATAGTTGTCACCTTTTTGCATCCGTCCGCACACCTGGCACTCAGCTTTTTCCAATAATGCATCCCGCAACCATGTGAAGTGGCCCCAAAAGATGGTCCTCATGATAACATTTTTACATAATTATCACAAGAAAACACCCACGTCGTGTCTGTACTTATCCACCTGCAAGTCTTGACCCCATTCGACCTCCTGACGCCACTAGATGCCATCTGACGCACCTGCTTACCTCATGTCATCGACCCGTGGATAGCTTCCTCAAGAAGTTTTACACGCTACCAACTCCTCATTATTGTAGAAAAAACACACTAATACTGGTAACGATGGAAAGCGATGCACTATGTACATGTTGTCCTACCTGTACACATGTGGGCCCCACGTAACCACCAGGCTCTGGAAAATGGGCAATCCTTTATTTGATGCACCATGCATGGGTATGTACATATGCGCAATCACTTGCTCCAAAAAACTCCTAACAACGCACTCACATAAATATACACATACACACGCACGCATATACGCACGCACTGAAAAAATAAACAAAAAAAAACACATGAATGACATCGACGTCATCAACAAAAAGAAAGGAGAGGCCAAGTCGCGCACCACCGACACCAAAACAAAGAAAGACGCCGAAGGCATGTCCTGGCCCCCGAAAATGACGAATGTGCTACACCGATGCACCAGCTAAGCCGCCATTCATCGGCATCGCATCCACGACGCCCTCTTCAGTAAAATCCGTAGGTTGTCGTTAAATTTTCCAGTTTTAAACCAAACCTTGTAAAAAATCCCAATTTATAAATTATCACCTCTCTCTAGGTGATGGCCACCAAGGCCCACCTAGGAGTTTTCCTTTATAATATTCCCCAAGACAAAGCAAGGGTCAACCATCCAGGACCCACCGCCTTGCTTTGTGTCCCCTGATTAGAAACCTAATCTAATCAAATTACCCTAATCTAAAGCAACCAACACCTATAAAAGGGCACCTAGTGGTCACTATCAAGGGGGGATTGATTGGAGATTCAGAGATTGGGAGATTGGGGGTGTGCAATTTCATCAAAGGTCAGCACTTGGTAGTATTTTGGTGGGAGGGATTGGCAACATTTGATCACGAGAGAGGGGACTTAGTGTCGACTCCAATGGTCAACACACGTACACTCATGTTAGCAAGGTCTCCGTGTCCGTGAGTCATCTCTAGGGAACGCACTAGTAGGCTCACTATCTCTCCCTCTATCTCTCTATCACCATGATTGCCACCTTGCTAGAAATAAGTTTGCTATAAATATTGCAAGAAAATAGTTCTCCCTCACACACCGAGGGTTTTCATCACCTGTGTGTGTGTGTGTGTGTGTGTAGAGTTCGTGATATTTCCAATCACCGTTGTCTGCGTCCTAGCTACTCAAAGCTAGGTGGTGCCCCCTGTTCGCTTCAGCATGACCGGCTCACGGCGTGCATCGGCTCCTGACGTTTTCAAGGCCGTCGGGGTTCATGTCGCGCTTTGCGCTCGTCGGTGGAAAAATCTACTCTATTTCACAGATTAAGCATACAAAATTGCAATATTGTAGTGTGAGAATATTTTTTAATTAATCAAATGTACTATATACTTAATAAAAATAATTCAACATTTTAGATATTTGGCGGCAACAAATCTTTACAAAACACTAAATACAACATTTAAATGAATATATTCCAACGACTAACAAAATTGTGACTTAAAATTGTTGATAAAATGCCATCATGCGTGTGATAACTAAAGAAAGCATGACCCATCCGTGAAATTGAGGTAGGATAAGTAGATGATTAGAATTGAGATGCAATGTAGAGATTGCTAGATGTATGCACACCATAGACGGGTCCACATTAACAAGTTGTACTCACTCGGAATTGTAGAATTCTACCTAGTCTTAGACATAGCCTGTGCTAAGACTAAGCTTAAAGAGAATATCAGAATTACAACACCAACATCACTCACTACATGTCTCGATCAAAATCAAACAATAAAAAAGGTGTAGTTTTGGGCAATTTGCATGAGGTATCTCGCTTGGTTGAAGCTTACTGGGCCTCCTCTCTTCCCCTCGAGCCCCTCTCGAACAAATGTGGCCATTTTCAGAGGCTCATTATAAGGCCATCACAGTGCCAGATGTGATTGGTAAAGATGGCCAGGATCAGCTTGTTATGAATGTGAATGTTTTAGCAGTGGGTGCATACAATTGGCATCGGCATGCACATTGTGGAGCTCGAATCAAGCCATGTGGTTTTGCTACTTAGCAGGTTTCCCAAGATTTGATATTCATGGAGACATAGGATGGTCAGGCTAGCAGTAGCAGGCTTCCATGCCATCTCCCTCGACTTTCAAGGCTCAAGGCTCTGATACCATTGCTACAAACAGAGGCGGGGAAGGCCCTGCAAAATACGAAAATAAGAAGCTACAAACCATCAAACTAAAAATTCTGCATAATTGGCGAATCCCATAGCACATAATCAAGACTGCACGCGATCAAAGAGAGATAGAGAGAAAGAGAAGAGAGATAGCACATGCAGATGTACCTCCTACAATAGAGTGGTACATTGGCACAACGAGAGAGAAGAGAGGAGAGAAGAGAAGAAAGACAAAAGCACTTGGTGATGGAGGCAGCAATAGACTTCTAAAGCTAGCACTCTAGGAATGGGGGGATGATTGTACCCAATGCTCTGTGTGTGTGTGTGTGTGTGTGTGTGTGTGTGCATGGCACCCTCGATCTAGAAGGACGTGCACACGAGTATAAGATGTGTTTTCTCCATCCCTATTTGCAAAAGTGGCTCCGCCTTCCGTTTGTAGTAGTTATTAACGCCACTATTCCACACACACACACACACACACACACACACACACACACAGGGTTGGTTGGCAGGTGGTGGGGGTAAAAAAAATGAGGGAGATTGCAATTCCCAAAAGGGCCATGCAAAACGCCCTTGCATGCAACCCTGCATTGCTGCTAAATTCTGTAGTTGTGGTAGGCGTCATCAGGTGACTAATCGAGAGAGAGGGAGAGATGGATATTGCAAATTTGTCCCGCTTTTTTTGTGATGTTCCCGTGTTGGCAAATGTTTTTTTTGGGGGAATTATACTCATGGTGTTAGGCGGCTCACTGGTAGCATTGAGAGTAGTTGGTTGGCTTTAGAGAGGGGTGTTAGGGCAATGTGTAGTTTTTGCATGCAAGCCAACAAGAGCATTGACTGGTGATCCTGCTACACAGTGGCTCAGAAGCAACTTTATAGCGTGTCCATCGTTGAACGCCAAGGGTTGCACCTTGAATCATGATGAGGGTTGTCGGTGGCATGAAAATTTGAACCCGCACGTCAAAGTTGGCGTCCCAATTGTCGCAACCAGCAGACAGGACCTCTGGTTGCCCCATACTTCCTTGCCATGTTGTACATAGCTTCTAATGTTTTGTGGCTTTTCTTTCAACGTTGTTGGGGATGTTTCCCATGACTTCCTCTTTAGCGTTCGTTTCACACAAGCAATATGCCTATAGCTCAAGCCTCGGTCCATAGGTCTTTTCTATCGAGATTGATTCTATGATTTTTTAATCCCATTCCCTATGTAGCTCTTCTCTCCCTTTCCTCACAACCACATGGTCTCATGAGATTATTCCTTTAATGTAATCTCCACTTACTCTTCTTCTTCTACTACTACCTCGAAAGAAACTAATCAAAAATTAATTTCAAATGGAAAAAATTAAGTGCAAGTAAGCATGACTTATCTTTGTTTACAATAATATCCATAGCCATCATTGTTATAAGCGCGAGAGAATAGCCACAACTCTGATACCACTTCTACAAACCGAAGAGTGGAGAGCCTGCAAAAATACCAAAAATAATGTGCTCTAAACCATAAAACCGTAGATTCACATACCTGACGTATCGCACGAGCACATAATCCACACTGTACGCGATAAGAGAGAGAGAGAGAGAGAGAGAGAGAGAGAGAGAGAGAGAGAGCACGTGTAGGTGCATACTGGCACGACAAGAGAGAAGAGGGGAGAGGAGAGAAGAAGTACATAGGCACTGGGTGTAATCTCCCCCCGTGCAAGAGTGAGCATTTCCAAGTTTGCACGTATATATTTATAGACTCTTCAATGCTAAAAAAATAAACACATTGGTTGGACGCGCATAAATGGCCATATCTCATAATGAGCACTTGAATAATAAATGTACGCACAATGTGATATCCTCGCCTAGCCTTAGCGTTTGCCCCCTATCAGGTGCAAGAAAAAAACAATTATCAATTTCCATTACACAGATTGTTCTTGAAGAACCCTATCTTCCATGTTCTTTGTATCCATTTGCACACCTTCATGATGGGCCTTGAATTGCCGTGCATTCCATGAAAATGTGGGTTGAGGTCTTCCCTAGCCAATATGCACCCTGAACACCACGTGCCTGAATCTTGACGTCTATCGACAAACCCCCCCACAATACCTTCCACAAAAATATCTTCATAAAATGAGGCCACTGTGGATTCCAAATGTTCTTTCTGACCTCCACCCATGGAGCTTCCAACCATTGTTTCTTCCACTGCTTCTTCAAAGGAGCGAACCAATCAGGTCATGTATTAACGTTAGGTAAATGTCCTTGGTATGAGGTTTAAAGAACTTGCTACTCATGGACCATTTCCAAGCTTTCCACTCAAAAGTAGATTCACATACCGACATTATAATATTTTCCAGACCTTCTATCACTCTGTTGACAAGTAGCAGTGGAAAGAACGCACCCGTTAAATGAATATATATATATATTTTGTCAAAACTCACAATTGTGCATGATTGTATTACAAATTCACCAATAGATATACAAATCATCCTCAAGCTCAAGCCGAGCCTTGAGGGACAGAGGGTTACAATCGAGCTTAGTGGCAAGTACCTAGTAGCTTACTATTGCGTAGGGCACAACCAAATGGCGAGGGTTGTGCTAAGCCAACCATATGACCTATAGCACTGAAAGTCATTGGATGATTTTCAATGCTATATCTTGAGATTAAAAACGAATATTATTCTCTTTGCTTTTGAATAGAGTCTTTTTTGAGAGCAACTCAAAACGCTAAAGGAGAGAGAGAGAGAGAGAATGAAAGAAACCAACCAACCTCGGCAAATGAATAAGTGATAATACAACGGGGCTGAGGTGTGCTGATATAGCCACCTCAGTAAATTGCCCTACCCAGACTCGGACAAATAAGTGAAATAAATGCCTAAAAGCCAAAATAAATAATGGGATCGCATTGGGAAGTTCACTTGAGATGCCATAAGATGCATATTAAGATAGGTCTCTTTTCCCTCTTTTGTGAGTGTGTGTGTGTGTGTGTGTGTGTGTGTGTGTGTGTGTGTGTGTGTGTGTGTGTGTGTGTGTGTGTGTGAGAGAGAGAGAGAGAGAGAGAGAGAGAAATTTATTAAGATAGGTCTCTTTTCCCTCTTTTGTGAGTGTGTGTGTGTGTGTGTGTGTGTGTGTGTGTGTGAGAGAGAGAGAGAGAGAGAGAGAGAGAGAGAGAGAGAAATGTATGGCATCTCAAGTGAACTTCCCAATGCGATCCCATTATTTATTTTGGCTTTTAGGCATTTATTTCACTTATTTGTCCGAGTCTGGGTAGGGCAATTTACTGAGGTGGCTATATCAGCACACCTCAGCCCCGTTGTATTATCACTTATTCATTTGCCGAGGTTGGTTGGTTTCTTTCATTCTCTCTCTCTCTCTCTCTCTCTCTCTCTCTCTCTCTCTCTCTCTCTCTCTCTCTCTCTCTCCCCCCCCCCCCCCCCCATTGCTCTACGGTTTCGCATCATCGACTTTGACATGGTATGAGAGCCTGTTGATCTTTGATCCCAAGAAAAATGCTCGCGGTGAAGGGAAATTTCATGGTGAAGTGGAGCCAAGGGAACCTGCATTCACAAGGCAGCGTTTTATGCCCTCGATATTTTTTTGTGGTAGTGGATTTGTTGCAACATTTTTAAAACGCTACTGCAAGAGATGAACTACAGCGTTTTGAAACGCTAGCCGACTGCTTGTTGAGATACTGTTGTAGATGGGAGCGTTGTCCATTTGCTGTGTAGTTGGAGACTGCAAGAGAGGACGAGGTGACTGTTTTCAATGGCGATCTCTTAGGCAGCAGATCTTGACGGCCTTGGGAAGCTGCATTTGGAAGTGCTATTGCATATGGCTGCCTTTACTTGTCGTCCGGTGCATAGTGTTTTGAGAGGCGGCCCTATTTTGGACATGCCAACGGTCTTGGAAAGAATCCCTTGGACTGCGTTTTGAAACGTTGTCTAGGAGCAGGCCTACTCATTTCCCAACAAAAGGGGACAAGATTGTTAGTCCAACCTTCCACATCGGCATCATGTGGGCATCCAGTGGCCTCCCACAACTACGACAACAATGAAGGTGAACCAACGACCTCAAATGACCAATACCAACACATGGCTATGGGGGAGGAGGAGGAGGGTGCTTTTTTTTTGGGGGGGGGGGGGGGGGGGGGTGGTGTTTAAATTTATAGCATCTCAAGTGGACTTTCCAATGTGATCCCATTATTTATATTGGCTTTTAGGTGTTTATTTCACTTATTTGTCCAAGTATGGGTAGTGCAATTTACAAGGTGGCTATATAAGCACACCTAGCCCCCATTGTATTATCACTTATTCATTTGCCAAGGTTGGTTGGTTTCTAAGTCTCTCTCTCTCTCTCTCTCTCTCTCTCTCTCTCTCTCTCACACACACACACACACACACACACACATATTCTCCCCATTGCTCTACGCTACATCGTCGACTTTGACATGATATCAGAGCCCTGTGGATTTGTGATCCCAGGAGAAGCGCTCGCAGTGAAGGGAAATTTCATGGTGAAGAGGAGTCTAGTATGTCGTACCCATTTCGTAAAAAGACTTAATAACCTGAATCTTTCAAAATCCTTTGGAGAGGCAAGGTAGTTGCCTGGAAATGAGCAACGAGCTCGACGATGCACTGGCTTAATTCTGTTCTGGAGAGGCAATACAGTGCCACAGCTGTGAGCGATGCCACAAGGGGGAAAGAAAAGGAGGGGGGGGGGGGTCATGAGTTTTTATAAAATATATTCAACGCAGTGTGTATCATGCACGCCATTCACCTGCATGGCTTAGAGCAGTAACTGTCGTTGTTGGCCACCTGCGTTCGAGCCCTACAAAAATCACTCCTTTACAAAGTGACTTCAGACTAGATGAAGAGGTAAATACCTACGTGTGGAAATGGAATATTCGTGACTATTGAATAAGTTGAAGAAGCTACCAGAGAGAGAGAATACTACATGCGCTACAACGTTTTGAAAGGCTAATGTAGACGGGAGCATTGCTAATTTGCTGCGTAGTTGGAGATTGCAAGGACGACAACGAAGGCGACCGTTTTCAAAGGCGAGCTCTTAGGCAGCGGATCTTGACGGCCTTGGGAAGCTGCGTTTTGAAGCGCTACTGCATATGGCTGCCTTTACCTGCTGTCCAGTGCATAGCGTTTTGAGAGGCGACCCTGTTTTCGACATGCCAACGGCCTTGGAAGGACTCCCTTGGACTGTGTTTTGAATTGCGGTCTGGCAGCAGGTCTACTCATTTCCGAACAAAAGGGGACAGGATTGTTAGTCCAACCTTCCGCATCGGCATCATGTGAGCATCCAGTGGCCTCCCACAACTACGACAGCAATGAAGGTGAACCAACAACCTCAAATGACCAATACCAAGACATGGCTATGGGAAGTGTATCGACCACCATCTAGTTAGCAGCCTATGCACGGATAAAGCTCTCAAGGAAGCCATTGCTTTGTTTGGCTTGAGAATGTGAAGCCAAAAGCAAATGCACGAGTTCGCTAGAGGACAAAGAAAAATGCAAGCTTGACAAGGACGGCCAAACTAGTACTCAATTAGTTGCCTCGATATCCACGAGATCCGAGAACCGTTGTTATAAATGTGACATGACGCTTTGTTTAGCTCGAGAGTTTGAAACCAAAGACAAAAGCAGGAACTCATAGGAAGACCAGACAAAGTAGAGTTGAATAGAGATTACAATGATATAGTATGTGTGATCGTTTTTGGAAAAAGGCCAATTAGGTGGAATCTGGAGAAGATTCAGCGGTTGAAGCAAATGATAACGGGAGAGGGTCCAGATTGAGGTAAAGAAATGAAAATCTCCAGATGGTGCCTTCACGAATGCAAAGGAGAGGCGGTGGCGACGAGGCAAGTATGTGGCAGGTGAAGCACGCTGACCCGGGGGCGGCATGGTGTCTTTTTGGAACCTTTTGTGGGCGATTGCCTGTGTGTGTGTGTGAGAGATGCTTGCAGCTCTCTGTCGCACACCCATAGCACAGGTCTACTATGGGTGTTGCCTGTGTGTGTGTGTGTATGTGTGTGCGTGCGCACAGGTAGGACTACTATAGACATCCTCTTTTTTTATGAGGGTGCAAAGGGGGGATTCAAAGGGCGTAAGGAGGGAGGAGCAGCACGGAAAGAGGGCAAGTGAGAGAGAGTAGGACCAAGGCAGGAGGAAAGACGGCAGAGGAGAAGAGGGAAGGACTGAGGCGGAGGCAAGAAGGCTCTCTCTCTCTCTCTCTCTCTGTGTGTGTGTGTGTGTGTGTGTGTGTGTGTGTGTGTGTGTGTGTGTGTGTGTGTGTGTGTGTGTCTACGTTACAGGTCTAGGACGAGGAGACAGGTTTGAAGAGGGAGCCGGGTGGCTCTCTCTGTCTCTGTCTCTCTCCAGGCAAGCAGTTGCGGTGTCTCTACTGCAGTGCAGGTAGGGGCTGGGGATGGAAAGAGGCGAGGCAGTGGACCCAAAGCGCCTACGTGGACGTGCATATGTGGAAAGGGTGGCTGACGTGGAGGGGGGAAGAATGGGTCCGGGAATAAAGGAGAGCATCTGCAAAACAAGCTGACTTTCTAGAATTGATAGAGGAGGATTTGGCATGGAGCACGTGGTGACGACCACAATGGCCACGATTCAAGATTTCTAGTCATGAGGCACTTGTCGCCACTAGCTCCAGTGAGAGAGAGGCTTGTGAGTTGCAAACAGAGAGGGGAATGCTCCCTATAAATAATTTGGACCCTGGTGTAAGTTACCAGTGTTTGAATCCGTGGGTCAAAGTTCAAGGTACATGCATCTGGCAAGGAACCAATCACGTGTATCTAAAACACTATGGATGAGTGCACCAATCCATTGTTGTTGGTCGGATCATGGACATGATGTGTTTCAAAGTTCATTACCTTGGGAGTATTTTTAACCTAATGTGTTTAGAGTCCACGAATGGGGATCCTTGGGCGTAGTGTGACCTATGGTTCACCTTTTACAAGGCAACCGATGCTCAAGATGGCATTCTTCCAATGTAAAAAGTGAGGGTAGCAAATCCGAGGTGTATTCGATAGTAAACGTACTACTCAGGTGCCTATGGTAGCTTCTTCATTGACTTGGTCTCACTTTTTATGTCCACTAGGACCTACATAGAGAGTGTTAGCACCTCAAGTGAACTCCAATGTGATCCCATTATTTATTTTGACTTTCAAGTATTTATTTCACTTATTTATCAAAGTTTGGGTAGGAAAATTTATTGAGGTGGCTATATAAGCTGACCTAACCCCCATTGTATTACCATTAACTCATTGCCAAGGTTGGTTGATTCAACTCTCTCTCTCTCTCTCTCTCTCTCTCTCTCTCTCTCTCTCTCTTATTTTCCCCACTGCTCTACGCTTCTGCATCATCGATTTCGGGAGAGGGGGTTATAACTCAAGGAGAAAGTCTTATATGAGTGATGGACCTTGTGTAGACATACAAGATTCCTGCCATGGAGGGCATCGATGATGGTATTAAAATGACATTTGCATAGAGCCGTTGTCAACCGTAAAACATGGACAATTCAAATGTCCCACAACTCCGTACTAGACAAAAAATACTCTGCACGATTGAAGTCATTTTATGGAGATGAATCTGAAATCTAGTGATTATGGGTGATTAGTATTCTCCAAATTCACTTTTTTGGGTGTTGGGCAAGGCAAAGGTGAAAAACATACCACAGGTAATCGGTGATACCCATGTCAATAACCCTACTAAAGAAAAGTCAGTACACCTAATAAGAAAAGAGGCAGAACCCAGCATCTTCGACGTTAAACTCGCATACCTAACCACTTTTCCTATTGTGTATCTAAAGAAACATTAACTTTGTATTGTACATAAAGTGTACTACCTTGAGTTAAGACCATATGTTACATGTTACATCACTAGCCTATGGGCTAGGTACCACAAATGCCATGTTAGCCCAGCAATAATCACCAAATTTGCAAAAGAGGCAGCTTGATGAAGGGCCCTCAGCTTTGTGTCAACAGAGGTTGAACTACCGAGTGTCGACCCATCTCCATCGGTACTATCTCCACTCTGACCGCGGCCCTCTTCCCTTTCAATTCTGAGCTTCTCAAACATAACCTGAGCAATCATGGAAAGAAACATTGGTGCAAAATTGATTGAATTTCCATGCTGCAATCATAACCATGATAGACCTAAATTGGAAAGTGTATGCCTTTATGTGCCTCAAGAGTGTGTGCACACCGACACGCACGAAAATGAGAAGTTGCAAACGATGTACCTTTGTGACCTTTGGCTCTAGCAGAAACATGTTGCAAAGTGAAACCACAAGAGAAAGTAAGAAATTCCAACTCTGCAAGTGTTCCCACCACTTAGCCGACAGCCACGGGTGAAGCGCTGTATGGCAAACGGCACAAACTAGCAAACAGCCTTTGAGCACACGTAGATACACAGGGAAAAGCTTGCTCTGCACAAGAGCTAACTGTTGGCGTGGGAGAGCACGCGAGAGGAGGTAACCCGCCCCGAATGTAGTCCAAAGACTGACACCAAATGCGACAGAAAATGACGCAAGGTAGAAGGTGCGCACAAGTGAGGACATTGTCATGGATAGGCGCTGTTTTGTATGAGCTGCCACTGCTTTAAGTCGAGACGTCTTCTTGGTCAGCACCTCTCTTAGGCTGGTTTTTGCATGATCATGAGCTTCCTTTTGCCTCTGCATCATATCATACTCCATGGTTGTCACCACCCTTTGGAACACATCCTTTGCACCCTCAAGAGCACCTTTGGCTGACTCTACTAAATACATGTATTTCTCCTTCCATTCTGAGCCCTTTCCTGCAATTGCTTTCTCAAAAATTTCCTTAGCACCATCTACAGCCCTAATTGCACTTTCCATGAGATAGCCATAGCTTTCACGGACAGCATTCGTGTCTACGAGTTGTCTGCATCCTTCCTGCTTTCCTCGATCAACTCCATACATGCTGCAAATCTCGTGGACTTTCATTTCTAAACCATCACCGTCTTCCTTTGGGTGTGCATGCAATGTGAATTTCTCTTTTACCTCACCTATCAAATTGCCAGCTTTATCTCGAGCACAATGAGCCATGCCAGATGCACAATCAAGCAAGTGAGACGCCTTATCCTGCACTCCTCTTATCGTCCCCTTCACACCCTTGATGCCGTCTTCAACGTGCCTGCCACTCGGTACGTAACCAGAAACCTGGTCTGCTTTTCTCTTCAAAGCATCCATGGCAGATGAGTCCTTGATGAGTGTGAAAATCTCATGTCTCCCTTCCTCAAATGTCTGCTTCAATGCCTCCATTGTTTTTTCCACGCCAGGCATAATGTATGATTCAGGGTCCGGCTCTTTCTCTCTATCTTTCCCATTTATGAGAGACGCAGCCTTGTCTGCTGTAGCATGCACACCATGCTTAGCTGTCTCAACCGCATCATGCATGCCCAACTTTGCTTTCTCAATAGCCTCATGCATTCCATGCTTAGCTCTCTCAGCGGAGTCATGCACTCTAACCTTGGCATGGTCGTAAGCATCTTCGGTGGACTCTTTGGCAGCTTCAATGCGGTAGCTCGCGAAGTCCTTCGCGCCCTCCAAGGATTTCGCTGAGAGGAGGGGGGCAATCACCATAAGAACTTCATACAGAGTGCTAACAAGGAGCAACAGGCAAAAGAGAAGGCAAGAAGAGGAGGAGAAATGTACCTGTCTTTTGGTAGCCATGGTGGACGCTATCCTTGAGGATGTCGAGGGTGGTGGGCGGGCATGGCGGCTGGTCGCATAAAACATGTTGGGCAGCGTGTTTGGCTGCCTCTTTTGCAGAGTGAAGAAGGTGGCCGGGGCCTTCATAGCTGTGCGCAGGATGCTGGTGATGGGCATCATTAAGGGAGTCCGGGGGAACCACTATCACCAGGCCTGCGAGGCAAGAGGCTAGATATGCTAGCGCTACAATGTTCATCATGTACCCTACCATCTATTCTCTCTCTCTCTCTCTCTCTCTCTCTCTCTCTCTCCCCCTCCCTGCCCCCCCACCCCCGGAGGCTGTAGATCAATGGGCCCTTCGAGAAACTGCGCCCCCCTTCTTCGCAGACTGCCAAGTGGAACCCTTGTTAGCTCGCCAGCATACTAGCATCGCTACTCCTAACGACTTTTTTGTGAAGTTACTAGTGGGACCTGTCACACTTGTGGGAACTTGGAAGTTGGGATTCGGGAACTTGGTAGCCTGGTAGGCTGCCGCTTGAGTCGGAGCGCTGGACACCATAGAAAGCTTGAGGGCACTTTTACATATTTGGACACTCAACTAGGAGGAGTGACACGTCCAATCACATCCAAGGCAATCGTCGCACAAGGCATAGTTATTGGCACTGCTGTTAAGGCAAGGTCTAAGGGGAGGAAATTTGTATAGGGGCTTTGGCCAATGAAAAACTGGCGTGTGAGGGTGTTTTTTTTGTGTGGCTTGCATGGAAGGAATTAACTAATTATGGGGTCAACGAGGTAGAATTTGGGCGTGTGAAGTATAAGTGACCAGCAGTGGTGACTTCTCGCGTACTGCAACTCTTCTCCTCTGTCAAACCGTCTTGTCACCAAGCTCCTCAGTCTTGTGTAGGATTTATTTTTTTATTGTGCTACTATGGGCAGTGCCCTCGTCTAGTTTAGACGACCTTGTTAGTTACTTTTCGGTGCCTCACAATCATGCAATGCATAGTTGCGAGGCTTAGTAGTACTAAGCACTCGGATTTGCAACTATGGTGATTTCCGCATAGTTGCGCTTGTAACCGGCCCATGCTTTTAAGGAGCTCGTTGTTCACAGTCGCTAAATGCTTGCAATCTGCAACGTGGAGGGTTGTGGTGATTCTAGTCGTGCAGGTGTTGGGGCCAGAGTCGCTAGTAGGCAACCAGCAATTGCACGCGCTCACTCTATCTCAACAAGCCCTACTCGGCACATCCTCCACCTCCAAGCGTTGATCTGTTGCAGAACTTCACCTTGTGTGACCACTCATGATTTTTATTTTTCACGCAACAATTAACAAAAGGCCTAGTTGTGTATTAGTTATCGTTATGGATAACTATGCATCTGTGACCACGTCCCAACTCCGCAAGGGTAAATGCAACCATTGTGTTCTCTTCCTGTGAATGTTTCTTGACTCTCCGAGGGTGAAGCCTAAGGTTTAGCTATGGCCCAGGGTTTCCCAGCTTCGTCCCTCCCTACCTACCCTTGTGTCAAGGCCAAGTTGGCTTAACTAGGCTTCCCACACCCTCTGTCTTTTCACCCACTTCCCTCCCCTTCTAATAATGCGTGGGATCTCACAAATTTTCTCCCTCACTATACCTTCCTCCTTTTGTCAAATGTCATGTCGTTTTATCCTTCTAACGATGAGATAGACCCCATTCTTCTTCGGTTCCTCCCGAGGATCACGTCCATACTATCCACAATGCTCTTGTTGCCGGCCAACACTTTCTGCAGCAACAACTTCAACGCCAACATTATCGGCCTTTTCTTATCAAAGTCCCACCTGGACCTCAACATGACTCTATTGGAGGAGTTTCCCAAAATAGTGTAATAGGTATTACTAAGAAGAATGTCAAATCCCAAGGCTCGAAAACTCCTCAACTACAACAAGGGAGAGCTCAAGTAGGTAAGCCCTCTATGATACTTCCTTCCTCTCAAGTTCACAAGCTATAGAAGGATTTGGAATCTAGAGGTCTCCTAGGCTTGCTCGTTGTGAAAGGTAATTGGCTATGATAGAAACGGTAGTGAGCTGTTCATGATGTAATTAGTATGTTAGTTATAGAAGAGAGGTTAGAGAGAAATATTAACACTATACAAGTAGCAAAACATAAAGTAGATTGATCAACTAAATGCAAATGGTGGATACAAATGTGGCTCAAATAATGGGGCAATGCTTAGATACAAAGTGTGTAAATAGGGCTTCTTTTATAGGAGTAAAGAGAGCATCTAGTGACATAAGTGATGATGTCAAATGTAGGCTTCTAGAGTAAAGGGGGTTTCTCCTAGTTGGTGGTGCAGATGTGGCACACACCCCAACAACCCTACCTATCTGTGTCAAACTAGCACCCAAGGGTACAAAGTATTCTCCCCAAGAGAATTTAATAGTAGGGTGTAGAATCAAATGTCTCTCCTAGAGAATTTAATACTAAGAGTAGATAAAAAAAACACCTCCCCTAAAGAGTAGTAGTCAACTAGGTGGTAGGTCAAAGTCAAAATGGTGCTTTTAAATGGGTTCCGTCGATGTCTGGGAGTCAAAGATGAATGTCTACTTCAAATCTTCAAATATTTTGTTATTTGTTGTCCATGTCGACTTGTCGGTTGGCCATTCGGCATATAGACGCCCACCTAACCGAACGCCACATTTTTAATGTATTTATGCTCTATTATTTTCGAGCTAGTGTAGCTACACTATCTGTAAGTCTTGATTCCAGAGTGACAGATCTTCTCTATGAGTTGTAATTCTTTCATTATATTTATAAAGGCACATGTGAGCATGGCCACTGGCCATTTAGAATCTCTAGGTATAAAAGATAATAATGTTAGTATAAAAGGGAGGCTTATCTTTGGACAAAGAGGAAGCTTTGTATATGTATATTCAAGAAACCAACTAGCTCTAACTAGCAATCCAATTTCTAATAATTGGGTAATCTTATTTTGATCTACTTCTTCTTCTTCTTTTTCTTCTCCTCCTCCTCCTCCTCCTCCTCCTCCCTCTCTCTCTCTCTCTCTCTCTCTCATTTAAGCTATGAAACAAGATGACTCTTTGCCATCAGTGTTTAGAAAAAGGCTTGCTAGAGCTTAGTGATTGAGAGTTTAGATTAACCGGTTTTAAATTGGGTTAACAGGAAGCAAAGTGGATAAAAATAGTCAAAAAATTATGTTATTGTAAATTTTATTACTACGTTCAGCGTGCATCTTAATGGGGAGAGAATGTGCATTGCATATATATTAACAATGAAAAGGCCATTTTGGTTACAAAGAGCAAGTGTGAGAGGGGTCTCAAGGGATTTGGGGGGGGGGGGGGGGGGGGGGGGAGAGAGAGAGAGAGAGAGAGAGAGAGAGAGAGAGAGATGGGGTGGAGACTCTTTGCTGATACGTTGGCCTGCGAGCATCTTGTCTTGTCAGCACTATGGAGGGGAAAAAGAGGAGGAAAACATGTGGACACACCAAGAGCTTAGGAAACTTTTAATGTCAATAAAGAACAATATTATAAAAAGAATCCCAAATTAGTTCAAAGATTTGAAGCCTTTGGTGAAATTGGAATGATACAAAAATGACACGCATAAGTTGAGATCTCTCTCTCTCTCCTTCTCTCCCTCTCTCTCTCACTCACACACACACCCAAAGATGTTCACAAGATCTGGGTTGTGTACTGGGAGTAAAAGGAGTTATCTCACTCACTGGTCATGACCAATACTTCACTTATCAGCTATGGAACGTACATAGACCATTCATCAAATGTGGTTGTGAGTTAATGGAGGAATCTTGCAAAGATGGAAATGTCCTATGGTTCAACCATGTCTTATGACTTTTTCTTACTGACTCCTAAAAAAGTCAACTCTAAAGTTTTTAAAGTGGGTCACTACAAAGGTGCAGGAGGCTACATAAAGCATGCAGCCCTGGGTTGCATGATTCGTTATTCGACATTCGTTTTATTCGTGAATAATGATCGACTAATACGCTCTAAAGATTTATTCATGCGTATTATTCGTTGCCACGTCAGCTTTTTTTTTTTCTTAAGTTTTACTGCTTACATATCGATCAATAGGCTTTTGATCGATAATATAAATCGATCGATATGATTTCGATCGGTATAGTAGCAGTATATAAAGCCCAAATTTGCGTATTTTAGCTACAATTCCCTTCACCAAAGTGTCAGGTTACCTCCGACATAGAAAGGTTGAGTTGTCAATTTAAAAATCTTTGATTTTTCAGCAAAGATTATTTTTAGTGTTTTTACATTAAATATAAAATAAATATATAGATTTGAATCACCTATAATTCTTAATAATAGAAGTTATTCTTTAAGTCTATTGCTATAGTCACAAATTACTCTAAGCCGTATAGACTATACTTTTAGCTCTACTTGTTTAAGAATAGATAAATAAATAATTTACTCATTAAAGGATACTTTTCTAGCTATAGTGCAAATGTATAATTCTAAACATTAGAAGCTATACTCTTAGCTCTATTTGTTTTAGAATAGATACTAAAAGTGATATTTGATGGTTAATATCTATCATAGCTATAATATGTGCATAGATATAGTGTTAATTCATACATTTTGGAACATATACACATACATGTAGAATCTTTTGGTTGTCATGAACAAATGTTCTTACCTCCATATAGACATAGAATAGGTCCACTTAGTGTCTCTTGGTTCTTTTGAGATGATTCTCTTACTTCCAAGTGAGGTTTAAGGTATGAAGTAGGATTCACTTGGTTGCATAGAATAGGTCCACTTAGTGCCTCTTGGTTGTTATGAGATGATTCTCTTACTTCCAAGTGACGTTTAATTAAGGTATGCAGTAGGATTCACTTGGTTGTTATCGAGCTTATGCTCTTACCTCTAAGTGAATATGGTGGATTACCTATAGAATTCACTAGGTTGTGATCGAGCGAAAGCTCTTACCTCCTAGTGATTATTAGTCATGCATAGTACATAGGAGTCACATGGATGTTATCGAGATCATGCTCTTACCTCTATGTTGATATAGAAATTAGAGACCTCAATTATTTTAGAGTCGATTGGTTGTGTTTGAGCAGTAGCTCCTACCTCCAAGAGACATAGATAGTGGAATGTGAGATGACTCCATCACTCATCTAGGTTGACTTGAGCAAACACTCTTTACCTCCTACTAGCTAGGAATGACATATCCATTGGTGATCTTTCCTAAAATATTATCTTAACACTATTCATTCATCATTTTAATTTAGCAAATCATATCTATAACCTTTTATCTTTCTTTGCGCTATTACGGTGAAAAATTATAATCATAGTGTATCTATTGATTGTAGGATATATTTTGTTGAAGTCAGAAAGCATGGTGCGAGGAAAAGAGTGGTTGTATGTGGAGGAAAAAGAGAGTGGCAAAACAATTTCGTTTGTGGAAACATTGTGGGCATAAGTGGCATGGCAAGGCAACTCGCATCAAAGAACATTTATTCGGCAATAGTCCCAATGTGAAAGAATGTGGAGCACCACCTAACGACATATGGGTCCATTTTGCAGGGTATGTACAAAGATGCAAACAGGCAAGACTTCTTCCTAAGAGACAGAAGGGTATGACATGTGTGTCATCTGTCAACATAGAATAAGTGAGTATAGATCAAGAGACCATGTGAGCTAACCAAGTACGTTCAATGGGAACAACCCGAACACCTCAAAGTCCTTACACTTTTCCAAATGGTGCCATGGGAGGGATAGATGCAAGTCTCGGGACATTCAGCAGAGCCGGTACGCCTAGGACTCTACAGGCAGCATTCACTCAACAGGACATGCTCGAATTGCATCTAAAGTGGACACAAGCCTTCATGGCTTGTGGAATCCCATTTAATGTCATAAGAAATCCTATTTTCAAAGATTCCCTAATGTCAAATGCAAAAAAATAATTCATCTATCTTGATTATAATAAAATGCGAACAGAGTATGTGGACAAAGTCAAGAGAAGTACAAAAGCGATTCTCAAGCGAACTGTGCTTGACTTTGTTCCAGCGTTTGGCTGTACCATAGCCCTTGACGGATGGACCAACTGTAAAAAAAAACCATTGATTAATGTCATGGTAATTTGTCCCAAAGGTGCAATGTTTTTAGAGGCCATTGATACCTCATTGAAAGGAAAGACATCTCTCTACTTGACAAAGGTATATGAGCGAGCTATTGCTCGACTGGGTGGACCAAAGAATGTGACAGCTATTGTTACAGATAATGCTTCCAACTAGAAAGAAGCGGGTTTAGCCATTGTGGAAAAGTACTCAAAAATTACATGGATTGGATGTGCAGCTCATACCCTAAATTTACTCCTAAAGGATATGGGCAGATTATCATTCATAAAATAGGTTCTTATTGACGCCAATCACATAGTCAAGTTTATGCGTGAACATCAGTTTACATATGCTTTATTTCGCTCCAAGTCTACCAAAAAAGCACTTAAAATTTTCTATGCCACACGGTTTGCTACGTCATACTATGTTTTGAATATTCTCATTGAAGTACGAGCGGCTCTTACAGAAACTGTTGCAGATCATCGTTGAAAGGCTTGGCTCAGTAAGTATCCAAGCCATCGCAAAGCAGCTCAAAAACGTGTGTCCTTGGTGCAATCTCCTCTCTTTTGGCGAAACATTGACAAACTTGTTGGGGTTAGTAAGCCCTATGTGGAAGTACTAAGGGTTGTCAACACAGATAAATTTTTCATTGGTAAGGTTTATTGGATCATGTCTGAGGCGTTGCGTCAAACCAAAAAATACAACTACTACAGTGCAAGAGAGGGATCACAGATCGTGCATCTTGTGGAAAAATGATGGGCTCAAATGCACACACCATTGCATGGTACTGCATTTGTCTTTGATCCAAAGTTTCAGATGAACGGACAAGCCTCCAACAAACAGGTGATGAGAGACTTTAGAAACGTCTGCTTGTAGTTGTTGCCAAACAACAATGGCATGGATGCATTCCAACAGAGGGTGGATTATGCCAATAGAGAAGGAACTTTTGGAGATCCTTGGGTTCTTAATAGCGTAAAAAATATTTCAGGCCCAATATGGTGGAAAGAATATGTAGGAGACGTAGTTGAGTTACAACACGTGGCCACTAGGGTGCTTTCGATCGCGGCATCCAGTGGTAGCTGTGAGCGCAATTGGTCTTCTTGTGACTTTGTGCACTCAAAGCACAGAAAGCACTTAAGTCTTGCTTGTCCCGCAGACCTTGTGTGTGTCTTTTGTAACATGCGTCTCCTTCATGCACCCACGAAGATAGCCACGTATGCGATCAAAGTACACTTTGGAGTGCTTCAAACTCATGAAACTGTGGCGGAACAGAGATGTAGCGACAATGAGATGGAGTGGGAAGTGGCTACAGAACGTAGGGTTAAGGTGGATGTGTTAGTGTGCCATTCATGGCATAAGCATGCTTGGAGAGGTTAGTGTAGAGCTTGAAAGAGAAACTATTGCACAATACAATATAGACTATACTTGCAAATGATAAAGCTTAATATTATTCATAGAACCTACCTCTATATAGGCTTTTGGAAATAGGCAGCCTTTGACACATAAGCACAAAAGGTGGCTGCCAATGCACAATACAAATGGCTTTCTCTTTACAAAGGTTACAAGAGGCTTTTCACATGGCTTGACACATAAGGCTTTTCTAGGTGGAAGAGACTGTTCACATAAGAGATGCAACAAAACTCGGATCCCAACAATCCTCCCCTATGTGGGTTTTGGTTGCATATCACTCACACAATCCTCCCCTCAAAACACACTAGGGTGAAGCACACAATTCACAAGACTCCCCTAGACACAAAGGCTGTAGGCACACACAAGCCCCCCTTGGCACAAATAGAGGGTAAGGTACACAAGAGAGATAATGCTCACAACACGTCATCATAAACCAAGCCAATATTGTTGTCTTTATCTTCGTCAGAATCTTCAGTGGTGGCAAGGTTGATTTGTGCTTTTGGTTTATCCTTGAAATGCTCTTTGTAATTGGTAACTTGTGAAGATTTATCTTTGAGTCTGCAATATTTTGTAGCATGGTTGTTTTTGCCACAAATGCAACAAGGGTTGATTTCATAGCAATCCTTTGAAAGGTGATTTGTTCTGCCACAGTGTGTGCACTTTAAGTTGATTTTGTGATTGCGGTTGTAGCGGTTGGATGAGACCACATAAGCACCACTTGACTGTTGTTGACTGCCTTTGAGTTTCTTTTCGTGCTCTTGAAGAGAGTTTATTACATGTTCAATTTTAGGGATCGGGTCTTTCTCTTTCAGCACTGTTACAATTTGGCCAAAATCTGCATTTGGTACTGCTTTGAGAAGCACATCAATTTGGTCTTCATTATCTATAGGGCATTTTATATATGTCAACTGTGTGCAAATACTTTTGAGCCTATTGACTAGAGATGACACATCTTCTCCAGGCTCCATAAGCAGTCCATAAAGTTGCATTTTTAATGCAATTTTGGAATGCTTGGCAATAGCACCAAAATGTTGCTCCAAAGTTATCCATGCATCATGTGCAATGGTGCAATCATCTAAATAATGCACAAAGTTGTTGTCAAGTGAAGTGAGTAAAATGCCGAGAGCTTGCTCATATTTAGCTGCAAACTGTGCTAAGCTCTGTCGCATTTCCACTCTGTCATCGTCATTTGGTGCCTTAATGACGGACCATAACTGCTTTCGCATCAAGTACCCCTTGGTTTTTGCCTGCCACGTGTGGAAGCCATGCCGTGTGCAGTGAGAGGAAGGTCTTACCCGGGTGAATGGGCAGGGTCTAGTCCTCGTGAGCACTTGCTTCAAAGGTTTTTACAAATTATTCGTGAAGTCACTCTCCAAAATGGAGCACCTCTTCACCGAAAATTTGCGGTATATTTCGAGGCTCAAAAGATTTCAAATTTATGGTTACAAAAATATGAGAACTTTGGTGAGCACGAAAGATGGGAAGCCTTTGACAGAAGGTTTGATGAAGTCGTGTCGAAACCTTCCGCAAGATTCAATGCTTTGGGGGGATCGGAGTCCTCCTCTTTGATGAAATTCTAAGAGAGCGTGGTGTCAAGCTCGACTACTGTGGGAAGGCCCCCTTCTAGCAGAATTGTGAGTTCGAGGTGGTTGAGGTAGTCCGTGCTATGGGAACATGACTTTGAAGGCTTCTGAATGTGAACTATTGCAAAATAATGTGAGCTTTTACTTTTTGTCGATGGTGAGCACGTGTTGCAGGTAGAAGCAGTTGGGCACGACGGCCTGTGTGCAGGGCAATGGTTTACAGTGAGGGCGACCAACTGCAGTTGAGGCCGCGTTGCACGGGAAGCCAGTCGGAGGTGTGTGGGCGGTAGGCAGCTTCCTGAAGGGGGCGGGACTGCAGAGCAACTTGGAGCACCGAGTTGAGAGTTGCGTGGCTGAGAAGCTATACATGGTGAGTTGTTGAGGCCTCGTTTTGCAGGTAATGATGATGATGGTCGGTGGAGGTTGGCGAGCAGAAAGCGGTGTTGACTGGGTAGCGCGGCAGACTGAAGGTATTTGCCAGCTGTGATGGTAGCCGAGAACGGGCAGGTAGGAGGTTGACTGGGCAGCGGGACTATGGGAGTTTTTGAGCCGACTCAGTCGAGGACGAGGTAGCAGGTTTAATGTCTTCACCTTTGATGCTTTTGGATAGCACAAGATAGGAAGAGGTGAGGCGGGTGAGCAGTGAAGCAAGTTAGCATTTTTTGGCGCCACAAGCTGGCCACATGTGCGAGCTAAAAGGTGGCTCGTTTACAGCGAGCAATAAGTGCCGAATTTGGACGTTGCTACCGATGCTGCCAAGCGTTTTCAAGTTTTCAATAAAGTCAAAAATAGACTTTCACGTTCATCCTTCACTACCATGTAGTTTCTAGAGTGAGCGTCCACCAAATGACACATACACATACTCTTTGTCTCTCTCTCTCTCTCTCTCTCTCTCTTACAGGCTCAAACTCATACACACATGAATTTGTCAAGATAGAATAATAGTCTTAATCACCTCCAAAAGCAAAGATCAAGGGTACTGCTAAAAGCTCTTCCAAAACACAATAAAAGTATGCAATTGTAAAGTCGAAGTGGAGCTTCCGGCTATACAATAAATCAAGCAAAAACAACACAAAGATAGTACAAAGAGCAAAACTAGGCTATAATATGTATTTATTGAGCCCAAAACCTATTGCAATCACTTATGTAAGGGTAGTGGCTCTAAACATTAAGCCATGAACTTGCCCAAGACAAAAGCGATTAGCAAATAGATTAGTTCTAATCTAAATGCAAATGCATAGAAATTGAATCAATTTTGTGAGCGAAGAGGGGACTCACAAAATCTAGCATAGGAGGAGATGCCTAGGATCTAATTAGATTAGGAGATGCTAATCTAGGAAAAGCTTTGTTACCAGTTGTAAGGTTAAGGTGAATGTGTTAGTGTGCCATTCATGGCATAAGCATGCTTGGAGAGGTTAGTGTAGAGCTTGAAAGAGAAACTATTGCACAATACAATATAGACTATACTTGCAAATGATAAAGCTTAATATTATTCAGCAGAACCTGCCTCTATATAGGCTTTTGGAAATAGGCAGCCTTTGACACATAAGCACAAAAGGTGGCTGCCAATGCACAATACAAATGGCTTTCTCTTTAAAAAGGTTACAAGAGGTCTCTCACATGGCTTGACACATAAGGCTTTTCTAGGTGGAAGAGACTATTCATATAAGAGATGCAGCAAAACTCGAATCCCAATACAGATTGTTCAGACAATGAAGAGGTTGATGACTTGGTGCTTGTGATAGATGGCAAAATGTAAATATATTTTCATGATAATGTATCTACTCTATCTCATTGTAGCTCCCTATTGAGCTATATATCTCACTTTTTTTATTTAAGAGCAACAAAGTCAAGTATTGAAGAGAGTTCACATAAACATAAGTATTGTTCTCAAATCCTGAACAAAGTGACATCTATAAACCATTCTCAACAAAGTCATCAATTAGTAACTCCAAAACAAATTCACTACCATAAACATCTAGAGAGAATACAATGCGTCTCAAAAAAGGATGGGATAAATTGCCATTAAAATTCTCAACTACAGTCTACAATGTCTTTTAGAAATTGTGATATCCACTGCTTCTTCAAGATCTGCGTTCAATGCTGCCTCAAGCATATCCACCATTTCTTGAATATCTGCCTCGTGACTTGGTCCTACCTCCTCAGGCAAGGGACAGAGAGGATCGTACCACGCTTCATATCTGGCAAGTTTTTTCTTTAAAACAACTACTTCTTCTTCTTTGGCTGCCAACTTCTCTTGTAGAGAGAGAATGCTCTCTCCTTGGCTGGCTAGTGTAGCCCCTTGAGACACAATATTAACAATTTGTTCATGCTCATCTGGTAGGAGCACAACTGGCCTCTTTCATGCAGGTGGATCTGCCTCCCCACGATGTGCTTGTGCCCTTTCTTTAGGTCTTCCAAGTCTGACACCAGCATCAAAGTGACGGTTTGTCCAAAGGATGCGCTTCTTCATTATATCTTGCACGAAGACTTGTTGGATGAAGTACATGGCAACTTGATTATTGTTAGGTAGACTTTGTTCCTTTTGGATGAAGCGTAGGAGCAACACACACACACGAGCCCTTTGTGTTGAAAATTTGAGATTTTCAATGGTGTCGTTGCCTTGGCACGACCTGAGCCTTGAATAGTACATCGTGCACAAAAAAAGAGGGACAACACTTGCGTACGTCTTCCAATTTCATTGGCTCCCCCTCCAAACCTTCGGGCTCCGTGGACTCTGTAAAGAATGAGGATGCAAGAGAGCTACACAAGACAAGCACAAAGCACACAGAGATGGAAAGCTTCTTCTTCTTCTTCACAGAAAAGAGAGTACAAAATGACTAAGTGCTAAAGCTGAAAAGTAGCACATATGTACATGCGGTCACTAAGTGTGAACTCGCTAGAAGCGTACTAGGCTGGCACTATAAGTGTAGTCCAGCTGTAGAATCACTGGCAGAGATCCTCCGTGTCGGTCACCTAACGCGCCAGTGAGTAAATGCCGTAAGCGGCCAAGACCCGTAGTGGATGCCAGCTCAAGGTGTAGAGCTCGACATCTCAACACTCCCCCTCGAGCTCTGCATGTCGCAGAGTCCAAGCATAGTCCGGAAACGTCGAAGCTTCTCGGCTCCAAGGGCCTTGGTAAAGATATCCGTTATCTGCTCCTCTGTGCTGACGTAGACCAAGTCGATGTCGCCCGCCAACACTCGCTCTCGAACGTAGTGGTAATGGACCTCTATGTGTTTGGTCCTGGCATGGAACACTGGGTTCCTAGCCAACTGCATGCTGCTGAGGTTGTCACAATGGATGAAAATCTGCTGGTCCACCTGCACTCCCAAGTCCTCAAGTAATGTGCGTAGCCAAGCTACCTCGCACGCCGCAACTGCTGCACCTCTGTACTCGGCCTCTGTGCTCGATAAAGCAACCGTAGGCTGCTTTTTGCTGCTCCAAGTAACAGCAGCACTCCCAAAAGAGAACATGAAGCCACTCGTAGATCTCCTATCAACAATGCTACCTGCCCAATCTGCATCTGTATACCCATACAATGCTAATGGTGCATCTGCTGCATAGAACAATGCGTAGTCAAGAGTACCTTGCACATACCTAAGTGTGCGTCGTACTCCATCCAAATGTGGCTTCCTCGGAAGTTGCATGAACTGACTCTCCAAGCCTACTATGTAGCTCAAGTCTGGCCTCGTGATAGTCAAGTAGATTAGACTACCCACAATCTTCCTGTACATGTTGACATCCTCAACAACATCACCCTTCTCTGCACTCGGCTTTGCATTCACATCCAAGGGAATAGAAATTGGCTTACAATCAGCCATACCATACTTTGACAACATGTCCAAAGCATACTGTCTCTGTGATAGCCATACACCCTCTGGAGTCCTGATCACTTCAATGCCAAGAAAGTAGCGCAATTCGCCTAAATCTTTCATTTCAAACTCCTGTTTGAGAAGACCCTTCACATGGTCAATCTCCATAGCATTGTCACCAACAATAATAAGGTCATCTACATATATGGTAATGACCACAATCCCCACATCACTCTCACGTACATAGAGTGAATGATCAGCATGAGCTCTCCTAAAACCAATACTGACAAGATACTTGGCAATCCTGTCATACCATGCTCTAGAGCCCTGCTTCAAACCATACAAAGCTTTGAGAAGTCTGCATACATAATCTGGGTAACCTGGATCGACATAACCAGGTGGCTGATCCATATACACTTCCTCTTGCAACTCACCATTCAAGAAGGCATTCTTTACATCCATTTGATGCATAATCCATCCTCTAGATGCAGCCACTGCTATGACAGCTCTCACTGTCGTCATCTTTGCCACTGGAGCAAAGGTCTCCTCATAGTCTATGCCATACGTCTGTGCATAACCCTTTGCGACCAGCCTTGCCTTGTGACGCTCAATGTTACCATCAGCCTTATGCTTGGTTTTATACACCCATTTACAGCCAATAGCTTTCTTGCCACTTGGCAATGGCACCAACTCCCATGTGTCATTTGCCTCCAATGCAGCCATCTCTTCATTCATTGCATCATCCCAATGCACATTTCCAACTGCATCCTCAAAACATGTGGGCTCCACATCCTGTATCACCTTAGCCATGTAGGCTTGGTGATGCGCTAGATACCCATCATAAGTCAATTTCTGAACTGGATTTCTGACTCTATTATATCTGCGCGGTCCTGGGTCACTCCTTTGCCCTCTAGCATCTTCTTGTACTTTCCTTACACCAGGTATCCTGACAGCCGGAATTCCAAATTCCTCATCAAGACTTTGTTCAGAACCATCTGAATCCATGTCTACATGTGAAAAACCTGATGATGCATCAACCATAAAGGGAGGTTCATCAACCTTTTCCTTTCCTTTTCGTGATACATTCCCTGTACCTGTTGGTGGAGTAACCTGCGTACGTAGTCTACCATTCCATGGTTTCTCAACAGAGCCACGAGAAGAGGACTCTTGTGGTCCACTCAAAACCTGTGACTGTGGCCTCACATTTTGTACAACCACATCATCTTTTACATCAGTACCAATAGTGCCATGTGCATTACTGTACCAACTGCTCATCTCATCAAAGACTACATCTCTGCTCACTCGTAATTCTCGTGTAGTAGGATTGTAGCACCTGTACCCCTTTTGTTCAAGGGAATATCCCACAAGAATACATTTCTCTGCTTTAGGATCCAATTTCCTACGCAACTCATTTGGTACATGCACGTAAGCTATGCAGCCAAACACTTTCAAGTGTGCCAAATTAGGCTTTGTACCTGTAAACTTTTCCTCAGGTGTTACATCATGCACCGCAGCTGTAGGTGTCCTGTTCATAATGTACACAACTGTATTTACAGCTTCAGCCCAGAAATGATGAGGCATGTTCTTCTCATTCATCAATGCACGTGCAACCTCTGCAATGTGCCTGTTTTTCCTTTCTGCGACCCCATTCTGCTGTGGAGTATATCTGCATGTAAACTGCCTGTGTATACCATGCATTCGCAGAAAATCTGAAAAATCATTGGAGAAGTACTCTCCCCCTCCATATGACCTCAATGTCTTGATTTGCATATCTGTCTCCTTCTCAATCATGACTTTGAAGTCTTGAAAGTGACCAAACACTTCACTTTTGTTACGCATGAAGTAGACCCATACTTTCCTTGTATGGTCATCAATGAAAGAGACATAATACCTGCAACCATGTATACTTGCAGTATCGGTTGGACCCCAAACATCTGTGTGCACCACCTCAAGTGGCCTTTTACATACATTGCGCTCATGTGGAAATGAGCCCTTTGACTGTTTTCCAAACTGGCATGCTGCACACACTTTATGCATACCATCCACCTTGAATTTGGGCAAACCTTTTACAATCTGTTTTGATTGCATGCTGCGCAATCTCTGCTCATTGACATGGCCAATGAGTTTGTGCCAAATGTCAACATCAGCCACAACACCTGTGCCCTGTGCAAATAATGCAGCTTTTACCTCAGGCATGTCTACATTCAGCGTAAACATTCTGCCCACACATTTGCCCTCTGTGATCAGCTTACAACCATTCTGGAAATCTTCTACATAACAGCCATTTGGATTGAAGCGAACCTGCAAACCCTGCTCAACCATTTGTCCAACAGAAACAAGATTCTTTGTAATGTTTGGGACATGAAGTACATCTGCTAAGTACTTTGATTTCCCACTCTTCGTATTTAGAGGTATGTCCCCTACATGAGCAATGGGGTGAGCTGTATCATCTCCTGTCTGCACATAGCCTGACACATCTGGTTTGCGCATATCTCTAAACCACTCTCCACGAGACGTCATGTGATTAGAGGCACCTGAATCCACATACCAAACATCATCTTGGGTGGAATTCTCTGCAGTCATTGTATTCATTACATGTTGCATAACAAACATGCGCTCGTTTTTGCTGTCATCTGTATCTCTGCTAGTAGATGCATAGTTGCCCTGTTCTCTCTTTCTACTTGCTTTTCCCTTTGGACAGTCACGTGACATGTGACCTCTTTCACCACAAGTCCAACATTCTCTACTATTTGGAGTATGTTGCTGCCTGCTTGATCCTGCACCACGACCTCTTTGACTCCCCCTGCCTTGAGACTGGTTTCCCCTGCCACCTGTATTGTTTTGATTTGATTGACCTTCCAGAAATTGGCCCCTGCAACCCCTTAGGCCTCGACCACGACCTCTACCTCTACCTCTGTTGGAGTTAGAATAGAAGGCCTGTTCAGAATTATTTCTGCCATGAGAAGAAGATGTGTCAAGGTTCTTCTCCTCAAGAATAAGCATAGAAATCAAATCTTGGAACACGGGGATGTCGTCTCTTGTATTCATGGAAGACCTAAAATGTACATACTCATCTCCTAGACCATCCAAGCATGCACGGACAATGTCATCGTCTTCCACTGAGACTTTAATAGATCCAAGAGCCTCAATGATACTCTTGATCTTCAAGGCATAATCATTGATTGAGAGGTTGTTCCTCTTAACCTGATTTAGCGCCGACTTTAGTTGAAGCTTCCTGGCCTTGGTGTTCACCTCAAACACTCTGCCTAAGTTTCTCCATGCAATGGCGGGGGTTTCAGCATCCTGTAGATAGCCCATCATGCCATCTGTGATGCTCATAGACAGCCAATACATCACTTTGCTCTGGCCTTGTTGCCAGTCCCTCAAAGCTTTCCTTTGTTCTGCTGTAGCATTTGCCTCGGGAATCTCTGGTTCCTTTTCATTGTCTCCTTCTACATAGTCCCAATAACCTTTTCCTTTTAGGAAATTTGTTATTCTGAACTTCCATGCAGGGTAGTTATTTTTCTCAAGCTTCTCAGTAACAATCTGACTGAAACCGTCAGACATCTTGAAGCACTAAGACAAAATAGGTGCAATCTGCAAAAACCTGCAAATCTGCTGAACCTACTATCGTGGTACCTATAACGCTTTCTACACTCAACGAGTGTCCACAATCAAACGTACATACAACCACTGTACTTGTACAGTAAATCTCTGTGTATTACACTTGGAGACCTATTCAGAAACTTGTACGAAAAACCCCTAAAAATTTTTCCGTTGTGTGGGGCGCCTTCGGCATCTGGTCGTGGATTGCGAACGAAGGGATTGTGATGCTCTTGCTCTCTTAGCCTCTCTTGCCTGCACCAGGCTCTGATACCATGTAAAGAATGAGGATGCAAGAGAGCTACACAAGACAAGCACAAAGCACACAGAGATGGAAAGCTTCTTCTTCTTCTTCACAGAAAAGAGAGTACAAAATGACTAAGTGCTAAAGCTGAAAAGTAGCACATATGTACATGCGGTCACTAAGTGTGAACTCGCTAGAAGCGTAATAGGCTGGCACTATAAGTGTAGTCCAGCTGTAGAATCACTGGCAGAGATCCTCCGTGTCGGTCACCTAACGCGCCAGTGAGTAAATGCCGTAAGCGGCCAAGACCCGTAGTGGATGCCAGCTCAAGGTGTAGAGCTCGACATCTCAACAGACTCAACAAAGAATAAGGAGAGATATTGAGCCCCGTAACGCATGCTCTCCTCTCTAAGGATGCGTTGAGACTCTTCATGGTCGAGCTCACTGTCGACATTGGGATAATGTATGGGGCTTCCATTTCCTATCAAATCACACGTGAATAAATAACTAGATCAAAACAATAGATACACATTGATTAAAAAACTACAATCAATGGTACAATTAATGTTCAACATACACAATTTCAAAATTCACATCTCTCTTATCAATTTGACAACATCAATGTAATAAAAGAGCATGAAATTTCAAGACAATGGACATGAGACAAGACAAAACTATTTCATTGCAAAGTATAGACACGTTTTCAAATTACAAGGTATGATTTTAAATTTCAATCATTGGATGGCCTCAAGCCTGCACTATCTGGGAGTGTGCGACCAACATGCTTAATGCCTTGAAACATGCTGAGGAGATCATGTGAGGACTTGCACTGGGTGGGATTGGTAGATACACAAGTGTGCAGGACTTCTTGAAAGCGTATGAGGAAAGTGATATAATTAGTGTCATCATCCTTAGGTAAATATTTAAGGAGTTCTTGAATGTATTTACAAAGGGAGTAGATATCTTGGCTGCGCGTGTAGACTGGAGGATTTGTCGATATACATTGAACATCATTGTGAGTGATGTTATTCGCGTGCAAGAAGATGAAGGTTCGGAGAAATCCATTAATGATAGGCCATATATTCTTCTTGACGGCTTCAACGGTCCCCTTGGCGTCTCTAAAACCCTTGCTCAAGGCCACATTCTTCCCCTCCTTTTGGAGTCTCTCTAGCCAGTGGTCGAGGTTTCCACCATTCCACATCTTGAAGATGACGGTGGGAGCTTGCGTGGCATGTCTTGCCAATCTTAGAGCAGCAATGATTCCACTATGAGTTCTATTCATAATTGTGGCCTCATGCAGCGCTATGTCATTGGCACTCTTTTGGACATCACCCTTGATTAGCTTGCCAATGTAAAATTCATCTATGAAGGTTTCATGATTGACTTTCTCCTTTGTGACCATGCTATATCTACCTTCTCCAATGCTTGCCATTTGTGGAAATTCAATGCAAGCCATGCGCATGATGACGAGGTTGCATGGGTCTAAACTTCCCATGTTGGGCGGCATTGGATCATTGCTAGAGATTGGTACTTCCGAAGCGGCAAGCACTTCGGGTACATCCTTGGGCTCTTCTTCGATCCTTGGTCTCTTTCCGTGTTGCTTCATGCTTTTGTAGAGGACCTCTACTTCCTTCATGTGGTCCATGAAGCCAGACTTCCCTTTAATTTTCTTGTCAAGGGTTTCTGCAACTCTACAAACTTGCCCTATGATTTGACAACCACCCCAAAATTCTACTAGAGGCAAATTAGAGTTGTGCTTGGAAAAAGCAGCACTACCTTGGGGAAGGATAACAGAGGTGGAAAGAAATCTACGGTGGACCCACACACGCGAGGAAGGGGTACAAAACCTAGAAACATAAACCCTCGCTATTTGACTCAACTTTCCACCCTTGCATAGACCCCCATAGCCTCTCCCTCTGAATCATCGGGGAGCTACTCCACAGTCAATCGGAACTCAATGCCCCCTAATCGTACCCCACCCTTAATGTCCACTATGAAATGAAACTCTATCAAACCTTCCTACTAATCGTACTTGCTTTGTTTACACCCTGATATGTGCCCAATCAACTAAAAATTTCTTATATTTTTGATTGCAAGAAATGATAGCCAAGGATCAAGTTGAAGAAGATTGACCCAACACCAACCTATTGTAAACCCCCCCCCCCCCCCCCCCCCCCCCCCCCAATATATCACCTTAAATACTTGAATGTGTACTTAGAAATAAGCTCTTTAATAAGCTTCCTTAGCCTTTTTGTATATGCATTGAATACTAGGAATGTATGCAAACGGTGCCAAGTCTCTTTTGGATGGTCCTTTATAGAGTCTATCAAGGATAAAGTCTGTAATGCTAAATCAGTTTTTTTGCTTGGAATCACAACACTTATGCCGATGCACACCAGTATACAAAGGTTTTTTGGAATAAACTAATTAAACATGTACTAACTTATGATATTTCTCAAAGATTTAATGCTCACATGATCACGTGAAATTTCTTGTGATCATTATGTTTATTATCACATTCACATAATCACAATTAACGTGATTACAAAAAGCTGGTAAGTGGTGATGTGGCAACCCACCAAAACCCCACCCGCATATGTGTTTTTCTTGGCGGGCTTACTGGAAAGCTATGTGAATTCTAAACCATGCCTGCAAGAAAAAGAAAAAAATTGAGCGGGCTTACCGAATTGGATGATTTCTATAGGTTAAGGGAAAGTCACATGAATATTTAACATGATCATGTATTTTGAAATATGATTACTCAACGTTATTAACATGTTGACGTATTTATGATCACGTTAATGAGATCCTTGATCTTCCTAATATGGATCCCTATGTACTCAAACTCTTGCATAAAGGGTTATACATTGTACCTACCCTACCTTTATGTATTGACAGAGCAAAAGAAGAACTATGGTCTTTGATCTTCACTCTAAAAAGTGATTACCATAGATCACCCTATGGATAGCATTAAAAGACTCTTCTGGGACTTTTGCCACATTAACTTACCAAGACCAAAGCCTAGAAAGAAGATCTTAAACCTAGAAAAAGAGATAGATCATATTAGAAGTAACTTCTTTGCCACATGCTTAGATAAAGCCCCCAATAACCCCGTCCTAGTATGCTAGGCATATATGATGGAACAAGCCAGGCTAAGACTGGTTGGGATTGAATTTATCCCGCATAATTAAACTCAAATGGAGGCACTACAATGAATATACCTTTCATGTGACCATTTATCATAGAAAACACACAACCACTACCCTACCTAATGGCCACATACAAAGCCCACAAAAAGGCCTTCAGGAGGATGACAAACGGAGCAAATTGCTGCTTCTCTGGGTTATCCTTACTCTTAGCTTGCATTATAAAAACATGCATCCCTAGGCTCAAAAGGAGAGTGTTCAAATTAAACCAAATAGCTCTTTTATGTCATAACATAAGGGTTCAATCTTGGTGGATTATTGATTCATTGTATGACATAACTGTGAACCTACCTACAATATCTAGTGCCATTTTCTTAGCTGACATAAAAAAGGCTATGAAAATATCCCACATGAAGGATCTATTGAAATTAAAATCTAGAATAGCCCAACTTATTACATATGCCTATGACCAATCACATAACAAATACCTATCATTCAAAAAGTTACCAAAGGATTGTATCACTAGGAATCAGTCCGACACAGAATATAAGAAAGGCATATCCATTACTAAACAACAAGCCATCTTCATCAATTCTTGACTTATAGGCAATATGATTGTCCAATGTAATGGCAAAACCAATAGACAAATCAATGGCATCCCAATGGGACTAGATTGCTCACGAGTATGGTGCAATCTCTACCTACACTCCCTGGAATATGAATACATATCAAGGAGATTTCAAGACTCAATAGGAAGATAGAATCTTACACTATTTCATAAGGCATTAAGGTCCTTTGATGGAATACTATGGGTCAACAAAAATAAACCATACCCTTTTTCTTCAACAAGACCTAGTTTAGCCCCCTTGTCTGGCAATTGACCACAATACAACCTCATTCAAAAATGGAATTGGGAATAAACCACATTTCTAAGCATGAAAAATGATATTGTGAATGGAAAATTGGAAAGGAAAAAAAGTAGATAAGGATTGTACTGCTCCATTAAATCTTCAAATACATCCATAGAGGCAGCAATAGACCATTTGGATGGGACCATGGGCATTTTTACCTATTTAAAAGCATTTTGCCCATTTCCTACATGTGCAAAATGCTAGCTACTTTTTAAAAAATGCATTATAATGCAAAGAAAATCATATGTTTTCGAATATTGAAGGGAAAGGGTGCCTTTGAAGAGACAGAGTTCCTACGAACTCAATCATAAAAACACACCCACACACACACGCACGCACGCACGTATGCAGACACATATGGATTGGGATAGTCTCTCAACAAGGCAATGCCAAGTCAATGCGTAGGCAAGTGAGCTTTCTCCTTTTTCTTTGTCTTAAAAGAAATACAAATTTACACAAATTTTTAGAAAAATATCAATATTGGTATTGAGAAAATCCCCTTGAAAAGATAAATTCAAACATATCTTCAAAAATCAAATTTTCATTAAATAACAAAATCTCCCTTTAAATTATGTTTTTTCTGTTATATGCAGTTAGACTGGTACATTTATTCTATGTAGAGTAAAAAGTCTCTTGACTTTACATTGTCAAATCCTACCCTTCACTAAATGGTAAAATCTCTCTCTCTCTCTCTCTCTCTCTCACACACACACACACACACACACACACACACAATCAGGTGCCGGTCTTCTACCATGAAGAATCTCTCTCTCTCTCTCTCTCTCACACACACACACACACACACACACACACACACACACACACACACACACACACACACAATTAGGTGCCGGTCTCCTACTATAAAGAATATTTTATGCATTGTAGTTATGCTTGACATTCATAACATGTGGGCTTCCTTTGTGACACCTTTCTTCCACTAGCTAATGATTGTTTTCTTTTGTTGGCTGTGATGGGGACAGGTATAGAGGAACCCCTTACCCTAAATGCTGCTGCAATAATATTCTCTCTATGGTTTGAAAATGGCATGCCTATGTATTATGATCAATTTCTAAGCTTTTTTCATTAACAATGAAATGGTTTTCTTTCTTCCATTTGTTACTCTTTTGAAGAGCCATGGTCTTTTGTAACCTACACACACACACACACACTCGTGGTGATAGTAATTATTATTAATTACCTATCATCTTTAACATGTTGATCTCTTCTCTCTTGGCTCGCTAAGTTTCTTTTTCTATAGGCAAGCTTTGTGGATGGGATGTTACACTTGTAGCCCTACGGTATGATAGTAGCCTACCGGCTCCTCTGTCTATTGTGCAAGGCCTACTTCTTTACATCAAAGACCCATCTTTTCATAAAACCGTGATGGATGCAGATAAAGCCGCTTTGGCTTTGTATGATACCACTGATTTACTAGTTCTTTCTCAATTGGATATCCCGGCTTGGTTCAATGTAATGGAATTGGCCTATTTAACTTGAGAGTAGAGGAAATTAATGAGAGTACTTTTTGAGAAATTATTTTGTGAGCATAGCGGGTGAACATAATTGAAGATAGCAACATAAACATAGCAATTAGTTAGCTTGGCATGAAAAATACTTTTACAAGAGAGAGAATTTAGAGAACATGACAACAGTTGAGGACTAGATTTATGTGGAGCCGTTCCCCCCTCCAATAGGCATTTGTATTATGATTTCTCCCATTAAGAGAGACTTGTTACAATACACTCTTTGTGCTCCTTGTGACCTAGGTTCATGCATCACAAGCATAACATAAAATTTGAAGAAATATTAATTTATCCCAAGCCTCGTCCGAAGACCTCAAACACCTTTGAAGGGGGAGAGAGCTAGCACGGAATGAGGGCAGGGAAGAGGAAGAATAAACATTTCATAGGAGAAAGAATTAGTTCCTCACTTATCATAACTCTTCGTGCTAGCATACATAATAGCATAGTAATGAAGATGGAGAATATGGAAAGCTTAAGCATTGAAGCATGGCTCTTGGTTGGATTTTCACTCCATAGCCAAGATTGTTGGTGTAGGCTCTCAACTTCTCAAGGAGCTTGGAGAAGGAGATGGAGCTCTTGCACTTTGCATAGCACACAATGAGAGTGTGTGTGAGTGTGTGTGGGTGAGTATACCCCCTAAGCAACCCCCTAGCTTGCTTTGGTTGACCCCCCCTTGTAGCTCATGCTTGAAGCTCATTGGACCCCTCCAGGCCTAGCCAATCACAAGCAGGAGGAATTACAAGCAACAAGGGTAGCCTTGGGACAAAGTGTCCCCCTTTACCCTTTGAGAGAGAGGACTTGATAAATGCAAACACAATTAATTAAATCTCCTAAATTATCATTGGACCCCTTGGGTGGCCAACCAATAGGCTTCATGCACACCATGAGGGCAACATGAGGAGGAACTTGACAAGTGTCCCCTTTGCTTTCTTTGTACTAGGTATGCCTTGTGTGAGTGTGTGTGTGTGTTCCCTCTCATCCCCCTCGTGTAGGGCTCGCCCCCTCCTTGTAGGGATTGAATTTTGACTTTTGACACCTCAAGCATCTCAAGCCTAGGCCCAGTTCCCACCACAAGCTTGGCCCTTAAGCACTTCAAGTTTGGGCTAGGTTCTCACCTGAAGTACAGCCCTAGCATCTCAAGCATGTCAAGCACCTCAAGAATCTCAATAATCAAGCACCTTAATCAAGCACGACAAGCACCTCGAGCTTGGGTCGAGTTCCCACCTCAAGCTCAACTCTAGCTTACCTAAGGTCAAAGGACTTTTACACTAACTATTGGAGGTCTTCAATGAATCTAAACCTAAGGTCTTATGCTCCATTGGTTTGCCTTGCTCTTTGATAGACCATCTCTCATTTGGGCCCCTTTACCATTGGCCCTATGTTGAGATAGATCTATAAGCACATGACTATATCTTAACCCTTGATCCCATTTAATCTCCCACATTAAATGATCAGTTTAATATGAGAAAATCATTCGGTTTGGTTACATATTGGATTTTATGACATTCAATATTTATGATTTGGCTAAAGATAACCCTGTTGCTGCTGTGTCAAGGCTTCTGAATGTTGCTACTAATCTTGGTAATATCCAAGATGATGACGGCAGAGAACACCGTGAATGGCTGGAGAACTCCCCTCATATTATGAGGAAGTTTATGGACATGCATGGCAAAAAGCTTCATAACGAACCCCTTATCAAGCAAAGGAAGAAGAATCTACTCCAAAGGGGCCCCTTCCTTATCTATGTCACCTCCCAATGCATCTGCAAATTGGCTAATCCCTGACGGTCTTGATGAAGATGAGGTAGCTATCACTACACAAAATTTCTCTATGGATAGCCCCTCACTTGGTATTGCTAAAAACCCCTTTGAAACCTATACTGAACCATATACCCCTGCTCGACTGCTAGAAATCTACTTGAGTGATGCTAATCACAAGCCATGGACCCTTTTACCTTACTCGCCCCTTTAACTGAAGGCCTGTTGCTTATGCTCATCAATGATAGGGACAAAGAGGCAGTGAAGATTGGGCTACAACAGATTCTTCATAACAACTGCTCCACTATCATTGAGTCTTATTCAATGGCATGCCCTTTTGTTATGAATAGCTTTGAGACCCAAATATGTAATACCTCTGTGGGTTGCCTTCTTCAAGTGAAAGGGTTAATCAGCACTATGGGCCGTGACTCTAACTATACCACCCAACTTTGGAATGTGCATCGGCCTTTCATTAAATGTGGATGTGACCACGTGGGAGAAGGGGATTTTTGCAAAGATGCCAATATCTTATGGTTTGACCATGCCCTATGGATGATTTTGCATACCTGTCAACATTCTTTCATGCCCCTTCCCTTAAGAAGTCTATGTTAACCTTCTTAAGCTGGATTGCTACTGAAGCGCAAGAGGCTATTATTTTCCTTATAAACCTTGGACAACCATCTGCCAATTCCAATGGACATGTGCAACAGGCATTTAGTCGAAGCTGCATCCCTAGTGCTAAGTCTCTGCTTTATAATTGATGCTTGATTAGTGTTGTTGCAGGTTTCAAAAGAAGCCACTGGTCGTCGCTGGTCATTAGCCCCCATCCAAAGTAAAAAGGATCGCCTTTTTATTAATGTCTTGTACTGCAACTCTCTGATGGACTTACCCACTCTAAGAACGTTTTTTGGGTAATTCTTTTTTGGATTAAACTTTGTTTTGTCCCCATCTTGGGAGATATGTATGTTCACTTGGAGCTTTAAACCTTTCTTAAATCTATTACTTTATAACTAGAAGCTTGTGTTCACTTCAACCGCTAAGCTTTGTTCTTGTTTTGTACCCCGATCGACCCTGGTTTTGTTCCTAGTCTTGGTCATGTTTTGGCTAGTGTGGATCACTTGCTAGTTCCCCCCAAGGTAAAGAAAGTACTTATGTTAGGATTAAATCACATACCTTCCTGCTCCCCTAATCTACATGAGGCTTTTGAAGAACTTTATTCGGTTTTGTTAAGACTTCTATCTGACAAAATTGTCTTCTTACCCCCTTGGATGGACATCAATACTGTTAAGCTAGCCTTTTATAATTATTGTCTTGGTTGGTTACCTAGTAAATTGGGTTATGATCCCAATGTGGATATGAATTCCATCTTTACCGCTCTCAAAAATCAATACCTTATTACATATGTTGACAAGACCCCAAACAACCCACTTTTTATCCGTAAAGCACTAGTACAAGAGGCAATTCAACAAAGACTCACTAGCAATGACTTCTCTCAATGCTTAGAAGACCCTTCTGAAATTATTAGGGATATGCTTAAAAGGATAAACATGCCAGCCTTAGCACCTTTTCCCTTCCTAATGGCATCTTTCAAATTACACAAAAATAGTTTTAGTTGTCTAACTTGTGGTTCTTCTAGTATTTACTTAGAAGTATCATTGCTTATGGCATGCCTATTGATATCTTGCCATCCCATAGTTAAAAAATAGAGCAAAGATTCTTGACCAAAAAGCTCTTCTCTGCCATAACTTAAAAATACAATCTTGGTGGATTATTAAATCCATCTATGATTGTGATTAACCTATCAAAAGGTGCTAGCTCATTCTACTCAGTAGACATTAAAAAATGTTATGAGAATATCCCTCATAATGGAGATATGGGTCTAATCCCTCTTATCAATAATCTCGTTACTTGTGCTTTCCAGGTTGCTAACACCCCCTTCATTTCTTTCTAGAACTTCCCATCATTTTGTGAAGAAGGGGTTCGGTCAAAAACCAAATATAAGAATGGACTTTCCTTCTCTTTGCATGATGTAGTTAATATCAATACTTGGTTGATTAACCATATGTACATTCAGTGCTACCAAAATTTCTACCAGCAGACTAATGGAATTCCCATGGGGCTTGTATGTTCACCCATCTGGTGTAATCTTTATCTACATGCATTGGAGTACAACTACTATGAAAAGATGATGTTGTCTCCTATCTCTAGGGTAAAGTTAATTGAGCTAGCCACCCATTTTAGTTATTTTGATTATATCCTTTGAATAGATTGTCAAAAACCAAAATGGTTCATAACCAAGGAAGGTATCTACCCACCGGAGCTCACCATTGAAGTAAAGAAAGCTTTAGAAACAAAATTCCTAAATCTTTCCCTCTCCATAATTGATGGAAAAATTACTTGAGGATCCATGCCTTTCAAATCAGAATAATCCCACGCAAAGAAATCAATATATTCCAACAGTAATTCCTTCAAATCCTCCTTGAAGCCTTCTTCCAAATGAACACTAACTCTTACCATCTTCGGATGATCCTTCGTTCCCAAATTCAAATCCTGTAAATCATCCTCCTTTACTCGAGAAACTTTCTATATCATCTTATCATACAGAGCTTCCGCTCTCTGAATTGCCTCCTTTGGCTCCAATTCTAAATCTTCAATCACTGTTTCCTCTCGGATTTTCTTCTCTTCTAAATTTTCCTGTTCTCCACCATCTGTATTCCCCTGCAAACTGATCAATTCCCAAATTGTTCTCTTTTTGTACATATTTGTCAATAATCTGCTCCACATCTACCTCAAATACCGGAACAATTGTTGGATTTGCTACCAGAAAATATGCTTCTTCATCATCCTCCAATCCTTCAGACATGTTAATTGCTTGTGCCAACATTGGCTTCGTCGCTTCTGACAATTCCTTCTTCGGCCCCATTGGTAATGTGACTTCTCTCCTTCCTTTCTTAACCGTCACTTCATTCTTTCCCCAATCTTGTTTCAGTTTAGCCGTGCGAAACCATGACCTCCCAAACAACATTGAATAGGTATTTTTGAATCGTTCATCTTGATGACTACAAAATTCACCATAAACTGCAATCCCTGAATGATAATTCCTTGCCTTCTTAGCATCCCCACTGGTTGAACTCTGCTCTGATCAGCCATACGCACTTGAAAGGGAGCTGGTTCCAACCGGACATCTTGCATCCTTAGTGTTGGAATTAGGGTTGCAGAGAAACACACACAGCTTGGAGAAGACGAAGGAAGCTCAAGGCACACAATAGAGAGTGTGTTACTTAGTGTGCACTGGAAAGATAGATATCCCTAGAGTGATGGGCGTATATACAATGCACGGGGGGAAAAAACCTCCTAAAGAGGGAAAAAATGCCCCGGCGGTCCTAGTGTGTTCACACACATCACTACCACATGTATATGGTAACAAATCCCCCCTGGAGTGATGCGGTGAACGAGAGCTGGCACATGAGTAAAGGGAAGTGCCATGCCCTGAGGACAGGATCAATCCACAAAGGGGAGTAAGCCCAAAGCTTTGCGGAAAGCTTCAAGCTTCTCACGAGACAATGCCTTTGTAAAAAGATCTGCAAGGTTGTCCTGTGTTGACACATAAGCCAAGCTGATCTCTCCTGCTGAGAGCCTCTCCCTGACATAGTGGTAATGCACCTCAATGTGCTTTGTGCGAGCATGAAAAACTGGGTTCCTCGCAACTGCCAATGCGCTCTGACTGTCAGTGTAGATAGTGTTGGCAGTGTCCTGTCCAACACCCAAGTCAGCCATAAGGCGTCTGAGCCATACACACTCAACCGTAGCTGTGAAGACTGCCCTGTACTCAGCCTCACAACTCGAAGTGGCCACAGTAGGTTGCTTCTTGCTCAACCATGATATACATGAACTGCCAAGCATGAAACAAAAACCACTTGTGGACACTCGCGTGTCAAAACAACCAGCCCAATCTGAGTCCGAAAAAGCATGTAAGTCTGGCGGCAATGATCCCCCCTTGGGATAAAACAAGCCAAGATGTAAAGTGCCACTAAGGTAGCGGAAAATCCTCTTGACAGCCTGCCAATGCTTAGACCCTGGGCTATGCATAAATCTGCTGACCTGCGAGACTGCAAACTGAATATCTGGCCTCGTGTTGCATACATAAATGAGGCAGCCAACAGCAGTTTGGTAAAGAGTGACATCAGCAGGATCGCCAGCATCATGTAGACTCAACTTCAAACATGTTTCCATGGGAGTGGCAATAGGTTTGTAGCAATGTCTCTATGTAACTTTTCTGACACAAGGCAATACCACCATCACACTGCTTAAACTGTATACCCAAGTAATGATGCAACAGCCCCAAATCTTTCATCTTGAAAGTAGCATTCAAATCAGCCTTAAATTCAGCAATATGTCTCTCATTTGGTCCAGTGATCAGCAAATCATCAACATAAAGAACCACAATGAGAAATACATCATCCTCACGCTTTACATACAATGTGCTTTCTGTTGGACTGTTACGAAATCCTCGTTTAACCAAATGAGTGTCAGCTTTCTCATACCAAGCACGAGGAGATTGCTTCAACCCATACAAAGCCTTCTTACATTTGCACACTTTGTCCTCTTGTCCTTTTATGACAAAACCGCGAGGCTGCATTACATAAACTTCCTCAAATATGTCACCATTCAAGAAAGCAGTAACAATGTCTGATTGATGTACATCCCAACCAAAATGAGCTGCCAATGCACATAGAAAACGCACAGTAGTCATATGACAAGTGGGAGCAAAAGTCTCTTCATAATCTATGCCTTTTTGTTGTGCATAACCCTTTGCAACAAGTCGAGCCTTATGACGATCGATCTCACCATCCGGCTTGCGTTTCAACTTGTAAACCCACTTCGTACCAATGGCCTTTTTGCCAGGAGGCAAATCACATAAAGTCCATGTGTCATTCTCTATAAGTGCGTCATATTCTGATTTCATGGCAGCAATCCAATTTTCTGAATTCTGTGCTTCATCAAAAGACAGAGGCTCCTCAACATCATGTAAACTAGACACAGCCAAAGCATAACAATCTGATGCATAAGATGCATGGTGAGAGCCTGAACGAGTACGACTAGATAAAGGTGCATCCAATTTACTGTCACGCAAAGTGTGCACCAGCCATTTTGGCATACCTCTAGCCTGCTCATTTTCAGCCCTTTCCTCATCAAGTACATCATGTACATCTGCATCAGTAATAGGATGTTCTAAAACATTTTCAGAAACCCCCATAGGCTGTACATTTGCCTCATTGGAACTTACATTCGTATTTCCACCACTGAAAGAGGCAAAAAAGTGTCATAAATGTCCTGTGAGCTTACATTACTGTCTCTAGTACATGACAGCAAGGGCTGAACAGAGTCTTCCACAAACACTACATCCCGTGAAACCAGAATACGTTTTGTCTGCGGATGATACAACCTGTACCCTTGCTTTCAGCACTATAACCAACAAAATACATTTGACAGCCTTATCATCCAATTTTCTGCGCTGCACTTGTGGCACCAAAGCATATGCCAAACAGCCAAAAACACGCATGTGCTCAATAGAAGGTTTTCTATCATGCCATGCTTCATATGGAGTAATAGACTGCAAAGCTTTCGTAGGACACCTGTTAAGTACATAAGTGGCACACATGATGGCCTCAAGCCAAAAAGAATGCGGCAAAGCTTGACTTTTGACCATACATCGTGCCATTTCCGTTAGTGACCTGTTTTTCCTCTCAGCAACACCATTTTGCTGAGGTGTATAAGGCACTGTACATTGGTGTTTTATCCCACGACTAGCCAGAAATGCATTAAATTCATGAGACATATACTCCCCCCCTCGATCGGAACGGAGGGTGCCCATAGTACATTTTGAGACATTTTCAGCCATAGCCAAAAATTGTTTGAAGCACATAAAAACTTTGGACTTCGCTTTAAGCGGAAATACCCATGCATGCCTGGAGTAATCATCAATGAAAGTCACAAAGTACAGGTAATTGCCCAAGGACGGAGTTTGCATGGGCCCACAAACATCACTATGCACAAGCTGCAACCTGCATGTGGCCCTAACTGAACCATCCTTTGGAAACTTAGAACGCTGCATTTTACCCAGAATACAGCCTTCACAAACATGTTTGACAGGTGCTTCAAGAGGCGGCAAAGAAGCAACCATATCAGATTTCTGCAAACGCAGCAAACTTGCAAAATTTAGATGACCAAAACGTGCATGCCAAAGTTTTGCATCTGAAATAGCCCTTGAATCTGCAACAGCATTTGCAAAATTTTGTCCACACTTGTCATACAAAGTGAGCTTATACAGCCCACGGCACAAAAGCCCAGATGCAACAATTTCATCACCAAAACTGAGATCATGAACTGTACATCTGTCATCCACAAATTTGACTACAAGTCCAAGTCTAGCAAGTGCGGATACAGACAAGAGATTCTTCTTGATCCCAGGTACATAAAGTGCATCAACAAGCGTGAAGGAACTGCCATTAGCAGCAGTGAGCACAATCTTTCCAACTCCCTGAACTGGATAAGAGGCATTGTTGGCACAAGTGACTGAATTCCCATGAGGGACAGACTCGAGAGAGGTAAACAATTCACGATGTGAGGTAATATGCTTTGTAGGACCACTGTCGAAATACCACACATGTGAATCTGCAGCAACTGACAAGCATGCATCATGGACAGCAGGATTGTAAGTGCACTCTGCGCTAAAAGCCCATTCTGCATCAACATCAGCATCACAATCTCCTTTCACAGAAGACTCAACAATGGCTACATTTGTAGTGGAACCAGCATTTGCAGTGGAACCACCCTCTTTCTTCTTAGCCTCTTTGGCCTCAACTTAGGACACGACTTGATCAAGTGATCATTGGCTTTACAATAATGGCAACGCATCTTCTTTTTGCCCTTATCACCAGAATTGCCAGACGAAGTGCTACCACCAAAAGCATTAGGAACAGAATTTTTGCCACTCGCAGCAGAACCATAAGAAGTGGCTGCATTACTGTTACCACCCTTTCTTTGAGAAGCAATAAAAGCCTGTTCAACTGCACGCTGCCTAGTCCTGTTTTTTCTAGAAAGTGACTCTTGCAACATCAATGTGCATAATGCATCAAACTTGACAACTTCAGGATTTCCTTGGGTCACGAGTCTCCAAGTACTAGCAAAAGTCTGGTAGGAATCTGGTAAGGCATCAAGAACAGTCTGCACAAGGGAACTGTCCGAAATGACTTCACCTGCAGAAATGAGTTGCTCATTGATATCCTTGACACTAGCAAGGAAAGTGTCCATATCATCTTCCTCATGCATAATCTTCGACTCTAGCTCTTTATGCAGCAAAGCAATTTTAGCCTCATTGCGGCTTGCATAAAGACCTGCTAGAATATCCCAAGCTTGTTTTGCAGATTTTGCTGAACGGATGTGAGGAATAATGGTGCGCTTCACACACAACGCAATCAATGCATGAGCCTGTGCATCCTTAACATCCCAACGAGCTTGTTCTGCCGTAGGCAAAACAACTCTAACAACTGCAATCCTTGCAGCAAGACCTGCAACATCCTCAACATCGCCTACATCTTCAGAACCAGGACGTACATCAATGCCCTGCACAATGTTCCAGACACATTTTGACACAAGAACATGTTGCATCATATAAGCCCACATAGGGTAGTTGTCCCCATCCAACCTGTCCTCAGCAGCAAACATCTTGAACACATCTGTGTTGTTGTTGTCAGCCATGGTAAATGCTGCACCTGATGTGAAAACTACCCGAAAACAGGAGAAATGGAGCGGGAACAACTTGTGCTATATAGCACAAACCGTAGAAGACTATAAGGCACATGTTATGCAGAAAATGGCACTGACAGAAAATCTGCACAAAATGACGAAATAGCCTGTGCAGTACTGCCCGTAGTGGAAACGGAGGCCGAAATGAGCCCAAATCAAAATTCTGAGCAGACCAAGCTCCTCGAGCTTTCTCGAAATATTTGTCGACCTGCGAACGCTTGCCAAAGCTCACTGAAATCGGAGAAAGTGAGCAGGCGTGTGCTGGAGCAGCTGGCGACTAAGCCCGGGAGGACGTGACCTGCTCTGATACCAATTGTTGGAATTAGGGTTGTAGAGAAACACACACAGCTTGGGGAAGACGAAAGAAGCTCAAGGCACACAATAGAGAGTGTGTTACTTAGTGTGCAATGGAAAGATAGATAGCCCTAGAGTGATGGGCGTATATACAATGCACGGGGAAAAAAACCTCCTAAAGAGGGAAAAAATGCCCCGGCGGTCCTAGTGTGTTCACACACATCACTACCACATGTATATGGTAACACTTAGAAATTTCGATTCCGAAAGTATGTTGACCCCTGATCCACCATGTTTGGGGGACGAAGCAACAGGCGGCCATGGCCAGAAGGACCATATTTTTCTGAGAAACCATTCTAAAATTCTTTTGTAAAGAAGCATCTCTAAGCCGGGAAATTGTCAAGGATGTATGATTATTCTTATGGGAGCAATTGTATATTAGAGACCCAGTTTTAAGATTAGGGGCTTATGGCCGGACAAGCCATTTTGTAAAGACCTAATCTATAAAGGTCATTTTTTGTAAGTTTGAGGGTAATCTTTTTAATGGAGAACTGAGAAGACAACGTACGTTTGAGAGCTCCTTCTCGTTCAAACTTGTAATCTTCGCCATTGCGGCTACGGTAATCCAAATTCAGATTCGATTATTGCATTATGTTCCTCTCCTCTTGCTCCTTCATTCAAGTGTAATCATTCAAGATTCGGTGTAGGTTTTGGAATACAATTTTGAGGCCTTAAATCGTTTTTTTGAGTGTCTATATGCGTGTTTTGACCCTAGGAGAGGCTTTAGGGACCTTAGAACGACCCATTAGGATCGTCTGTTCGCTGTTTTTGTTGACTTTGGGGTGAACGATCGCAATTGTTGTACCTCTCTAGAATGCTATGACAGTGATAGGATAGGTTCCTGATAATCTCCTGAAGCTTCCCTTCAAGTTTCGTGCGATTCCAATATGATTTGCATTGTAAACGGGCGCGATGACTGAAGAACGGTGTAGGAGGACATAAGCAGATTACTTGGCGGTAATGCATTTGATTTTCTTGTGGAGCTAGTAAAGTGCGTCTCTTCGAGTTCACTTCATTAGGATTGACACCCTAGTGAGTTTCCATGCCTCATCCGAGTCGCTTCCCCTGTATTGATAAATATGTTGATGCTTGAGAGCTATGCTATGGACGTCCGTCGCGGCGACCCGCAAACATTGACGCCATTGCCGGGGAATGCACCTTAGGTGATGAGTGACCGAGTGCGCAGTTAAACTCCTTAAAAAAGATCAATCCACAAATCCAATTTTACACCTCAGTTAGGCTGCTAGACAAGGGTTTAGAGCCTAGTGGAGTCTAGAGCGAGTGGACCGGCTAGATCCTCTCTTAGGAGATTTAGGGAGTTGTGAGTGAATGTGTTAAAGCATTTTTGCTCTTCAATTTCTCTAATTCGATTGAGTACTGAAATCTCACCCGAAATTTGTTGTGTTTGTTTTGTTTGATTCATTTTCTTATGTTTTTTCAATTCTGTACTTAGGAGTAGGATAAGCAAATCACATTCCAATCAGATTTGGGGCAAAAGTTAGAGTCGAGAAACCAGAAAACCATAACTTTGGCCAAAAAAGCCATAAGACTCTGAAATTCTGAAATTCTGAAAATCTGACCAAACAGGATTGATATTGATTCAAATCACAAAGTGGTAGCACAAAACACTAGGAAACACTTGTCAGAGGGAGCAGACAAAATTTCATTAGATTTGACCCAGGTACTACGATCGCGATCGGTGTACCTAAGTGCCAGAATTGGACTAGATTTGACATGTGCCTTCCTGATAAGATTCCAAACAACTTTGTGTAAAGCAACCACACCCAAAAAACATCAAAAACCAAGAAAATCATGCCACTTGGGTAAAACTAGCCTGACAGACCCAGAAACTGCAAAATATTGGCTTTTGGTGATCCAAATGCAAAAAGACTTTGGGGATAGCCTTAAAACATCAGTGTCTACAAGCATGCCAAATTTGGTCTGATTTGGGCTCAGAAGTACGATCGCGATCGATGTACCTAAGTGCCAGAATTGGACCAGATTTCATATGTGGGATCCCCAGGTGTCTACAAACATAAAAGTCTAAAGGACCTATAGCCAAAAACCTCAAAATATCAGTCAAACCATCGGAACACAGGTCCAAGTCAAAAATTGCTAAACTGACTTAGAAATTGACTTCCAGTAAACCAAAACACATCAAAACTGGGAAGAAACCATACACAGGCCAAACCCTGGTATCTCTCAAATCCCAAATCAAACATCAAAATCCAGTCGAACTGATAAATTTGGGAAAACAGGCACATCCAACCAATAATTGGTAAAAACTTGACTTTTTTGAGTCCAAATACAAAAGTGTCTGGCAAGTAGTCTTAAAATAGCCTAGTGAACAAGCTGATGAAGTTTCATCTGATTTGGGCTCAGAAGTACAATCGCGATCGGTGTACCTCTGGCCCATATCTAGCTCAATTTTGACCTGCCCATAGACCTAGGTTATACAAGATACCAGGAGTTGTCAAAACTCAAATTGGACATACTGTCAATAATCTGCAAGCAAAATTGTGTTGAGATCATTTTGAAGTGTTGAATCTGCTGACAGTTGGAATGATACAGTGATCTCATAGCCATCCAATGTATTCATTTGCAGAGATCGGTCAAGTAACAGTCCATGCAGTCACCGGAATTGGAAGATCTTTCCATCTCCAAGTAAGAGGTTTGGATTCAGTCAGTAAATCTCACTTTCTTCATGTTTTTGAGATTGGGAAAACAAATCAACACCAGACACCTAAATTTAGTGGATCAAACGAGTGTGTGCGCTCCTTGCCGCACTGTCGAAGCAAGGGACTTGCCAATACACCGTATGCGAGCCACAAACGGCTCCAAGCACACAACAAGCCTAAACTAGCAAGCTCAAGAAAACAAAGGGTGTGTCACTCACCGCTCTACGCTCGCCTTCGTGGTGGATTCCTCGCCGCGATGAAGAAGAAGCTACAGTCGTGCCGTGCTCAACCGCTTCGCCGCCGTCGTGCCTTCGTAATGCTCGATCGCACACACACTCTCCCTCTCTCTCTCTCTCTCTCACACACACACACACAAGGAGGTGAAGAAGAAGAAGATGGAGATGGAGCAAGAGCACTCTTCAATTGCACAAATGAGAGAATGAGTAAAAATTAGGTTTAGTTGGCTTTTATAGGAGCTCACCCCATTCACACTTGGGCGCCCATGCTTAACCAACTAATCCCTTGAATGTCCAAGTTAAAGTGCGCCTCTCATTGGCGATCACTCTACCTTTCCCTATTGGACCGACAAGCCCGGTACCTGACTCTACCATATACATAATACGCGTCCATCGTAGGTGATGGGTGTCCGTGTGCCGTGAGGGTTAACATGCCCCCCTTCCTGATGTAGATTCCGTCCTCGGAAGCTATTGAGTTGAAGTTGGTTCGTCGAGGTGGAAGAGCATTTGAGATGAATGTCCTTAGCCTTCTTCAGTCACTGCAAAATCAAACAACATTGGCACAGTAATGGCATTCTCTTAAAAAGCATATGCAGTTTTAGGTAGACACATTGATTGGTCAAAGAATTTCAAACAATTTGTTAGCAATGAACATTAAATTGCAATGTAATCAAATGCATAAACAGATGTAAAGGCAAAAAATTAAACAAGTCTGGGGTCGCTAATTTGACGGTCGAAAAGCACTAGAGATCGAATATTAATACCATGAGTAAGCTTCTTAATTTTCTGTGGTCAATTAAGTTGTTTAATCACGAGAGCCAAGTATTCATGTTCAAGGGCTGACTAGAGGCTATATCTAGAAGACTTTGTAGTTAAGCTACCATAAAAGGAATTTCTCATGAAATCATCGCCTGACTGATTACTTTTTCTTTGACCCCCCAAGGTCTTTTCACAGTGATTCAATTATGATGTGGGTGCTTATTTTGTATGCCTTGGGTTTTTTGCTTTTCAAGGAAAAGCGCCCACACTGGGAACCTCTAGGGCTCTAGTACCATAGGCAATCAAGTGAGTGAAGTACCAAATCAAGTTGAGATTTCTCTTCCAGCTTAAAATTTTACATTGTGGCACTTTGATTTTTTGTTTGTTCATTTTCAGCATTTTAATTTTGTAACTTTGGGGGGTCATATAACACTGATACACTCCCCAGGCTCATCACATTAGTAAACTCCCTTTATAATACTTAAGCTAAAGGTCACTAGTGTTAAGCCCACTAGAAAGCCCTAGTACATTTCATACAATGCTGCCTAAATCGGATTAAGAACCTAAGTAACCATTGTTTATTAGGAAGGCATTCCCCATGGTATTAAAAGAAGATTCTAATACCTAGCTTGGTCAAACTAGCTTAGTCGGACTGCTTGATTTTTAAACCTAGACAAGTGATTATGACAAAACATTACATTGAATTAAATGTTTGATACTAAGCCAATGCGCTGAATATTATGCTACCAATCACAATCAAAGCAGACAAACATAGATGCAAAAAGATAACAGCAATGCTAATGGACAAGAAACACCTGTTTGTGTTGATGGTCGCGCTTGATCTGAAGGTTCCATGAACGTCCAAATCCTATCATTAGCAACACGTTCCTGTACACACTAGGAAACAAAAACAATACCTCTAGGAGGCACATCAGTGGGAAAAGAGAACTTTGCTAATCACTCAACTTTAAAACAGAAACACTCCTATCGTACTAATCTTACCTACCCTCCATCACTCAAGTGATGAGGATCAAAGGTGTTTTATGGCATAGGTTTCTGTTTCACTGTACCAAATGTGACATGTGTAGGTCTGAGTCAATGTTTTGACTTTTAATGTGCATACTCGTTTGCTAATTGCTCTTGCTCTTTCTTTTTTTTTTTTGTGAGTATAAAGCTTTATATGTACATTCCCTAAGATTGGAATTGAGAGGTCAGGGAAAAAGGTTGAGAGGGAAACAAATGAATGATGACTGTCACCAAACACTCCCCCCTTCCTTGGGTAGATCATACCGTTTGAAATGAGCTTGTCACCCTTTGAAACCAATTGTTCCAGTTGGTAATATGTGAGGATTTTTGCCAGTAGTTTTCTATTACCCTAGGTGCCTCGTCAAGTTGCAAGGGTGGTAAGGTACTCTCCCAGGATCGAACTTGAAGTGGTTCATTAGGTGATTCTTGAACACTGGGAGGTGTGGATTCTTTTGTAGCTTCATGGAGGTCCACTACTATAGATGGAGGCTGTGTAGAAGCTTTTACCTCTATGGATGTATTACATGAGGAGCTAGAATCTTCATGGGACTCCCCCCTTCCTGAGCTAGGTGGAACAAATCGTTCTTTCTTTGGTACCCAAACTAGCTCGGGAGCGGGTGTGTAGCATTCTATGATTTTTTTCTTTCCACGATCATTGATTCGTTTTGGAGCTACGGGATTGGGCTCACTTGGGTCAGGTGATAGGTAAGAGCACAATCTACGTTTCGGCACCCAGATTTGATCATTTCCGTGATAGTAGCCTTGGGCTTCCAATAGTCGTTTAGGGATCCATCGCAAAATTTTCTTACTTTTCTTGGAGCGAGTGGTACGTTTCTTACAAGGCTTCTGTTTTTTAGCACTAGCTATGGTCACTAAGGAAGCTTTAGGGACCCACTTGTATGTTTTCTTCGTTACATTAGGATGAGTCTTGTCAGAAGCGATATGCATTGCTTGTAGCATATTTAAGGGTACATGCATTTCATCCCCCTCAGGTGTTACCCAGGTCGTCCCCCTATTTCCCCAGGTATCTATGGTTGATGCTAGGTGGACCCAATCCACATTGTCTGATTCCGTCATACCCGGTAACACATCCATGTAAGGAGAATCTTGGCCAATGTCTGTATCCTTCTTACAAGTGTAACAATATTGTAGTGGGGCCGAGTGAACTGTGGTGTCAGAGCAATGATCAATAATGGTTTTACTCCCTAAGGGGTGTACCTTACCAGTCACCAAATCCACTCTAAGGACAGAGTCTTGGAATTGCAAATAGACATGATTTTTAGACCAATCGTGAACCATTTGTGCTTCCCTCATGAATGGTCATCCTAAAATCATTTCATATGACATAAGGTGTTTAGAGAAATCCATTACAATGAACGTATGTCGTACCTTGTGTCCTAGAACTTTGATCTTAAGATCCTTGAGCATCCCCATAGGTTTGGCTATGGTACCATTTGCCATCTTTACCACAATGTTAGTAACACTGAGGCGGGGTTTTCCCATGGATTCCCAACAATCTTTTGTAACGATGCTAACTCCCGCACCACCATCAAGAATTCCCTTTATAGTTAATCCCTTGGTAGTGATGGGTAGGGTCGCATTAGACTCGTCGCCTTCAAAATACTGCCCTAATTCGTTAATGGGTACCTCGATCACAGACTCGTGTCCATCTAAGTCAAGTGATTGCACATGATTTTCCTCATCAATCATAATCGAGTCAGGCCTATTTGGTTGCGCAAACTGCGGTAATCCCGTTCGTAGCTCTCCGTTAAGGAATGCTCGAAGTGCAAGGAATAACTCAGGATCTCCATACAGCTTTGCTATGATCGTGGTTCGGACCTCAGAAGACATGAAGTCCACTAGTTTGGCAACATTCATTGGCGTTTTGCAGGGTGTAGGTCCTTGACTAGGAACTGGTGAGGATGGAATCTCATATTCCTCAATGGGATCAGGTATTCCTTCGTTAAAAATCCTTCCCAACAAGAAGGGTGTATGCTCACTTTCTGATGTCCTGTCCTCACTCCCTTCTTGGATGATACTAGATATGGCTAACGGTCTATGGTTCATGTGGGGTGGATGAACTTGCGTGGGAAACACTGTGTCATGAATTTTGATATGAATGGGTTCTGGTTCTAGTTTCCTTTGAGTCTCCTCCACTAAACCTCTTAGATGTTTCACCTGCTCAATCTCGTCTACTGGGTTTGGGTACGTCCCAATCTTCTTTTTACGATTCTTCCCTTTTTGCCCCTGCGGTTTTTCTTGGGGGTCTTGGATTGGATTTGGAAACACTTGTGGTGTTTTCAGAGGCTCTTTATGGTTTTCTCTTATTCGGTTTTCATTTGGTCCCATGTTACGGTTTTCCTTGTCGGTCTTTCCCTTTGTGGTATTGGTTCTAGTCTCCATTGTCTCGACTGAATCTGAATCATCCTCGAGGTCATTCATATACACGGGGTCATCTCCTGTTCCTATGTTTGTTTTGGAACTAGGCTTTGAATTTTCCGTATTCTGCGACTTCTTCCTTCGTGTCTTCTTTTTCTTTGCTTGGATAACTGACGCGGTATCTCTCTCTTCGAGGATATGTCCTGGCCCTTGAAGCATGGACCGTGTAATCGCATAAGCGGGTGCGACGGGTGGTATTGGCAATGTCACACTAGAAATTTCGACCAAATTCAGGGGTGTGATTTTAGGCGCATTTGGGTTATAGGGGCATTGGGCAATCAAGTGATCTATGCCACAACGATTACATGTGAGTATTGGCATTGCAGACGTGCTCCCTTGATTCATTTGCATCTGTGCAGCATTCTTTTGCAGCCTAATAGGGCACTCCGCTACTCGATGTGGTCCCCCACACTCGTAGCATTGAAGAGGTGGCCTCCTAGCCTGGGTGTTGATATTTTGACCTCTGGATGCGAGAGCAGCAGCTTGATAAACCGGCTTGACTTGTCCCCAACAATCTTCCATGTAGTATATAGGACATTCTTCCAATGTATCAAGTCCGTAGGCAATACTAGTGTCTATTTCCTCCTCACAACCATCTGCATAAGCATTAGATGGCTCGCAACCCACTTGGTTCATAGGGGCGACTCTTGGATGCGGGGGCTGCGGTCCTAGCACAGGAGGTGGTAGCGGTGTAGCTTGTACAACATTTTGAGATCTAGGGACCATGTGTTGCGGTAGTTGCTCAACAGGTGGAGTAGGCATCAATACAGGAGCTCGAGGCGCATCCGTCCAGGCTACAGGTGGTCTATTTTCCATCATACGTTTGATCATTAAACAATCCTTAGCTTGGTGACCATACCTACCACATGCGTTGCAAGTTCCATTAAATTTTACTCTAAACGTAGGGCACTCACTAGTGCTATGTGGACCTAAGCAAATGGAACACCATTGTTGCTCCCTTCTTGGATACATGTGACTATTTTGAGGGGGTCGATTATCCTTAAGAGACTCTTGGATTGCCTTGGTGAGGTCTATCAAGAATGTCTCAAATACCTTTGGCTCATTGGCAATGGGCTTTGCAGTCATGGGTTCATACTCAATGGCTTGTGAGCTAGTGGATCTCGTGTCAGTAGACACCCTCATGCCTGCTATCATCAAGTTGTCCTCTAATTGGATTGCATTGGCAGTGACATCTTCCCAGGTTGTGATACCTCTAATCACTAGTCCATTATAGATTCCTTCATTCCTCAACCCTCGAATGAATCGATCAAGCAGTTGGTTATTGTTGAAGCGCTCATTTACAGGGCAGCGAGAGTTTAAGTGCTTTAGACGACTAATGAAGTCCCTTACTGACTCTCCTTCCTTACGTTCGGCCTTCTGTAGCTAAGATGCTACACCCCAAAGCACACCTTCTCGTATGTACTCCTTTAGAAACAACCTTCGAAGGGTAGGGTAGATTGTTTTCTCGTCCACCCTTAGGGTCCTATACCAATCTCCAGCCTTCCCACTTAATGTCAAGCTTAAGGCATTGCACTTATGTAGTTCGTTGCGTTCCCCTAAGGAATCACATACTTGTTCAAACACTTCAATGTGTTTTCTAGCATCTTCGTCCCCATTGAATTTTTGCGTGAGTTTGGCAATTTGTACTGCCTTACTTCTAGGCTCTCTATCAGATGCATGACGCATATTTTCCGCGATAGATCGACCTATGGTTTGAGCAAACGCTGCCAAGTCACCTATGTGAGGAGGCAGGGCCGGTGGAGGTACTCTTGGAATCATATGTGGGAGAGGAACGGGTACCGGTCTTGGCATATGTGTGGATGATGCAGGATATGGAACATAACCGGGCATAGGTCCACTCGGATAAGAGCTAGGGAGCGGCACTCGAGGAGCATAAGCAAGTGGTACAATTGGAGGTGTGGGGGCCATGTGTGCATAAGGGGCTAGAGGCACATATGGTCGAGGCCCCATATTAGGTACTACGACACTAGGTAGTGGCACTGCGCTAACCGTAGATGTCATCGGTACATTCTCTGTCAGGCTTATCCCTGGAGTGAGCACTGTGTTTTCCTTAATAGAGGGTTGAGCCAAGTTAGGGAAGCTAAAGTTTTCGCTCGGAGGCTCAGATTGCATAGAGACCCCAGGTGAAATGACGTAAGATGGGTCCATGGGGCTCATTAGAGGAGTCTCCATTTGAGATAGAGTAGGCTGTTGAGCCTTGCTCGTATCCAGAAATCTCATGGGGCCAGTTGAGAGTATATTTACCCCTCGGTTTTGCCTTTCTGATTGAATAATGCCATGGATAACATTACAGATCATTTTCTGTTGATCTTCGATGCTCGTGGCACTAGAGGTGGATTGTACAATCTCTATCCATCCTACATGGTAGGCGTGGCCAGAGTGTAGATCCGTCAACACCTCAGTGTGGAGGTCGTATGTCCAATGATCATTAATGAACAATCCTTCTAGAGTCGACGTGTTAACGGTTTCTTGTGAGGTAGAAGCAATGTTGCTCCCCGTGGTTTTACTTATCACCAACGGTACTCTAGAGGGAACTTCTGAAGGAGGCAGCTCAACAGGGCCTTCTTGGTAAGAAGTTGGTAGGATATCCACATGGACACTCTTTGGGGGTGTGGGGTCCACGTGCGATGTGAAAGGAGATTCCACTTCCCCACCCCCTTCGCGTGCTTCATCTGCATCAGGTTCCGAGCGAGTAGCTCTACCTAATGTTTCCATGAAATGGCTAAACATACTAGTACTAGGCTGTGGAGCTTCGGGAGGTGCATGGCCTTCTCTCTCAGTGTTTTGGGTAGGGTATGCTTCCATGATTTCTGAGTCGGAGGAGGAATCACTAGCGGCTATTTTAGGGTCTTGGGTGGTGCTACCTTGTGTCCCCGCTGAGGGTCTAGAGCTTATCGTGGATGGGTAATGGGTGTCCGTATGAACAGAGGCACTCTCAATATGCTCGTGTTCTAGCACCCGCCCAGAGCGTAAGTGCATGTGCTTCTGATACCCTAAGGTGTCAAAAAGCTGCTCTAGGAGGCCTTGTGACTAGTTTTTAGCGTGTTTTTTGTTTGTTTTTTTGCTAGATTTTTTAGAGCGTGTCGTGGAATGGGCCGTGTGATAGCTCGAAACGAGCGTATCGGTCAGAGGGTCGTGCCGTGCTTTACAGCCCTCCGTTTGGTCACTCTATGCCCTCAGAATCCCTAAAACTGTCAATTTTCAGTAGGGAACTAGGCCCAAACTAGAAAGTCTAAGGGTGCAAGTGGGAAGAGAAAGGAGGAGAGTGGAGGACTTGTCCCACATGCTCTCATTCTCTCTTGAGGGAGTAGGGTATATATATAAGAGTGAGTCTAGTATATATCATAAGACTGAGGACTGAGGCCTGGGCTTGGGCTTGGGCTTGGGCTTGGGCTTGGGCTTGGGAAAATGATCCCGATCTATCTTTTATACAAACCAACCCGTCCGTTTTAAGAGTCACGTTTTTTATTTTCGAAAAATATCGCCGCCCACTCGCTCGCGTTTTTAATTTTCGAATTTTTTTCCTTTCTTTTTTTCAAAATTATTGTTTTTTTTTTCTCAAAAAACTTTTTTTTTCCATTTTTTTTTTGTTGATGCAGAAAATACAGAAATTGAAAAAAATGCAGAAAAATGCAGAAATGCAGAAAATACAGAAATTGCAGAAAATTGAAAAAAACGCAGAAATGCAGAAAATTGCAGAAATTGAAAACGCCGAACTTGAAAATGCAGAAATTGCAGAAATTGAAAAAACGCAGACAATAGCAGAAATTGAAACTTGACAGCAATTGCAGAAAACGCAAAAAACAGAAACCTTCCACACACTCCTTCCCTGCCTTTCCTATGATAGAAATTGCACCACAAAGAAGCGTAAAGTGCTAACCGAGCTTAGTGTAGGGCATATCCCCGGCAGCGGCGCCAAAAATGTGCGCTCCTTGCCGCACTGTCGAAGCAAGGGACTTGCCAATACACCGTATGCGAGCCACAAACGGCTCCAAGCACACAACAAGCCTAAACTAGCAAGCTCAAGAAAACAAAGGGTGTGTCACTCACCGCTCTACGCTCGCCTTCGTGGTGGATTCCTCGCCGCGATGAAGAAGAAGCTACAGTCGTGCCGCGCTCAACCGCTTCGCCGCCGTCGTGCCTTCGTAATGCTCGATCGCACACACACTCTCCCTCTCTCTCTCTCTCACACACACACACACAAGGAGGTGAAGAAGAAGATGGAGATGGAGCAAGAGCACTCTTCAATTGCACAAATGAGAGAATGAGTAAAAATTAGGTTTAGTTGGCTTTTATAGGAGCTCACCCCATTCACACTTGGGCGCCCATGCTTAACCAACTAATCCCTTGAATGTCCAAGTTAAAGTGCGCCTCTCATTGGCGATCACTCTACCTTTCCCTATTGGACCGACAAGCCCGGTACCTGACTCTACCAAATACATAATACGCGTCCATCATAGGTGATGGGTGTCCGTGTGCCGTGAGGGTTAACAGAGTGTTGCGTCAATAGAGGAGAGTGTAAACCAAGGGATAGTGGGACCGTTAGAGACGATCCTTGAAGAAGTCATTTGCGACACTTCTTCAGAGAGATATTTCGAGTACTTCACAGAACACTTGGGGCAAATAAAACTAAACGGGAGAGAAAACATGGCAGCAGGACCATCAGACCACTTGGCCACACTAAAGCTATTGTTCATCAAGTATCAATATGACAACAAGCAAGGTGCCAAGATATACAAAGATGGTATGGACCGCTACTGTGTGAAAATAGAAGATAGACCAAGCCAGTTCAAGGACTTAGTGCCTGTGAGCTATAGAGGAGACAGGTACCTAGATGACGAGGGTATCATATATTTGGTAGTCCTTAATCCTAACATTGTAGACAAGTGGGGATTGATGGGCACAAAAGCCAAAATAGACGAGGAACATGAGGAAAGGGCTCCAACAATGAGCTTACCTAATGCGAGATTAAGGCGAGAAATGAAACGTCGAGAGTCAATACGGATAATGTCTACTTGGGGTTATACAAGTATAATAATGGAGAGCAAGATCTCTATTATAGATGCGAGGAACCCTACGTCAGGGAGATGACTGAGCGGAAAAGACTTTATGTCTTCACCTACACAGAGGGAGTGGAAACGAAAATTGCAGCATACGACAAGTATGGAAGACGATATGCAGCAATCGATAAAAAAGAATTGGAAGGATATACGTACTTTGGGGGACCACTTCACCAGTACTATGTCCCTCCAAGCCCTCTAAGACCAGCCCATACAACTGTCGTGCCATAACCGTTGACCACAGGAGGAGGGAGGACTCATGTAGCTGATTCTTTCAGTTGACCTCATTATTTGATGCCAAGCCCCATGGGAACGTTACATTCCAGAGAATCAATGGCTACGAATCGAGGTAGTGCGGTTTCCATCTCTACACATACGGTTGTAGGTCCGACATTGAAGCCACCCCATCACATTTGCCTCTTAATAGTAGATTTGGGGCGGGGGAGCCAACGAGAGCAACCTATAACCTCCCTGATGCACAAGAACAATTAAGTCAAGACATGGGAGCAATGAGATTGACCGCAGACCATAGACGGATCATACCATCCCAAGTAGCGAAGTGCATGCCAAAGAAGTATAGCGGATCGGGGGATCCATATGCCCATGTATCGCTCTTCAAGCAAGTCCTAAGAGCAGAACAAATCACTGATTTCCATACTCAATACGAGGGATTCGGGCTAACCTTGGAAGGGACGGCCTTAACATGGTTTCAACCTTTAAACCCTGAAACTTGTCCAAATATTGAACATGTATTGCGCGAGTTCGCAGAAGAATTCTCAAAACGGGGTATAAAGCATAATACTGTATTGCATATTTACGCTTTTAAACAAAGGGAGAATGAAAAAGTGAAGGAAGCAACCTTGAGATTCAAGCAATACATTGAGAGGTGCCCGAGGAGAGAATACCGCAAGACGAGAGATTGTCTGTGCTCTTTGTCAAAGGACTTAGGAATGAAACCTTGAAAAAGGACCTTCACTTGAAAGCCTGTAGCACGTTTCAACAGGTTACAAGGGAAGCGTTATATCTTGTCGATAACTGCAAAGCATATGGGGAAGTGTCAGAGGATACTGATTCAGTAACCAGTGGCTCTTCGTCGATTAAAAGCGAACCCTCTACCAAGAAAGATGCCCAGGCACCCTTGATACCGACAACTGATCAATTGATAGAGGAGGTAACGAAGAGAATGCAACAACATATGAGATCAAATCCAATAATGAGACAGTCTGAGATGAGGAAGTGTGACACATGTGGGGGGGATCATCCGACACCATGGTGCACACAACAGCCAAAAGCACCAGTTGCGAATGGACGAGTACTGAAATGGTGCGCCATAGAACAAAAATGGACGAATCATAGCACGGAAGAGTGTTTTTATAACAAAAACTATGTGAGGGAAAGACCATATGGTCCTCTAGTAGGACCATCCCAACCACCTCCTCCAAGATATCAAGTTGGACAAAATATGAATCTGGTAGCTGGAGCAGACAGACCCCAACCTATGTTAGGTCAACAACCTCCATTACCACAAGAGAATAGGGCCATGATTAGGTATGCTCAACCTTGTGAAGCATCACCAGGAAAAAATATACACTTCAAGTTTCTTATTATGAGGAACCGAATGAGCATTACGCAACAGAAATCCGATTCACAAATATACGCAGACAAAGCATACCAACCGTGGGGAAATAGCGAGGGTATGGCACCACCAACGTATGTAGCACAACCTTCGAGAGATCAATATTTGATAGATGAGAGAACGTTAATGTTCATTGCAAACCAGAATTACAAACCAAGAGGATATCCAAATAGAGCAGGATAACCTATGGACCACCTCCTCAAAATCAAACACCAATAGGACAGTGCTATAGCTGTGGAAGTACGGATCATTGGGAGTGTAACTGTCCTTTCAAAGACAAAAGAGTGAAATTTTTTGGGTTTTGTGACGGATGTGGTGTGAATCACATATTTCCAGATTGCCCAAAAAATCCGGACAGCAAGGGAAAAGCGACTATGAACATTGTGGGAGTGATACCGAGTGCAAGCAGCGGATCAGAAACCGATCCCATGATCCAAATCAATGCGATAACCAGAGCCCAAGCCAAGGACTTAAGGAAAAACGAGTCCATGGAGGAAAAGGTCGAGTTGCCGATAACCACAGAAAATGAGAGATTATCCGCCATGAGAACCCAGCGAAAATCCTGGAAGGCGAAACGAGACAGGATGAAAACAAGAAGGTTGAACAGCCGAATTGCCTTGCAAAAAGAATTGCATGAAACGAAGGAGCAACTCAAACAAGAGAGAGAGAGTAAAACTGCTGAGGTTAACCACAAGCCGAGGAAAGCGTCCTCGGGAGGATCGGTCTTGGTTGACAAAGTGCTAGAGCCGTTAGATGCTCTATTACAAGCGTATGAAGCAAGGCTAAAAACAAACCAAACTTTAGAGCAAAGATGGTTAACTTATCCTCAACTAGAAGTGGAAACGAAGCGTTTGGAAATGTGTAAATACCTCATTGAGACAGCCCAGGCATTGATTGAACCTAAGATAGCTAGAAACCCAGAACAAGAAGTGTTGATTCACAAAGAGCGAGAAAAACTAAAAACCAATGAACCAAAACAAGTAAACGAACCCAGGCCTGAAACAATATTGTCAATGGATCATTGAGTGGTGCCGAACACGACTGATGACGCTAAGTCAATGACGATAATGCCAATTCCAGAAGTTGAAGAACAATGGACACAACACTTATGGGAAACCATTAGAAACAGAAAGAATGGAAGCGCGACGTTACAGTCTGCTCCAATTCCTGAGATTAACCTGGATAACGGATTTTATCCAGCCGATATACAATCGCTGTATGGGGATGCGGAAATGGAAATTTCGGTGGAAAACAAAGCCCAATCCTTGAAAACCCTGCCTTCATTTATAGGTGAACATGAGGCACAATCAGAGATAAGGTTAGTTCCATCCCAGATGAGAACTATTCCACATATGGTTGACTCAAAGATTCTTCAAGATATACTGTCGACACCTGTAACATGCACAATCATGCTTTCCGAACTCTTGAGAGTCAGACCACGCTTATGGGAAGACATGGGGAAACATTTGGAGCACAAGGGAGTAAAGATTCCTCTTCTGACAAACCCTACGGGAGAAGAAAACAAAGGGGAAATTCAACCCAAAGCCCAACCAGTGCCCATAAACAAGGTCGGAGATTACTGTGAGGGCGACGAGGGGAATACAACCCTACGTGTGGAATATCAGAATTTAAAAACAATAGCTATCCTAGAGAGTGGAGCGGGAGTGGCGATTGCTACAAAGAAAATTTGGGAGAAGTGGGGCCGTCCAGCTCTCAGGAAACGAGAATGAAATTGTAACTCGCAGATGGGTATGTAGAGAGACCATTGGGAATCCTGGACCAAATAGTTGTAACTTCGTGTGGAATTAACTATGAGCACACCTTTGTTGTGGTGGATTTTGAGAAAACGAACAACTTTGACATTATTTTGGGACGACCTTTTATGCGTCAACTCAAAATGATACAAGATTGGGGTTACGACCAAATCTACCTAAGGCACGAAGAGCTAATAACGAAAATCAACATGGAGGATCACAGCTATAGAGATGTGGCAAAAACACCAGTGCAAGAATTTAATTCAACCACTGTAAATGAAAAAGAAATGCCTGCATGGATGCAAACAAAAGCGCATGTTTGGATGTGTGGAGCATCTGATTGTGGAGAGATAATAAAAGAGTAATGCGTTTTGGAAAGATCCGTAGAAGACGAAGCTTATTTCCCGGAACCTTTCTCGGAACATTTATTTGAGCCATTCGGGTGGACTCAAATATTGTCAACCTTGGACATATGTGTTAAAGAATGTACACCTATGAAATTTTGTGACGAAGAAGGATACGACCTAGTAACGTTGCAAATGGCAAGCGTCATCCTTGAGTCAGGATCGAAGAGTGAGGAACAAGAAGAACCTCCACACGAGACCGAGTGTAAAAGAATAATTGATGAGATATCTGTAGTGAACGAGAGAAATCGAACAGAGGAGGAATTCACGGATTCACTATGCTGTGACCTTCCATCATTGGATGATGAAATCCAACTGATAGAGGCTGATGATGAAAGATCAAGCGCATCTGAGATGAATAGAAAATACAGGTCGAGACAGGACAGGTTTTATGAGTTTCATAACCAAAAACCTAGTCGACAGGAGCAGTATAAATCCAAGAGAACTAGAAAATGAAGGGCGAATCAGCATAATCCGATGCCTCTTGTCAATGACAGAGTGGGATATCTAAATCTTGTCAAAGCTGAGGATTGTGTCAAAGACGAGGTCACTGGCCGGTTTATCAAAACTAAATCGCGGAAAAACAACAAGAAGAACAAACACGAGAAGCAAACGACTAAGTCGCAAAAAGGGGGAAAAAAAAAGTCTGGAATGACCAAAACGGAGAGGAAAACAGAGTACAATAATCTCAAGCGAACCCTCAGAGACATATGGACGACCGACTTTGAAACGAATGAGGACAGGAGTTCTGATAAGATAGATGCACCGTCCCATTATAAGAAGTATACCATACAAGATAGGAAAATCATAGTGCAACAACCTATGAGGGAATTGAAGGAACCGGGTACATCGTACGATAGGTCCTGAAAAAGCCAAACGAATAGATCTAGCGGAGCCAGGAGAAGATCCAAAACCTGCATATATTTCCACGGATCTTATTGAAGAAGAGGAAAAGCTTTTAGTAGCTACTCTTAAATAGTATAGAGATGTGTTTGCATGGTCGTACAAAGATCTTAAGGGGGTGGATCCTAGTATCTGTCAACACACAATACCCCTTAAGAATGACGCCAAACCCAGTAGACAACGTCCCTATACTTACAATGAAACGTTAACCAAAAAGATCAAGGAGGAGATAGATAAACTTAAGGAGGCAGAGTTTATTTATGAAATTGAGCACACCGAATGGGTTTCACCGATTGTGGTGGTCCCGAAGAAAAATGGAAAGTTGAGAGTGTGTGCCAATCTCAAGAAAGTAAACGCTGATACAATTCGGGACAACTATCCCCTACCCATCACTGATCATGTAATAGAAAGGGTGGCAGGAAAAGAGGCATATAGTTTCTTAGATGGATTTTCGGGTTACAACCAACTCGCAATAAAGCCAGAGGGTCAGCATAAAACGGCTTTCACAACCGAATGGGGTATTTTTGCATTCCGGGTAATGGTTTTTGGCCTCACAAATGCACCAGCCACGTTTCAAAGGCCGATGGGTCATGCTTTTAAAGAATATCTAAGACAGTTCTTAGAAATTTACATGGATGACTTGTGCGTTCACTCTCTTGTAAAACTAGAGCACATAGAGCACTTGACAAAGGTGTTCGAAAAATGCACGTTGTATCGGATTTGCCTGAATCTGGAGAAATGTGTCTTCATGGTAAGATAGGGCAAAATATTGTACATATAGTGTCCAGAAACGGTATCTCGACAGACATGGAGAAGATCAACGTCATTGTTGATCTACCACGACCAGTAAAGGTAAAAGAAGTACAAGCATTTATGGGCCATTGTGGATATTATCGCAGATTTATCTACTCATATGCTATAATTGCAAAACCACTTTACGCGTTGATAAATAAATTTGAGTGGACAGAGGAGTGCGATGAATCTTTTCAAATGTTGAAGCAGAGATTAATTTCCGCTCCAATTTTGAAGGCTTCGGATTGGGAGAAGATCTTTCACATCCACGTAGATGCATCAGCGTATGCAATAGGATACATACTTGCACAAACTGGAGAGAACAACATGGATTTTCCAATAAGTTACTCCAGTAGACAGTTGAACAATGCAGAGAAGAATTACACGACAACTGAGAGGGAGGGATTAGGTATGGTCTATGCGGTGAAAAAGTTTAGACACTACTTACTTTCCAATAAATTTGTATTCTTACAAGCACTGCTGTACTTAGTAAACAAACCTTGCAGTACGGGGAGAATTGTTCGATGGCTCATCATACTACTCGAGTTTGACTTCACGGTAGTGGTCAAGCAAGGAACTACACACCAAAGAGCGGATCATTTATCTAGAATGATGCATGGAGAAAACCTTGTAGGAGTTGACGATGATTTGCCAGATGCATATATTTTCAACATAGAAATGGTTCCAAGATGGAGCGAGGATGTAATTCCTTTGCTGACTATCGGGTCAATGAATGTGACAAGACAACCATCTACCATTGCAGCATCCAGATCATTGGTAATGTTGGCGGGCAGGCTATACAAACAAGGATCGGATCAAATCCTTAGGCTTTGTGTTGAATTGAGTGAATGGGAATTATACCTAAACCAAGCTCATGTACAAACAACGGGAATTCACAATGGGCATGCACAGATGTACCAGAGATTGATGAGAATGGGTGTGTATTGGCCGAAAATGAGACATAGTGTTCATATGCATGCCAAATCTTGTGTTAAATGCACGCTTCAAAAGCCAATAGAGCACGCGACTCTATTCAGACTATCTGTAGCACCCCGATGGAGTAACTACATACCTCACCACCAGGATACTGCCTGAGGGGATGAGTAGGTCACGAGTCAAAACGATCATGAAAGAGGCAGAAAACTATGTACTGATTGAGGACGCTCTTTACAAGAGGGGAAAAGACAATCAATTGAGAATGTGCGCGACTGAAGAGGAATACATTCCTATCTTAGAGCAAGCACACAGCGGACAAGCTGGTGGACATTTTTCAGCTGACAAAACGGCCAAAGCAATTCTTATTGCAGGCATATGGTGGCCTACACTATTCATGGACACTGAAGAGGTTGTGAAACAATGTGATGATTGCCAGAAAACAAAAATTCCGAGAGCGCGAGATGATATGCCCTTAAGGCCAATAATGGGGACAAGAGCGTTTGCGAAATGGGGAATAGATTTAGTAGGACCGATAGCGGCTCCGGGATATAAAACGCACGCTCAATACATTATTGTGGCAACAGATTATCTAACAAAATGGGTGGAAGCTAAAGCAATAGCTAGAAATGATGCAAAAACGACAGCACATTTTTTGTATGAGAATATTTTCACCAGATATGGCTTACCAATTGATCTCGTGAGCGATAGAGGCACTCACTTTATCAATGAAGTGATCGAATTCCTATTGGACAAACTCATGCTAATTCACAGGAAGTCCGTCCCCTATCACCCACAAGCGAACGTCCAAGCACAAAGTACGAATAAAATTTTGGTGACAATTCTCACCAAAATTGTCGGCGAATCGAGAGATGATTGGGATCAAAAGCTGCATTCAGCTTTATGGGCATATCGAATAGCTTACAAAATATCCATCGGGATGACTCCATTCAACATGGTTTATGGAATTAAAGCAATTTTGCCACTTGAATTCCTTATTCCCACGCTTCGAGTCACTAAACAATTAGAATGGACGGGCCATGAATTATCCAATCAGGTAGATGTCCTGGAAAAACTGGATGAAACTAGATTGAGAGCCATTGCATCAATCTACGCACAAAAATGAAACATGAAATCATTCTTTGATCAACATGTTATTAGCAAGGAATTTGCTACTAGGGATTACGTCTTAATGTATACCCTGAAACAACATTCCCAGAAACTCAAAAAGCGAGGAAATGGACCCTATGTGATTCATGACATATCATCTAGCGGTGCCATCAAATTTGCAACATTAGAGGGAGAGGAAATGCATAACTGGATTAGTGGTTGTAAACTATAGATATACAACTTACCACTAACCATAGAGATGCTTGCCAAAATACACACTGCGAAGGAGCGCAAGAACAAAGCAAAAGAAACAAAAGCAAAAGCGTATGAGGAGGCCAAAGTTAGGATTTTAAAAAGAAAACAAACCTTACAACAACAAAGACTTCCTCCATCAGCAGACACGGATCAAATTCCTTTGTCTATAATTCAAACTGATGAGCAATGGGAAACAGGAATCGATGTTCGCATCAATGTCAGACTCCCGCATGGTAGGTATCAGCGAGCATTGATTGACACATGAGCAAGAGTTAATGCGGTCAAATTCTCCACTTACAGGATGCTTACAGATGAACCCCTCGTGCAATCCACACGTGATCTACAAGCAGAAAACGGTGCAACAATGCCAACAATGGGGATAGTAGACTCCCGCATGGTAGGTATCAGCGAGCATTGATTGACACATGAGCAAGAGTTAATGCGGTCAAATTCTCCACTTACAGGATGCTTACAGATGAACCCCTCGTGCAATCCACACGTGATCTACAAGCGGAAAACGGTACAACAATGCCAACAATGGGGATAGTAAACTTACCAATCAATCTTGATGGAAATAGTTGCCCTCATCAATTTTTCGTAATGAAAGACGGAGAAATCATAGAATCAATATGCTTGGGAGTTCCATGGATGAGAACCTACAATGCAGTCACTGAATGGTCAGAACATGCCTTAAGGTACACACACGACTCTAACGTGTACATGACTCCATTCACCAAAACAGATCACTCGTGGCCAAGTATCCCCCTGGCCAATAAGCAACCGGCTAATCAACCAAAAACACCACCAAAGGTTTGTTGGTCTGGATAAAGAAAACATTGCTGACCAACAAACCGAGCAAGATATGGCTACCTAAGGACAAACTCAGGATGGAAGCAGCATCATCTCCAAAAACTTCAGAAGTTACTCTATAGTGGAATTGGTAACCAAAAAAGGATAACACTAAAGTTTCAACGCTAGAGCTCGAAAGGAAACACAGAACTCAAAACAAGAAGCCTAGATCTCCCAAATGGCACTGGAAACTGGTGAAAACTAAAGCAGAATCGGTAAAGATGCAACAAACCACATATAAATGGGTTCCAAAAATAGTTGCCAGCACAACACCCACAATGAAGGAAAGAGCAATTCAACTGCAAGCTCTCATGTTCCATAAACAGCTACCCTCGCCATCAAAAGCCGCTGAAAACTACGTTCAGTTCCCACATCTTGCACATCATATTTTTACCCAATGCATTGTCTCAAACATCAGAATAGGGTACCATTACACGGCCATGCATAGACACAAAGTTCAAAACCCATGCACATACACCAACCCTTCGTCCAGGATGACTCAGACAAGGAAGGGGGGAGTCAGGGCCATTAAGGGGTCCAATGTGTATACATGTACATAATGTGTGCGTTTTTTCATTATTTAGAGTTCAGTTTTGAACATATTCGATCAGAACCTGGCATTTTTAGCGTTTTTTGTATCATCTGACTAGCATAATAATGAGTTGTAATGACAAATCCGGAGCATTGGGATGCTTCTAGAGAAAATATATGCTTAGGGGTGAGTATAATAATTTTGGCTAAATTTTCGCCAGTTAATAAGTATTTTCATTTTATTGTGTTTGATTTTCGTTAATAAAACATCAAAAATTAAAAAATCTCGCTCACAAGTGTCGGAATCAAGTTCTGGAAGCAAACGCCGAAGTATCATGATAAGGTTATCAAGCATGGAAGATATGAAGCTAATTCGAAGATGTGAAATTTTGACCTCAATGATCATGACTACATTTCGCCAAAATCGTATGAAATGGTCATACGATACCGGAATGACAAACGGTTCGACCCACAAGTGGTATGCAGATTATATCGGGATCAAAGGTGAGAAAAATCAACCCAGTGTCACGAAAATCTCGGGAAGACATAGGTCAGGTAGGCCAAATTCTAGCTCATTATTCATTTTCACCTTTTGAGAGAGAAGGAGAGAGCTTTTTTGACCTAGAGCGAGAGCTGCCACATTTCTACCCCGTACGGACGGTCGGAGCCAGCATTTCACACAAGATTTCACAGGTATGTTCCCTATCAAGTAAAGATCAAGTCTATTATGTATGCAAGAGCGAATCATTGCACAAACGGGCGAAGGGATCGAATCAAAGTCGGATCGGGTCAAAGAGGTTGAGGGCCCTTAGAGGCATCCATACAAAACTTTTTTCAGCCACTGAACACATCAATGTGCTCCCCACAAGGTCAGGAACAAAGCCATGTGGTCAAAACCAATTTTGGTGGTGGTACACCGATCGTGATCGGTGTACCTCCCTGACAAAAACTAGAACAGATCTTGCAAAACATCTCCCCTCAGCCTCGCCTACAACCTGCTGGTGTCAAAACCAATTTTGGCCTCCATGGTAGGATCGCGATCGGTGCCCCCAGATGTAGGTTTTGCAACTTTTGGTTTGGCCCAGGCTTGGAACTCAGTTAAAAGTACACTCTCTTGAAATTTCAAGGAAAATGCACAAATTTTGCTCATGGAATGGGCCCAATTTGTTAAACACAACCAAAAAGGGAAAATTTGACCTACAAGTACCAAAATCCTGTTAAAAATAATGATGGATGGTTTGAAAGGTACACTTGTCCTACTAAGAGTCAGAACAGTTGTAGAAACCCTCGGATGGATCTCAGAATCTCCTACAAGTGCAGATTAATCGTTTCAGTCTCGAATATCACACAGAGATAGAATTGGAGTCGAGCTAATGCCAAAGACCAAAAGGTTACTTAGGGATGCTCAAATATCACATGGATGTCCAAGAAATGCCTGAAAAATGCACAAATCAGGAAAACCTCATAAGACAGGGTATAAAGTGCCTGATAAGGTCAAAATCAGACAATGGAGTAGGCTGATGGTAGCAGAACATCATGGAAGCAGTGGGAGCTCTAAAACTAACTTCAATCGACTCCAGGATCTAACCAAAATTCATCAAGAAAACCAAATATGGTTAGACTTAGTAAAATATGGTCAAACAGTGAAAAATTGCTCCAAGTTGTTCATTTTAAGTCCAAACTTGGAAATAAATCATTAGTGGGCTAGGCAGGCATAGGAGTTCATGACCATCTAGTTTTCACCAAAAACAAGCCCAGAACACCGATTGCGATTGGTGTACCTCAGCTTCAGATTTTGACAAAAACCCATCAGATCCCTTATATACATCTTGTTCAAGTCACCAACCAAGTTTCAAGCCATTTGGACATCAAAAACTCATGAAAAGTTAGATTCTAGTCCAAAACTCCCTTGTAACCCAGAAATGGGACCTGTAAACTCAAAAGTGATTCAAATGACACCCAGAGTGGACCAAAATGACCCTCCAACTATCAGCAACCCACTCATATGATCAAATCTAAATTTGGCCTCTGTACTACGATCGCGATTGGTGTACTGGCTCAGATTTTTATCAGTCATAGCTCTAGTCTTCCTAGTCCCACTGGTGAAATATGGACAAGAATGGATGAAATTTGTTCAAGTTATGATCAGTTTTAACTTTTGAACTGTTTTTTACTAAAAGTCTATATGCGATTAATTGCGAAGGGAAAATCCTGACAGCTTGTGATTCTCCTGACACAGAATGCCTCGCCAAAAGAAAGAAAGGCAGTGGACAGCAGCACCATATGAAGTGGAGGAGCTCGCCACAAATGAAAAGGCTCACATCTCGGATAAGATAGTGGCTCAAATCCCTGCCCACATATTCATCTCGAAGTTTAAGGATGCGGATGGTGACTTGGTAAAGACAACTATCATGCCATAGAAGATATGGAATCTCCACCAAAGGCCGGAGGTAATAGAGGCTATGCGAGCGGTACACTTGGAACAATTTTTCAGATTACAGCCATGGGGAATAGATTACATGAGGGCCCATGAGCTCATGAGCTCGATACAATATGATGGACAGGCAATGCTCACAGACAAAGATGGGTTGAAGGTTAAAGTAAAGATCACAAAGGAAATCATCAACGAAGCCTTGCATTTCCTCCCAGGGAAAAACGATTTGCTAGCAAACACAAAGTCACTGGACAATGAGAAGGAATTCATCAAAGCAAAGGGGAACGAATACAAATACAGTGACATGATCTACAGAGAAATGGAATTGCCGATGAGATTGATATCTCAACATTTCAGAGTTCAAAAGCCTCCTCGCTACACAGAGCCAATCCTGCACATTGCCGTAGTCATGGCTCTAGCGACAACAAAAAATAGATCCATTCACTGCAACTACGGTTCTTATATTCTGGATAATCTGATTGAAGCAAATTTGAAAAGCTCGGAAAAAAACAAAACCTACATGAGTGCAGGGCCGATGCTAACCAGAATAGCATACCAAGCTTTGGGAATGATCGAAGATTTGCTAGCTGCCAGCTCACAAACGGCCTTGATCCAGAAAGCTAAGCTGGTTGCACATTCTGTAAGGACGACCCCTGGTACGACATCCTCGCGCTCAGCAAAGGCCACCAATAAAATTTTGAGTGATGAAGAGAAAACGGAGATAGATGACGAAGGGAAGTCTCAAGATTCTAAAGACAAAGTGCCTTTAGAGTTTGAGGAAAGTGAGGAGGAAGATTCAACAAAGCCGCTCGAGAGAAAAAGAGGAGAGAGAAGTGCAATACCGCAGTCGGACATGCAAAAAGCATATGCGGAAGCTCAGAAAAGAGTCGAAGAAAGACGAACCAAATTGCGGGCTGACAGACAGGCTCGAGCGGTTGAAACACAACAGACACAAAAAAGAAGACTCCAAAGGGAAAGGCAAGAAAGGATAGAAAATGCAACTTGCCTACGGGCTGAGAAGCAAAGGTTTGAAGTAGAACAAAAGGTTGCGGAGGTGGACATTTCTTCGCAGTCCACTGAAGGAACGAAGGAGAAAGACGCGGCTGATGAGAAAAATCAGGTGGAACAGCTTAAGAAGATCCAGAGAGATAGGAATCTGGAAGCGCGACGGGCGGTGGATCTCACCCGCCAAAGAATAATCAAGATTTTAAAGAAGAGAAAAGCAGAAGCATCTGCTTCACAACAAGGAGAGGAGACTTCCAAGAAGAGACAGGTGCAAGAAGAATCACGTCCGCCTCCTCCCTTGCCGAAATCACCTCCTCCTTCGCCTAGAAAATCGCCTCCTCCTTCACCAAAATCTCCTCCTCCTCCCCCTTTCCCATCGAGCAAAAAACAGCCAACTCCTCCCCCTTCAACCTCGCAAAAGAAAGTTATACCACCTACAGAATCCATCGGATACCAAGAAGCCTGCCAAGCAGTGGCTGGATTTGATTACAGGCAAACTCTATGGGATTTAGAACGGCAATTCCACTGTCAGCATGTGGTGCTGAGTGAGAAGGAAAGACATGTACATGAAGCCCAACAAAAGCAAGCATCAGGGCAAGAAGAGTTAGAGAGCCTGAGGACGCAATTAGAATGCACAATGGAGGAAAGAGACCTTGAGTGACAACAGGCTCAGTCTCTGATCAAAGATTTGGTGGACATAAGGACAAAGCTGACTGCCAAAGAGAAGGAGTGCCAAGAGCTGACGGCAAGAGTCCAGAAAGCGACAGAGCAGCTTGCCTACGAGAGTGCAAGATTCCAAAGACTTAGCAGTTCCTACAGCATTGTCAAGGGCACTCTGACGACTTTAATGGCTAATCAGGAACCTGTTGGGGCATTGGTCTCCACATCTGACAATGCCACAACAATGAACACTATAGCAGCACTAAAAGCAGCTCTAGAGCAAGATAGGCTTCAAAGACAGCTGCTCGTATCAGGGATGGTGTCCGAAACAGCGGAAAACGAGCTAAAGTTAAAAGAAATGGAGCAACAACTAGCTCAAGCAAGTGTTGAACTATAGATTCAGAGATAGATCGGTGACACGTTGCTAAAGGAAAAAGAAGATCTTCTTTTCCAACAGCAGATCAAAGCAGACAAAGCCCAGACTCAACCGCAACTGCTGCCTGGACAACAAGCGCCAGATTTGCCTGGAACATCACACCAAGGGCAACAGGAGCAAGAATTTGAAGGGCCCGATCTGGACATAAGAGATGAACCTAGTGAAAGCATTCAGGACATGCCAAAGGGGCCAGCCAAGGAGTATATGCTCTATGAAAAGAAGATACAGGAGTCAGTAGCCCTGTCATACTTACAACCAGAAGAGCAGGTGGAAGGATTTGGCCATGAATACCTCCCGTTTCCTTTGCTATGCCATGAAGCAAATTTGTGGAAAGAAAATATGCGGCCTGCCTTGCCACGAAACAAAGAAGGGGGTTACGAAGGCATTGCACTCACAGTGGAAGAAGCTCAGGTGCTTGTCAATGACCACCCCAAGTGGAGGCAGAAGTGGTTGGACAAAAGGACACAGGATCTAACAAATTACCACAACGCTCCTCAACATGTACAAATCGATCCTACATTCTGCCCTATCCCTCGAAGACGCACTTGGAAAGATTTCACCACATGGAAGGGGTCAAGGCAGCACAAGATAAATTACCCAGTTCTGACAGCACAACAACCCCCTACGATGGCTTACATGGTCAGCACACTGAACTCAACAGTTACTTTGCTGCGGGATGTCCCCGATTTGGTGTGCCAGATGTTAGTAAAGATAGCCCGAATAATCGTCACCTGCATCCTGGTGTATAAAGACACTGAAGGAGACGATCATCCATGGAATCCGTTCTTGGAAGGACACAGAGGCATCTGCTGGAATCTACAGGATTCACTGCCATGGCACATCTTGATGGCCATGTACTCCAGGCTAATGTACCTGCCATCACACTACTTGCAGACATTTGAAGAGGCCTTCATCTCACAGGATTCTTCGAAATGGATTCAAGGATTTTCCATCCCATGGCGAAGGACCTCAAGGCAAGGTACGTGGCATACCAACATACATTATCTCAAAATCCATTCACACAACACCAAGAAGCCCTCGAAGCCGTCCTGCGAACAAGAAGCTTTTCAGCGACACTCGCTTCATCAGAGCCACATCAACGGCCAAGTCACTGAACATGCACGAGGGCGTGCAAGGATAAGGAAGGAGGGAGTGTTTGGCGGACGAAGCAACAGGCGGCCGTGGCCAGAAGGACCATATTTTTCTGAGAAACCATTGTAAAATTCTTTTGTAAAGAAGCATCTCTAAGCCGGGAAATTGTCAAAGATGTATGATTATTCTTATGGGAGCAATTGTATATTAGAGAGCGAGATTTAAGATTAGGGGCTTATGGCCGGACAAGCCATTTTGTAAAGACCTAATCTATAAAGGTCATTTTTTGTAAGTTTGAGGATAATCTTTTTAATCGAGAACTGAGAAGACAGCGTATGTTTGAGAGCTCCTTCTCGTTCAAACTTGTAATCTTCGCCATTGCGGCTACGGTAATCCAAATTCAGATTTGATTATTGCATTATGTTCCTCTCCTCTTGCTCCTTCATTCAAGTGTAATCATTCAAGATTTGGTGTAGGTTTTGGACTACAAGTTTGAGGCCTTAAATCGTTGTTTTGAGTGTCTATATGCGTGTTTTATGTTGTTTTGACCCTAGGAGAGGCTTTAGAGACCTTAAAACGACCCATTAGGATCGTCTGTTTGCTGTTTTTGTTGACTTTGGGGCGAACGATCGCGATCGTTGTACCTCTCCAGAATGCTGGGACAGTGATAGGATAGGTTCCTGATAATCTCCTGAAGCTTCCCTTCAAGTTTCGTGTGATTCCGATATGATTTGCATTGTAAATGGGCGTGATGACTGAAGAACGGTGTAGGAGGACATAGGCAGATTACTTGGCGGTAATGCGTTTGATTTGCTTGTGGAGCTAGTAAACTGCGTCTCTTCGAGTTCACTTCATTAGGATTGACACCCTAGTGAGTTTCCATGCCTCATCCGAGTCGCTTCCCCTGTATTGATACATATGTTGATGCTTGAGAGCTATGCTATGGACGTCCGTCGTGGCGACCCGCAAACACACCATCCAATAGTACATTTGAAAATTTGCGGTTATTAAATTCCAATGACAGTGTTGGTACTGAAAAATCCACATCCTCCAGGCTAATTTGACAACTCTGAACTATCTGCTGCACCTCCTTCATACTCGGAACAGCCTTTGTCCTTCGCATCATTGTATATAGTCTATCCCTGAAAATTGGAACTAATGACAATAATTTATCCAATGTAAAATGTATAGAGGAATTAGTTAACTCCTCAAACAAAGCATCCATCCTTTCTCTTTCCTTCTCCTCCTTTTTTACTCCTTTCTCCTTCAATCTAAGCCTGCTCTGCTGTTGATCCTTTTCCATCAAATCTTCAGTTACTTCATCTCGAATCTCCTTCTGCTCCTCCCAATCCAGTGGAGGTTTCAACCTTGGTTTGGACCTTGTTGTCACTAATACATCTACTTCCTCTTGCAAACATTTAGAACAATCACATTCCGGCTGACAATACATAGTAACTTCATTTGCCCCTTGATCCTAAAACGATTCTACCACTATCAAACTGCTTCCCCGATCTTTGTTTGCTTCAGATGACTGTACTGGTGGTGCTGGCTACTGCGGCACTGGCCCTCTTGGCTGTTGTTGATTCCCGCCTTGATAATTCCAAATCGGCTGATGCCATCCTTGTGGTTGTGGTTGCCAATTCTGCCACCGCTGCTGCTGATCCCAATTTTCCCCCCCATGGGGATCTTGAATTCTGCCATCCTCCAAATCTTGGTCCTCCGCCTGAATTAAAATTTCCTCTAAATGGTGGTCCCCTTTGTGGTCTCTACCCTGAAAATGATTGTTGCCTTTGCCATCCTTGATTATTGAACATCCCCTGCCTTCCTCCTATCTCTGGAAACACCCCATGAGTTTGAGGTCCTTGTTGTTGTAACTTCTGTTGGGTCCTTTTTGGTACAACACCTCTGAAATTTGGATTAAACCAACATTCCTTTGTCCAATGCCCATCCTTAACACAAATTTCACAATGAGGGGTTTTTGATTCCACAGCTTTTTGCACTCCCAACTTCTTCAATTTCTTTGCTACCAATTTTTCCAATCTATCATCTTTCTCCTTAGACTTTTTCTTCGACTTCTTCTTGCCTTTCTTCTTCTTATCCTCATCTTCATCTGAATCCAAATCCTCACTGGATTCTTCTTCACTATCTGACTCCGTTTTCGTACCTGAATCAATATATTTTTCCGAATCCGAATCACTGTCCGAATCCAAATTATCTGACCTCTTATTTTTCTTTGACCTTCCTTTCTTCTTTTCTTTAGACGACCTCTTGGCTGCCTTCCCATGAGAGACCCCAAACCTTTTCTCTGCTCTTTGAGTTGTTTCCACTAATGCTTGCAATCCACCTACAACATCAACTCCAGCAACAACATTCTTCAATTCCTTCCTTAATCCATTCAAAAAATATCCAGCAAGCATTTCATCAGTTGACCTTTCTTGAGCAGACAACCTTCTCACATATTGGTTAAACTTTTGTGCATAATCCTCAACAAACATTTTTCTTTGTTTCACTTCCCTGAGCTTGGTCAACACATCATGTGGAGTCTTCTCCTTTCTGAACCTATTCAAAAATGGTGCTTTCAATCCATCATAATCAGCAAAATGACCTACTGAAAAATTATTGAACCACTGCATAGCCTTCCCATCCAAAGTAGCCTCAAACTGGGGCATCTTAGCCTCGGCATCGTACACTTCGGCAAATCCTATGGCCTGCCATCTTGTCTCGTATTGAGATATGTGGCAATCGGGGTCTTCTTTTGACTTTCCCGAAAAGGTCCGGAATTTGACGCGCATATCCTGCCTAGCCGCCGCCATATTTGTAGGTCCACCTGTTTGTATAGGAATTCGTGCACTAGTACTTCCCAACGAATCAAAAATCAATCTCCTTCTCGCCACTAATGCACGTTGAATAACCGCAACCGCAAACAGCCACGAAAATATATCTCGTTCTTCATTCAGTACCTCTTCTTCCCATCTATCACTCAAATAATCCTCTACGCCATCCAAATCCTCCACGGTATCATCTGAATCTTCCCCTAGAGAAACTCAGTGCATCCTAGGATAATCCAAAATTCCCTGCAATTCGGAACGCTGACCATCTCGCCCATACAACTGCCGAAACCGCCTAGCAACTGACCTTGTCCAATACGGGAATATATCCTCCTCCGCTTCCTCTAGAGTGCAACCAACCACCCATGCCAACTCACACTATTCTGAACATCGTCCCTCCACTGCTACAACACTCGCTCCTATAAGAGAAATTTGAATCCATCCATGCTACATCACACATACACCGTGATCGCCAAGTGTTTAAGGCATACACATTCAGAATAGACAAAGTACAGAAATCAGAATGGAACTGGAACGGAACACAGAATTTGACAACAAACTAAATCCGCCATAACTTCCGCCTTCACACTCCCAAGAAGATACTCCTCGACAGTTACATAGTTCGATAAAACTAATGGGCAACACCCTTTCCCAAGACACCTCTTGGAATCCCAAAAGTACAAAGGTTCACATTCCAACTTCCATTAAGTAAAACATCCCAAAATTCCTAAGCTTAACAATATATATAATATATATATATATATATATATATTGTTATTTTGGTTTCCTGCTGTGCTGCACAGGACGGGAGGACGAGAATGGCATGAGTGTGTGTGTGAGGGGGAATGGCGAGGGTCTGAGAGAGGATGTGTGAGTGTGTGTTCTGTGTGTGTGTAGAGAGAGAGAGAGAGAGAGAGAGAGAGAGAGAGAGAGAGAGAGAGAGAGAGAGAGAGAGAGAGAGAGAGAGAGTTTCTGTTCTACTGCGCGTCTTCGGGCCGAGAGCGAGCGAGAGCAAGAGAGAGAGAGAGAGAGAGAGAGAGAGAGAGAGAGAGAGAGAGAGAGAGAGAGAGAGAGAGAGAGAGAGAGAGAGAGAGAGAGAGAGATTGAGATGGTGCTCGTGAGGGGAGGGGAGTGTGTGTGTGTGTGGTGTAAATATGAGAGAGAGAGAGAGAGAGAGAGAGAGAGAGAGAGAGAGAGAGAGAGAGAGAAAGAGAACGCTCGGTGCATGCAGGGCGGCCTTCGGGCTGTGGGCTCGACACAAAGAGCGAGAGGGAGTCTCATGGCGGGGTGAGGTGGCAAGGGAGGGAGAATGGTGAGTGTGGATGAGAGAGGGAGAGCTGGATCTCGGTACATTGGTGCTTGCAGAGGCCTTGAGCAGAGAGAGGCAGAGAGAGAGAGAGAGAGAGAGAGAGAGAGAGAGAGAGAGAGAGAGAGAGAGAGAGAGAGAGAGAGAGAGAGAGATGATAGGCTTGGCTCGCGTTGGCCCGTGGCAGATAGAGAGCGAGGGAAGGGGGGATTTTTTGTCAACGAGGTGGGGAAGGGAGGGTGCAGCTGAGGGGTGACGGGTGAGGAGAGACAGAGTGATATTATCCTCTACATGGAATCTCAAGAAACGAGAGGAATGGAGAGAGTCAATGGGTGAAGCAAATGACGAGCAGCCCTCTGTTAGGCGGTCCAAGTGATGGGGTCATGGAGCCGGGGCTCCGTCCTGTTTGTAGTGACGGGCCATGAGCTTGGCCGCTGGTGTTGCAAGGTGATGGCGAGGGTGAGGGCCGGGGCTTTTGACGATGAGGACCAAAGGGGGTTAGGTGGGGTGTGTGTGTTTGTGTATAGGCAACGGGAGGGAGCGAGAGAGAGAGAGAGAGAGAGAGAGAGAGAGAGAGAGAGAGAGAGAGAGAGAGAGAGAGAGAGAGAGAGAGAGAGAGAGAGAATGACTGCGCTTGCGTCCTCATAGGTTTCCGACAAGAGCTAGAGAGAGAGAGATGTTCTCAACGGGAAATGAGAGAGAGAGAGAGTGGATGAGGGAGAGAGAGAGTCTGTGCTGAGATTGAGAGAGGGAGAAGGTGGGGCTGGGGCTGAACGAGGGAGAGAGAGAGAGAGTTTTTGGACTAGAGAGAGAGATAATAATCCCTTGCGCCCTATGGGCTTGGCCAAAAAGAGAACGAGAGAGGGAGGAAGGAGACTGAGTGGGAGAGAGAGATGCTGAGAGAGCGGGTGATGAGAGATAGGGCGAGGGTGAGTTGACGGGGTGTATGTGTGTGAAGTGTTTACAGAATGGGGTTGACGAGCGAGGCCATGAGGGTGATAAGGCTGGCCAAGTGAGGGGGCCATGTGACAAGGCCATGCCAATAAAAGCTAGAGCCGTGAGGTCGATCAGGGGCATTGCCGAGCCCTCCGGCGGTGTTGCCAAGGATTTGGGCAAAGGAAAGATAATCTTTTTTCTTTCTTTTTCTTAATTTCCAAAAAGCGGCTATCATTAGCCCTCCCCTTTTGGATAGAGACATTCATGTCTCTAGCCCTGACTTTGATTCTTCTTCAGTTGATCTATAGGAGCCGATATTGAGTTGCCTTGTGAACTAGCCATTCCATTTGGCCATTGGTGAGATTTTTGGGATATTCATGAATTTGCAACAAGTCCGGATGATAGCTTGTTCCTTGGAATAGTGTGGCTTGATTAAATGGGAAGCCCATGGCTTCCAGAACTTTTTTCCAATGTCCTCCTGGATCCCAAGTGAAGAATAGGATCATTATCTGCAGTGCCCAAACAATAAAATTTGCATGCCAAATGGGACCAGATTTGTAACCGCTAGTAGCGAGAGAAAAGATGAGCATCTTGGCACCTGCAAAGGTAGAACTAAAAATTATGATTCCCAAGAGTGTGCCAATAATCCACCATAGTTGGCCGCTTTCTTGGTGTGGTGAGCTCCAGTTGTCTTCAAAATCTTTCTTACTGCCATGACTGGAAAGTCCATCAAGCATATCATGCTCCTCTAATTACGTGTGCTCAAACATGTCAGCTGTCTTTTCTGATGTTGATAGTAAGCCACCTACCTTGCGGCTTAACTACAAGCGTGATCCACTTACCTCTCTCCAAAGAGAGGATGCACTATTTGTAAAAATTTGCACCAAATTGGGAATGAGGCCTTCATTCTTGCATTCTATCAGCCTTTTGTCTATCCATGGCTCCTTATCTTTTATCTCCATGCTGATCTTACCTCTATATGATCTAGTGGTTAACCATAACCATAGGTCTGATGCATCCCATGCAAACACAATGTTGTGTTGTGGAGGAGTCTGGAACATCCTTAAAAGGTTGGCAACATATTGATCATCAAACTTACTCTGAACATCCTTACATAAAGTGGAGGCATTACCCATCTCCAAGTTTATAACACCTTTTAGTAGACTAGAGACATCTCCCATATCTAAGTCTATGACACTACACAATAAAGCCTTGCTCGACTGCCAAGTCTCTACAATAGTATCCAACTCCAAACCTTCATTCATACTTACCTCTTCGTTATGGTTCTCTGGTGAAACATCCTTGATGCAAGACCCCTTCAGCTTGCCACATTGTTCTTGGTCCATGCTGGTGCAGAGGCTTTTGATTTCAAAGCCCTCCCCTTTGCTTAATATGTTGTCCATCTTCTGCAAAGCCTTGCTAGCAGGTTGGTTTTCCTCTTCTCTTGTATCTTCCATGATATTTGAATTCCTCTTACTATGACGAGTCCTGATCAACACTTTACACCTTCTTACCCTTACTACCCAATGCTGGCGATTGATCGATTTGGTGTCTACTTCACCCAAGGTTAGAGATGTTCTCACATTCGTAACACAATTTTCTTGACTTACTTCCTTCACTAGGGTAGCATCTTTTGATTCTTTAACCACTTGTTCCACAGATTCAGTCTTTTGAACAAACTTCTTTCTTGATCTTTCTTCTACTATCTTCATCTTGACCTCTTTTTCAAGACCAATGACACTTGGTGTGCAGGTACCAATTGGTGGTGGGCGTAGGATGAGTGTAAGTGGTGATTGTGGCGATGGTTGCATTGATGGCTGTAGTCCTTGAACTGGTGGGACTGGATATGGTTGCATGGACGGTGGTGGGGTTTGAACAGGTGGGATCGGTTGTCTGGGCGGCGGTGATCTCACCCTTGGTGGAGAAATCTGATTCTACCTTTCTCCTCTATTGAAATTTTTTCTTCTTGGATGTGGGTAGTAGTACATGCCATGGATGTCTTCCCTGCAATTATAGCAGTGGTACTCTTGGTTTTCCCTTCGTTGTCCTCTCCCTTGCTCTGGATTTCTGACATGTGCATGCCCTTGCTGCACCAGATGCACTGATAAACTCTCGAGCTGAGTAGTGATGCGACGTAGCAGGTCTGCTCTTCTGATGCCTCCTGTGGTTGGGCTCTATGAACGGTTGTTATTACAGTCACAAGGGTTAGTCGGACTAAGTTTGATTCCTCTGATGTTGACTCTTGCTTGCATGTGCAGCTTTTTGTATTTAAGACGGGCTACTTCCATTGCCAACTCATATGTTGCAGGGAACCTCCCCTTCACCTTCTCCTTAAGCGGCGAAAATGGTCCTTCTTCAAGAAATTAGGTGCTCCTTCACCTTCCTCCAGTGAGGCAACCCATCACTCCCAGAAATCCACAAACTTGGACTCGTAAGTGGCATACTCTAGCAGACCTCCCTGCTTTATTTCGTCAGCAGCTGCCATAACTTTTCTGAGGTTGTGCCTCCACCAAACCTCTTAACAAAGGCATCACGTAGTACATCCCATGCATTTTTGGTAGCTTGGGGCAAAGCATTGTACCAAGACTTGGCCTCTACTTTCATTAGTAGAGGAAAAATTTGTAGGCGTGAGATGTCGTCATCCTTGTTGGAAAC